>NW_006799949.1:3603828-3634327 GCF_000485575.1 Poecilia formosa
AAGTGAACAGAAATTTGGTAGGTTTGCAGTTGAGCTATATTTTCACCTTTTCCAAACAGTCGATTGAACAGTGCTTTGTGAGACCCTTGACACCTTTCTAGTGTGTTACTTTGTCTTCTTCGTTTTGTCTGTGCAGTAGTGTCCTCTTGCAAACCCCAGAGGCCTTTACAGAACATCTCAATAGTGATTCACTACTACAGAGGGTTTTTGCTTTGGAACAGCAGAACTGGTGTTTAACTTACCCCAACTCTGGAAGTCCCAGTGCAGCTCCAGGTAAAAGTCTCCCAGCTGGTAATAAAGACTCGGTATTAGTTAGAACAAGATGATTAATGATTAAGATTGATTATTAGTAACTGTGATTCTATACAAATAATACTAAAACTGGAATAAACAGTGAGTGGGAACTATATTGAGCTTTGTATCAATAAATGTTGAGTCATCAACTGAGCATTTACAGCAACAGGAAGTTAACAATGAGTCTGACTCATAACTAACTCAGTCTGTAATAAATTGCAAAGTCTTAATCATTTCTGAGACGTTATGACATGGAAAAAACTACCATGCTTCACTATAAACGTACAATCTCTTTATGTCTAATCGGAGGTGAGTAGGGGGAGGGTTAGGGTACGTTTTAACTAATGGCAGCCGATGTCAGATTTCCCTAACAGTGTGTGTCAACATGGAGTTTTATTTACACAATATTTCCAACAAATGACTCTCATTCAACAGTGAATTTCATTTCTCTTCTGGCTTGCTCATCAAAAGTTGCATAATGATATCATACAGTTTACAGACAATGCTTACAAATACAAGAGAAATGTGTGTCAAAGTCTGATTTTGAAGATCGTAATAAAAAAATATCCCTTAATTCTCCGCCAATTAGCACATATAATTTATTTTATTTATCTTATGTCCTAAAACATGAAATGTTTACTCTGGTTTAATCTCAGATGCTGAGAAAAAGGTTAAACCTTTTTTTTTTTTTTTTTTCACCAAACAGTTTGTGTAAGCATCCTGCTTGTTGGTGTATACAGGCCTGACAATCCATGTTATGCGTATGAATTTAGAAACTAATGAAAATTAGGAACTAATTACTACTATTATTACAACTAACCGGGAAGAAAACATTTCACTTTGACAAAAGAGCTTCATCTGTGGTTGCCAGGAAAAGCACTATCAAGCACTACATACCTCTTTGAGGGCTTTCAGCAGTTTGGGCCTCTTGTCTTCTACGCTCTCCCTGGACTGCTGCTTCAACTTCCTCAGCAATGCTGTGACTGTGGGAGAGGAAAGAGACAAAAAGAAGCATTAACACTGAAGAAGCTTTTCATCTCTGTTCAAAAAAGGACTGCCTTTTAAACTTTTTTAGCACAGCAAAAAGAACACTGGATGCACGCAATCAGCTCCAAAAACAGAAGAGAACTCTTGACTTTTTAATACTCTGCTTTAATGGCTCTGAGTCCCATTTTACGATCTCTAAGCAGGTCATCTATGCACTCTGTTATGCTGTTGCTGTTTTGGCAGAAGGAAACTGTGTTTTTCCAACATGTCCTGAAAATCAGCCTCATCACTGAGAAACTCGCTTTAAAAGCTCAATTTTCATGTTTATGTTTAGTGGTTAACTGATCTTTATTTTATGAACTTTTTCCTAGACTCTCTAAAAGCCTAATTTAAAATTGTCTAACAGTCTAACTTGTTGGGGGATTTACTTTGGAATAAGTCAAACTTATATCCGCATTTATACCCATTTGTTGTCATTTTGTTCTAACCTCCTCCAATGTTATACTCAAAGGACAAGAAAGCCATTTTGTATAGATGTACTTATTTAGTGCACATTTCTTTTTTCCCTGGGAAGTTTTTTTTTTTCCTTTTGAGGGGGAATTATTTATATTATATTGTCATAAAATTATATAAATGATATATATAATTGGATTTATTTATAGATTATTTCCTAACAACTTTGTATAGCACCTTATTTCCCATAAATATGTATCTCTGCATGGGTCAGCTGATTTACAAATTATCACATATCATGGCTCTGGAGCAAAACAAAATAACTCTTATTGACCTCCTTTTGGTTGATAGCATTTGTTGGATTCACACAACTGCATTTTAGTACAGTAGAGTATGACTGACAACTTTAAGTATAAATCCTCAGGCTTTACTGTATCAGTATTAACAAAACGTATTAACAAAACATATTAAAAAACAGTGCATACATAATGATATAATCATTTGTTAAATGAATTAGAAAGATTTTTTCCCAGTGCTCTGTTCCTAAAATAACACATCATACTGAATAACAGATATAGATGATGCTATACTTACCAGTTATTTATAGTAATATAAATAATATAGTATAGAGAATGAAGATAAACTAAAGTTGGCAATAATTTGTTTGTATGACTAGATATTTGCTGGTCTGGGAGAGTCTGACGTTTCTTGCAGACATGCTGTTCTTAACTTGCAAGCTGTAGGTTGCATGTTCTCTTCCTAAGGGTGACGGATGGCTCTCCTTATGTTTCCATGCCATATTATTTGCAGCTGGAAATATTTCCCGACAGCTAAACTTGGCTTTCTTGGAAGCGACGGAAATGTGTGGGAACCTTCCTTCTACCACTACAACACTATCTCTGTCATCTCTGAAAAAACAAAAACAAAAAACAAACAAACATGCAAACATTATGATGGGAAGTTTTTCAGCTTTAAAACTATCATATCAAGAATTTTGAAACCTTGAGATACATTGACAACAGTGACTGGTTCATGAGAAGAGTGGCTAATGCAAAATGACTTTAAATCCTCATCAGTTGTAAAAGCAAGCACAAAAAAATAGAACTGAACAACATTACCAAGTCATTTGATGGCAATATATTGGTACAATGTAATGATGCTATGAGCTCCTTTCCTTCTCTGCTCTTCCAACTTTATCTGTGACATTTAACATCTTGAACTCTGTAACCTGTGTTTAGTGTGAGCTACTAATGCAGTAAAACTCCATCCTGGCTGAATATCTTATGAGTGTGCTAAGTGTAAACTCACAGTACTTGAAATCCATCACCCTTCAACTTTCCACATAGCCTGCAATATTAATATTGTGCACACAGATAGAAGAGGTAGAGAAGATGACATATTCATGATTTATTGTGTAGCCCTGGTATGAAACATCCCCCTGGCAGGTATGATGCGATGTTTGGCAAACAGCAACAATGGATAAATATAGTGGGCATGCAAGGACACATAGCTAAACTAACAGTTTCTCCCTAGACACGACTGACGATGCAATAGGGTAGAGGTTAAAAACATCCAGCTAAAATGCATAATGTATTTTTCTTGAGAAATAGGCCAACTTTATAATACACTTGATTCTTCTAAGCAATCATGATGCTCTGACTGCAGGGAACAAAAAAAACTACAGGAAGTTCAAAGGGAATGAGCCTAGCAGAGATGAGGCATTCTGGTAATAAGCGCTGCCTTTGACCTCCCTATTGACCAGAGGGAGAGTTATTTTCACAGACTTTTAACTATGACCAGTCACATTATCAAGGATTCGCAGCTCTTTAGACCCATCAGGAAAAATAGGGATTCACATCTGAGAGTTGTGTGTTTATGTAAGTGCTACTTCCTATTCAGCAGATAACCAGCCATCTGTAGCTCATGACATAGTTGTGGTTCTTTGATGAAGCCAGGAAGGGAATAAATGCCCACATGACTGTACCAGCTACAGCACTGGAAACACTTAATAAATAGAGTTTCTATTTTGTCTATGACAGCCCAAATGTCCTACTTTTGAAAAAGACCAAAAACAAAAACTTCTTGACCAATAGGAGATCATCACTCCTATCAAATCCATGAGTCAACATTACAAACAGGTTGTTGTTGTTATTATTTCATGGATGCCCCCCCCCCCCCATGTAGCAGTGCAGATTCAGAGGTAGAATTGGGCCAAAGTGGAGCACAGGCAACCACACACATTGACACACATGAAGACACTTGTGCCAACTGAACCTGACACAATCACAGGATGTGGGGGATCTTTGTGGGCTGGTTTAATGAATGCTGACAAGCACTGGTCGGGGTTCCTCTTGATCCTCAACGCCTCTCACTATGACAAGGAAAGGAGCATAATTTCACCATCTGGCCATGGACCACCTAGCCAACACAGGCTGAGAAACCGATGCAAAACACCGCAACACAATACCAAACTGACCCTTCATCCTTGAGACATTGGGAAAGTTTCTTGGCATTAATTGAGTGACTAACCGTAGGGGCTTCACTACTGCCATCTAATGAAAACAGACATTTTCCATCACTACAAATTGCAACAACTTAATTAGTCCTTGGAACTAATAACACAACTGCTTCTGGAAGCTCTCAAAGAACAGATACTTGCTAGTTAACCTCTAGCAGAACCAGACTAAGTATAAGTAGCCAAGGGGTATTTCCTCTGACACTGTGGGCTAGTTTAATGAATGCTGTTCAATAAACCACTTAACAATAACTTAACTGTTGTTAAGTTATTGTATCACTTAACAATAGTTAAGTGATTATTGTTAAGTGATACAATAATCACTTAGTTGGAATTGGTTTTATTAGGTCTAATCAGTGATCTGGAAGGCAAGTTATTATAAAAAGATAAAACATAAATAAGGGTTAGGAACACCTCCATGACACCTCCGTCATGGAACCTGCCACATTTGTATTTCTTTCCGTGACAGTCCTTGGAAAAAAAAAAAAAAAGTAATTTATCAATATCAGTTGCAAATCTCAAAGAAATGGGTATTGACCCAAAAAAGCCTGATCTCTAAGTGATGCCTAAAAATTGACTGAAACTAATATGTGATGCTGGAAACATTACAATGCTTTGCTTTTCAGTAGCTTAACTGGCTGTAAACATGAACAAAATCTAAGATTAGTTCTTAAGTCAGAAATTATTAGGTCAGAAAATAGCATCTAAATATTGATCAAAGCCTTGTTTGAACATATTACTCAAAAGGACAGTTCCCAAAACACTAACACTATCCCTTTTCACACACGGATTGCTCCTTGAGGGATAAAAAAACCATTCTGGCTTGGCTAATTTATGCAAACTAAATAGAGGTAGGTCCAATGCTAGATCAATGTGTGTCCAGACACTGGCAGTGTTACAGAAACAGTACTGTTGATAAGAGCAGTGTGCTGACTGCCCAGTGTCCTACTTCACATATGGGTGCAAATTAAAGCTTCCTAAATAAACAGTCTGAAACCATGTCATGTTCCACCCCCAAAAAAGATGCTAGTGTGCAACACAGAGGCTTCAAGCTTCCTCAAACTGCTGGGTGAGAGTAAGTGGAAGCATTTGAAAAACATTGCTTGAGATTTTAATTTGCTTGAGCACATGTTTTTCTGCCTCAGTTTTTCAGAAGACAGCTCTGGTGTAGCTTGGTTGTTTATTTCCTCTGCAGAAAGCACTTCAGGCAGACACTCCCATGAAAAAACCGCTCCCAATCATATAACACTAAACATTACTGAGACAGCCTTTAAAACAGATCTTAAAGCAATTGTGTGAGTAGAATAGTAACTAAGGACAGAAAGAGCTATTTTCCACAAAACACAGTCTATTTTTGAGCCCCCCTTTGCTTTGTTTTGTGTTCGTTCAAACACAAATAAAAGTCAGAGATGCATGTGCCTGCTGGCAAAAATGTCTCTGAAATTATCACTATGTACATAAACAGCTTTATGAATTGACAATAAGTGAAACAAATGACTAGCAGGAACTAATCTCAATCCTATTAAACCCAGGATGTTTGTCTGTCTTTAAAACAAACAAAACCTTCAATGGTTCCACTTCCATCTTGAAGCCCTGACAAACACTTACTCAGATCACACTGGATAACTTTGGTCTTTGATAACTTTGGCTTCATCAACCTAACTTTGAAACATACTCAGCATTTTTGTGCTGAACAGAAAACAATTGTTACAGTTTACATACTTCTGCACTTTTTTTATATTGTTATTATGACTTACACATAGATAGGGTGAAGTCTCACCCCTTCTTTTAATTAATATTTTCTTGCCAACAGCAAATTTCAAATCAAGCGAAAAAAGACACGTGATCCAGGCTTGGAACAGGACAATCAAAATATGTGCATAAAGGGAAGAAAAACCCTGGAATACATTGATCTGGCAATCCACAGATCAAGCAAACTCTTATCACCCAAGCAAGTCCCTGCCTTTTAAAGTGTTAAATCAGCCATCTGTGGCTAAGCTGTCACAAGACTGGCTGGGTCCGATCATTTTTGTTTTAGTGCATTAGAGATTCAAGTCCCTTTTGGATTCCCGATCCATCAGCTAAGACAGGACAACTGTAGCATCTATGAGCAAGATGTTTAGCATCGTCTCAGATTCAAGAGGGAAAAGGTGGTTGGAATAATGATTATAGAAAATACAAATACATGTCTTCATAGGACTTCAAAATTGTATGCATTCACAACTATGCATTACTTTGCATTGGTGATATGAAATCCTAATACTATAAGTTAAAGTGTACTTTTATAGGAACTGCTATATTTTTATTAGGCAGTATGTTCATTACTGCAACATAATGGCTTTATGTGATAAAGATAGCAAAGAGAATCATTACAGCCAGAAAACCATAATAGTATTTTCAGAAACAGGCTGAGAGTGATTCATTCTGTTGTCTGGACACATAGCAGTGTGCTGCAGTACACATAAGTGCTACAACAATGGGATGATTGAGCTAACTGAGAAGTCAACATCCTGGGCAACGCAGACTGTTACGGTGTGTGAAATGTTGTAATCTTGACTATTATGTAAGGAAAATTGAGGGTTTTGGAGGTGTAAAGCTACAGCATCCTTCACAACTCTGTCATTTATTTATAAATGGCCTAAGAATGATTACTGTCCTTTTTTTTGTCCAGTATACCATAATAAGACTGAATTAAGGGTTTGTAAACAAAATTACTGGACAACAAAGCTGTTAGCCACAGTAGTTAAGAGAACAGGATGACACGGGTGCATTGTGAAAATTCTGAATTTTCCCCTTAAATTTGCCTGCATGTCAACTCCCCCATTTTGCCTTTCCTTTTTAAGGGTCTCTCAGAGGATAACTGGGTGGGTTTTATACTCCTGCAGGTATGCTCTCATTATGTTTGTATGCCTAACTGATTTGTGGTGCGTTAAAATTGGACTTGACATGGTTTCTGCTTTGGCATCAGAAGATGTGACAGAAACTGTTTGGTTCCTTTGTGTTCACACTATTATTTGATGTTCCCACAGAACTTGGCAGAACTAAAAATAATAATAATAATAATAATAATAATAATAAATAAATCACAAAACATCATGCTACACAAGAAAAGTATGTTTTGTCAATTTGAAATACCTTACCCTTATTTTGTAGAAATAAGCATCGTCAGCATCCACATAAAACAATTGTAAAATGTGTCTTGACATACTTTGTTCAAATGTGTTCATTTTATTTATTTATTTATTTATTTTTTGCCTTTATATTTGTGTTGTAGAGGAAAATATGGTCTTCAGAAGGTTGCAAGACGATGTAATTGCAAAATTATCAGCTTCAAGTAAACTTTAAATGAACATGCCATTGTAAAATAAATGATTAAATATCTCAAGCAATCCCCTAATATCTTTTTGATGTGATGTGATTTCCTTTTTATTTTTTTAAAGGGCAGAAATAAAATTGCTTTTGCCAATACTGCACTTAAGCATGTGGATGGTACGTTTAGCTATAGTTGCAACTTGAGTAGGCCATTTAATAAGGCAACTGTTCTTGTATCATTGTACAAGTATGAAAGTAGAATACATTTAACCATACTATGTCAGACTTCTTCTGCAACCGATAGACAGGCAGCACTATGCCCTCTTAGCTTATTAGTGCAGGGCTTTTTTTTTTCAGATGACCCATTACATGACAGAGAAAACCAACTGATACACCATATATCAGGCAGCAAAATTAAAATCTAAATCCTACTAACAAGTTTGTTGTGCAAACAAACTTCTGTCCCCCTCATTCTATCCCTTCCTCACCAAAATGTATCACAAATCTGACTGAAGTGACATCTTTGAGGAGTTAGTTTTGTTGTGTAACAAGGCTATGCTTACATGTAACAACAAAATACTCAGAACATTTCAAGCTAAGATTTTTAACACTCTGAAATGTGTTGGAATTCAGTGGAATCAGTGTATGATGAGTGAAAGAAATGTCTAGTGAATATCCTTTCATTAAAACAGAGGCTCTGAGAACTTTGAGGAATGTACCCTCTTTCTGATGAACAAAAGAAGAGGGCCACCATCATGGCCTTGCTGGGAGGCAGCAGTTTGGAGGAATGTGCAGGGTCTTTGTTGATTTGCATCAAGACTTTCCTCTGTTCCATCGTGGTTTTCATACAGAAAAAAAAAATCTGACTGAACCCACAGTTATGACTGTAAGCGGGCTGTTTGACTGACATTATGCAACCACTATGCACCTGCAGCGGGGCTTCACACTTGTTGTTTGTTTCAGATACTTACTCATTTGTCGATCTCCGTAGCTAATGGCCTCTGCAAGGGGGCTCCATCCCTGAGCATTCTTCACCTTCACGGGTGCATTGTGAGCCAGTAACAAATGGGCACACTCTGTGAAAAGGACAGTCAGGTAAACAATCATAAACATTGAAAGCACATCTACCAAACATCACCGACAAGCTACGCAGACAGAGAGGAACAGTTTGTCTTACACAAACCCAAAGACACGTTTTCACATCGACATTTTTGACTAGTACATTTGTGACTTATTATTAAAACCTCAAACTTGTCTTACAAATATTTATTTGATGGAAGACAAACGATTCTCTCAAATGTTACATTTGTACATTATCAAGACTGAAATTTATTCATATTCTTCTTTGCAAGCTCATGAAGATTGGATGGGGAGAATGTGTTGACAAATACTTTTGACTCATCACAGATTAGGTTTGGGTCTGGACTTTGGCTGAGCAAATATAACACAAGCTTTGATGTGAATGATTTCCTTGTATTCATTCCCCAGAGATGTGGATCTCTGTAGCTCCTCCAGAATTACCATGAGTCTTGCCATGTGTATCACTTCAGGAGGAAAGCCATGTCTTAGTAGGTTTGCAGAAAAGCTGCACAGCATATGGCAAATGTATCAACATCTAATTTGTATGCAACTTACATGTCACAAATATGTGCTTCCTTTGGGCTATAATAAATGCTAACATTTACATATTTTGCATGCAGGCTTCCCCAGCCCTGAAATAAATTAAGAGACACTTTGTTTTAAGATGGAAATAATAATTATTTTTTTCAGCAGGTAATAGGTGGCATTTATGCTTGTTGTGAACCCAAAGTAGAAAGACATAAACACTGCATTTAATTTTATTTCCAGTCCTCTGCCAGATGAATTGGAGATAATGTTTTGCAATTTAACTTTACCTTAAACTTCTCCAAAATGTTTTGACGACTTGTCTGCTGTGTTGTTTGGTTTTCATATTTTTTTGCTTGTAATGTTCTCTACCAAACCTCAGTGACCTTCGCAGAAAAGGTGTACTCATATCACACATAGGTTGACTAGTTTTTACTAATTAAGGGAATTCTAGCCACAACTGGTTGCTTTTGATCTTATTCCAGGCTATCAAAGAGAAAGGGTATGATTACAAATGCATACCACACTTTTCATATTTTGTAATTGTATAAACTGTTGAAACTTCTGTAGATTTTTCCTTCCTCTAGTTATGCATTTCTCTGAAGTTGTAAAATGTGACAAAATGCTGTAAGGCACTGCGCAGCAATCAAGGAGTATATTTCTTGAAATAGATTCAAGAAATCTATTTTTTGAAAAACATATTCTAAGAATGTTTGATGTTGCTATGGTTACGTGCAGGTCAAGACGTTTTCTGTTCAGATTCATCATCCATTGAATTTAACAAATGACAGAAAGGTTTATTCTTCTTGTGGTAAACATGTATCTGCAGTTTCTGTTTATACTGTCACTGTAAACATATCGGACCACGTCAAGTGTACTCTAATATGGGTGATGTCAGCTACCTCCACCATGTCTGATTTAACTACAGAATCAATTGAGCATTTTGAGAATAACTCTGATTATAAAGACAGATTAAGTAGGACTGAGATGACAGCTGACCTTTTAATAAATCGAGCCATGTGGGACATACAGCTACAAAAGACACAGAACACTAATTTAATTATCACTAAAAGTCCAGATCCAAGTGAATAAAACAGTTAAGTCACTGGAACACACTAGCACTGTGTAGAGTGGATCTCAGAGCTGTAATTATAGTACAACAGAAAACTGGCCAGACAGTCACTTTTTAATTCAAAAATCAACTCTGAGAGCAGCACAGAAATCCTTCCACTCTCTGGGCAACTTGTCAGCAAACTACAGCCAGCCAAAAATGAAGTCTGTTGTTCCGGCTCAGCTGTCTGTGTTGTTGTGACATCATTTATTATAATGCTGGCATCTGTACAGCTCTGTCTCAGCCATGGGCTGAGCAGTTACAGTCCTGTGAGCACTGCAGCAAACAAATGCAAAAACCCAGCCCTAACTACTGCTGAGTGGATATGCTGGGCTCTCACATGAGGCGGCAATGAAAAGTATTTTAGCTGATTCTGAGTCAATGCGAACTACCTCAAGTTTTTGCGCTCATGTTCAGACTTGTCCTTTATAAAACTTCAGTATGAAAAAAATGCCATAACCTCTGCCTTTTGAGTGTAACATGTTCTCACAATCCCACATCAACCACCTACATCCTCGCCATGTTTAATAGATGAGAAAGCAGCCAGGGTCCCATGTATTCTTAATAAGTGAGAGTGACACACTTGAAACGTTTCCTGAATAAACATGAAAACACAACAAAAACATGCATGGCTGTATATAGTTTGTTCACAGGAAAATAGTAAAAGGGATCTTGTGACAGCAACAAAAGTACTGCGGCTGCATTCCTTTAAAGCAGTTATTGGCTCTTCAAAAAGGAGACAGAGAAAAGACAATTAAAACAAAGACAACCATGTTCAAACGTCTCCCTTTTCTGCTCCTCTTGACACATTTTTCCAACACTGTCCTCAAGCTTTTTACTTCCAGTTTCATTCTAGTCAAATCCCAGGCTTTTATTAAATACAAGGATGGCAGAATGCATCACAAACAACCTCACACTATGAAACTTAACAGCAGGACCCTGCTAATGCATCGGTCGACCTGTGACAGAGCCCGGGGCTGAAACTTCTGATAACTGAAGCTGATGTTGAGAAAATGCAGGCAAACAGATGCACAGATGTACGCTCCCTTTCTGATCTAAGCCTTAGGTCCCCAGAGGCCTTTGACCTCTACATCACTCTGCTAAATCCAGTGGTTGTGTAATAACAACAAGAGCATTTAGCAGATATGCACAACCATGGGAAGAGCAGTCAGGCCATATGTCCTTCTGGTCTGGGATTAGGCACTTTAAGTACTCTGTCTGGCTATGTAGATGGAGTGGTGATATTGTAGGTCATCATGAAACATGGACAAAGACTTTTTTTTTTTTGGCAATAGATTTCTGTTATATGCAATACCTTCAACCACTTCCCATTTATGGATGAAATAAGTATCGCTTTAACTTTTATAACCACTGGGCTGACCTGGAACAACTATGTTGATCTCAACACTCTACATACTACACTTATTATATAATTACCTATGATATCTGCCTATTACTATGTTATCCTTTTAAACAGCAGTAACTCACTAACCAACAACAACAAGGCTGCATCTAAATGTACTTTGAATGATATGAACAGAAGAGCAGTTGACTACCATAGAGACTGGACACAAGCTGTTGGAGAGACATTGCTGCCATACTGTGTCTGCTGCTTGGGGTCAAGAGATGCGGCAGGTGAAGCTCCCCTTTCAAGTACTGCTTGAATTCTATATGCTTTTCTCATTGCCACCTGTTTTTATCTTTAATTAAGCACTTTATGTTGTCTTTGCTTGTCTTTGGTGTGTAATGACTGTGGATAAAACAATAGTATTTAAGATAAATGAATCAAAACAAAACAACATGTTAATTGATAATTAAATTGCCCTTTTATGCACAGTCTGTGACGGAGTCGAGCAGTAAAAATAATACAGCAGGTGGCAAGTTTTATGCAAAACCTGTTTTACACCTCAAACAACATCACCCATCTGTCCGGCATTATGCTTAGCATTGTCTATTGCAATTCTGGCCTCTCTGACACTTTTGCATACCAGCTTATGCCAGCAAGCCAGTGTAAATGTTCCAGTTTTTCAAGCCACTCATATACATAACTGCATAACTGTCACTGCTGGAACGGTAAATAAATAATAAACATCTGCACATGCAATACTACACACAAAAAGGGCCTTGTCCTCTCCATCCATAAAGGGCAGCCACGCCCAGACAGTGATCTCATGCTGTAGCCTTAAGCCTGACTCGCCTGAGTCTCCCTGGAGGACAGGGAAGAAAACAAGCAACCTCATTAGCGCAATCAATGCCATGGCCTCCTATACGACAAAACACTGTCACTTGGCTGGCGGAGTTACCAAAATTGTAGTGGCAGGGCTCTGATGCCAGTGACAGGAATTGACCTTTGTGAATGTGAAATCAATTGAAACTAGTGCTCCCATGACTGACACTGAATGAATAGAGCTGTGAAGTGCATGCAACTGCGTGCCTGATGTGTGTACCAATTTTCAGCAGCAAAAAACAAAAGTAAATTTTTTTCATTGTAACACAAATAAGATGCTTCAAATCTGTAGACACATGCCTTCAGTCCCATTCAATTCAGCTAAAAACAATATCGCTTAAAAGACAGTAGCAAGGGTTTGATGTCATAATATGCTCACTATATAACTGAAAAATATATTTAAATGTTCTCAAATATACAAACATTTTTTTTTCAGAAATACATTTTCTTTGTTATTCCAACCTATACCAATAAAGCATAACAGGTTGGCTTATGTACGCTTATAAGATATGGCAAATGTTATCAAAGATTAATTTATCAATGTTGAAGCATAATTTCCCAGCTTTATCGTTATAAGGCTAACAGTAGAATATCACCTAAAGTATGACACTCTATCTTGTCTTTGTAATTATACTATAGAGTTACACAATATCATAATTGTCATCATGATGTAAGAACTGTTTGGACACAAAACTTGGTGCAATATTATATCTGAAGTGTCTTGTATTCAAGCTCTGCATTTTGATGTGACCTGTGGCATAGACTCTAACTTTCCTTAATGCTAACACCTGATCTATTTTTTTAGTGGTAGGATGCTAAAGGTCAATTGTCTGCTAATCTTAATTCATTTCATCTTCGTATATTTCAGAAATCGCAATTGCATATTTTCCTGACATTGTGCATCCCTATTATATTATACCACTTAAAATGGAATGTTCCATCATGGTTTTATATATTTAATATTCACTCAATAAGTATTTATTTACAGAGAAGTATGTTGGTTTGATAGTCAAAAGCCTATTCCACACATCATGAGTTAAATTAATGAAGTGAATATTTCCAGTATCAGAAGAATTATCTTCCATAAACTCATGATAGAAAACCCTAATGATAAAGAGTTAAGCTCTGATTCTTAACCAGAAGAAAACAATAAAACACCACCAACACCCTTTCACTCATGCATAAGCATCTTGCCTGCTGGGATTTGTGTGGTGATCTGTCACAAATGTCTGGTGGTGCTTAGACACAGACACAGAGGCAGAAAAATAAACTGAAACACACAACAGAAACAAAGAAAAACACAAACAGACGTCATATGTGCTTACAGACATCTTCATTCACAAAACAGAAGCAGACAGCCAGTCAGAAACAGAAATACACCACATGGCAGGGACCGTTTCACAATGCTCACCTTTGTGTCCCATCATGACAGCGAGGTGCAATGGTGTGTTTCCTGTAGACAACAGAAAAAAATGAATTTCTATAGTGACTAATAGAAACAGGAGAAAGCAAAGACAAGAACTTTATCTGTAGAACTGTCAGTTTGGATAATTTGTACTTTTATACTGGAAAGCAAAACACACAGAGTTCAAAATGATATGGTCATGATAAATGCCTATTATGAGTTCTCTCACTGTGACAGTCTTTTCCAGCAGCTAAACACCAACTGCACCACAAACTAATCTAAATTTATCTGGTGGTGACATGGCTAGTTAGCTAAATATAATCACTTCATGGCAAGAGCAACATTATATATATAATCCCCCAAAAAATAACTTTTTACAGGTGTGTGGAAAAAAAGCATGTTTCTTCCCAAGATATAAAATGTGCCTCAGAGGAAGCCAAACTGCCCAGTCAGCTCCTTAAAGGATTCTACTGCGGAAAACATGATGAGAACAGGCAGTCACTGTAGGGAGTGCCTTCAAATGATGTAAGCCCTGATATGGTGTAAAATACAAGCTACAACTCTGACATGATGCTGTGGTAAATGATTAGAGGTGTGAGTATTTTACGTAGGAAGGGGTGCTATATGCCCACGAGACACTTATCTCCCATTTTACTGGCAGCCATAAAATTGTTTCTCATAACACATGGGTGTGATCTTGCTGATAGGGTTTTTAGAGATTTTAAGGTTGGTCACATTAAAACAGGATACACTTCCAAGTCAATTATAACTTCTTAAAAGGATCCATTCCAGAAAATTTAAAAGTGGATATAATGAATTTAGCTATTAGTGTAATGAATCTCTACAAGCCACTCCATACACTGGCTACTCATCAGTATCAAGCTACTGAGGTTCGAAAAGTTATTTTCCAGACTATTCATACGCTTGAACTCCTTTCACTGAGATGTCAATGAAAGTGCAGAGTAGCATTGTGATGCCCCTCCCCCACACATTGCTTCCCACTGCTGCTCAGCTAGCTGAAAGAGGGATACTACCCCCAGCAAATCTGTCTGTTCCATACACACTTTTACCACAAACATTTTAAAATAATTGACTATATTGTACTTATATAGTTTGCTGTAACTACATGGCATTTTACATCTTAACCAAACAAAATCTTGTTTGGTTAAGACAAACAACATATTTGTCTTAACCAAAATAAATAATATTAAACCAAAATATTATTATTTTGGTTTATTCAGGGATCATAGTCTTATCCATACTTTCAGTCATATTTCATGAGCTGGCTCGTCAAAGCAGAAACCAGAGCCAAAATAAATGTGAATAAAGGAATATTTATACAAAATATCAGAGGACCATTTACAATAAAACTAAATTAAACCTAGGAAAACTTGAGCTTTAATTCAATAGTTCCTAAAAATATTTCCAACAAGTAAATTAGTAAAAGATTATGAATGAGTTCCTTTTCAGGTATAAAATGGAGGTAGGAAAGGACAAAATGCCAGTGGTTAAATGTGAAATGGTAGAGAATTGGCAAAGGGACTGTTGGACACTGTCACAACAGACAGCGATTTAACAGTCAGAAAATGCTCTTTGTGTAAGTAAATAAATAAATGTTGTTTTTTTTTTTTTCTTTGTTTGATTCTTGTATTTAAATTTGGCATTACATGACTGAAATTTATTGGGGGTTTTTTTCTGTTATCTGTCAGAAGCTGAACTACTGTGGAGATAAGTATTCGAAAAGTAGCCAAACCAGACCGACCTACGTCACAGAGGAAAAGTTTTTGACAAGTACAGGTTCAGGTTCCACAACAACGCCTTTCTGTCTGACACCCTGTTGAATCAGGCAATGTGAGAGCACATTCCTATGTTGACATTTGGTACAAGTAGGGGCCAAATTCTGTGTTGGTATGTGAGCCAGAACAAGACAATCTTGTCCTGCTGTCAGTCCAGTTTGGGATAGAAGGGGTTTTATGTGGAAGCTACTTTGTTATCTGAGCAGACTTTGCCCCAAAGAATAACTGCAACAAGCTGGTCGTTCCCAAAGTTTTGTAAAACGCACCTTAACATATAATCTATAAACTTGAATATAGGCTGAATTAAAATCAGGATTCTATAAGTATTGCTGATAAATTGTTAATTTCACTGCTCAGGGTTGATACGATATGCTACTGCCTGGAATGGGAAGCCTCTTATACAACTTCTTTCGTGACAACAAGAAGGAACTATTTTATGTGAAAGATGCGCTGATGCAGCTTTTACGGGATGATATGCAATTTTCTTCAGGCCTGACTTACCTGAACCAATTTCCATGATTTCCTTTTTTTTCCCCCAAAAAACACTACACATAACAAAGAAAGAATGTACTAAAGGATCTTTGACAGAGGTGCTAGCTTTGAACCCAACATAAATAAAGGAATTACAAGATTATAAAAAACTATTTTAAGCATATTTCCCTAATTTCTAAATTTTAGTAAAGAGGTAGTACCACGTTTTAGAGGTAGAAAAAAATTCTTGAAATTATAAGAAATAAATTATAACAAGGCTTACCATTGTTTTCAAAGCAAACATAATTTTAAAACACATTTTTCAGAACCTTTGAAGTCACTCCTACCAAAAACATGGATATTTTATTACACATGGATGATGAGGTAGAAACTATTTCTATTTATAATAATCAGATAAAAGTATTTGCGAAGACTAAACTAAGTCAAATTGCAACACGGTTAAAAAGACTACAAATTAACACAGCTGTGAAAACAAACCACTATTGAAACATCTAACAAAGCAGTCATAGTTTTCAAAAAAAAAAGAAGAAAAAAAGACATTTTAATGAAAAATATCAAGATTACTGTAAAAGCTACAACAGATGGACTAGGGAGTCAATGATAAAATAGATCATTCGTGAGCATGTTTGTGAGCATAAAGTTTCTCAGTTGAGAAAATGCTCCGTTTGACTGGTGCTTTTATTTTCTAATGGGTTCTCAACCAGAACAAAATATCTGCTGATGTCTGTGGATCATGCTAGTATAAATGAATCCCTCCCTGCATGGTTGACTATGATAATGACCTACAGCTCCAACTTATCTTTTCTCTGTGTGTGGATGTTGGACTGCAGCTGCTGCCTGATTTTAACTTTTCTTCCAACCACCACATGAGTAGCATTAGCATGAAGTAACTTTTCAAGGAAACTGTGCTTAACTGGAGTGATCAACCATGTTGACGTTTTAACAGTTATGTTAATCCAACACAGTTAAACCCTCAGTTGAACAAAACATGTACTGATGTTGAGAATTCCTGCTGCTTCCAATAACCGCTGATATACTTTTACACTTTAGGCCATTCTAGTGAAACTGTTGTTGAGTAAGATGACAGCTACGACATCCATTGAATTCAGAAAGAGAGCAGAAATTATGGTTTATACAGGAATGTTGCCTGAATTTTTGTTTCTTCAATTCCAGTCCAGATGTGGTTTCTTTCACTCTTTAGCAACTTTCAACTGTGTTCTCACCATTTTTCTTTATTGCTTTGCTGCATAACTTTTGATTTCAGGAATAGAAATTGCTTAAAAAAAGAATGTTGTAATAATGATAATGTATGCTCTTTAAACTAGAGTGCATCTGTGCACATACTGTAGGTGGCTGGTTTCTACAGAGAAAATGGTTGCAATTGTTAGTTGTGTTGCATATATTGGGGAATCCAGCAGATTTTTCAGAGTTTGTTTAACATTGTAATAACAAAATCACCTGATTCCAATCGCTGTCTGACTAATTGGTGCGTTTTCAGGTTATGCCAGAGAAGTGGATTAAAAGTAGTGATCTGTCAGGAGTTACTCAGGCCTTGCGTAATAGAAGCCTCGCCTACTTTTACTGCTGATGAAAACTGATGGTACATGAGCAAAAATAAACCCAGAAAATGTTTGCGTCAGGTGTTTTTATGAATCTAACAATTTAAGCAGTAAGTATGCTCACCATGGACGTCCTTCTGGGCAATATTCTGTGTCCGGATGAGCGAAGACAGCCGTCGGACATCTCCTTTAAAGACACATTCGTGCACCGGAAAGTCCAGCCCCGGTTTGATGATCGGGTTTTTGTTGTTGTCATCAATAACATCCGATGTTGCCAGAGTGTTATTGGTGTTACCATTATTCTGCGACTGTGTGGACGGTGACTTGATTAACTTGTGGTTGCTGAATATTTTACTCGCCCTGCTCTTGTTATTCGCCTTGGGGACAGCGAAGGTCCCGGTGGCAGCTTCCTCGTCCGGTTCCAGCAGATCCTCGTCCTTGCTCGGCCTCTGGTCCTTACGCAGGGAGCGGAGCTTCTCTCCGGTCATTTTCTAAACGGTTCAGGCTGACGGAGCAGAGGGTGTCGCCGCTGACGATGACCCTCCGGGCGAATTGATGCGACTCGCCGGCTGGAGCTCCTTACGCAAACGCTGGAAATCGTACAACATTTAATTCAACGAATACCTGTCCTCCAAAGACGCAAAAACGCCACTTTTCTGAAGAAAGAAGTAGCGGAAGCTTTTGTTTACCGGTTTATTGTCAAAACAAACTGCTCCCTCCCCTCCCGCCGTCCTAAACTGTCGTTGCTGCTCAACACAGAAGCGTCTCACTAGTACGAAAGAGTCCGCTTTCAACTATCGCGAGACTTCAGAAAAGGTTACTAACGGTTATTATCTCAGGTTACTGTAATTGTAACACGGATTTAAAATAAATATTGTATTTTATACTGTGTGTTTTACTACTGACACAAATCATCGCTTTGTTTAATTTTTGTATTATCTATATTGTCTTGATAATGACAAAAAACAAAATCTCTAATATCAGGAACATCTTTGCTATGAAGGAGATATGGTAACATATTCCCTTCACAGATAATGAGGAGGGGGGTTTTATATTAACTGCAATTTCTTTTCTATTTTTTCCCATTAACACCCACCATCTTAAACTGCATGAATTCATTTACATTTTTCCCTTCATTGTAGCTGTTTAATTCCTCACTGCCTGACTTATGGCTCTTTGCAAATAAAAATGCAAAAATAAAAAAACAAATAAAATAGTACAATATTTTATTTTGTTTCTCTCTATTTTGGAGAGAAAAAAATATTAATTCAGCCTATTTGCTTTTAATCAGAACTGAACTTGTATGACCAGTGAAATCCAATCAAAACAAACAAACAAAAAATATTGATAATAATTGAGACACACAAAAAAAATGATTTTGACTAGAAATACATGATATGGACTCCAGTCAGACTCAAGTCACAAATTTGGTGACTTTAGGCTCGACTAGGTAAATCCCAAACGACTTTGAATTTGACTTAAAAGTCAAGCTATTCTTGACTTCAAATGGACATAGGTTTTTGAAAATTCTTTAGGTCATCTGTTTACATTAGGAGATGGTGATTAAGAAACAGGTTGTGGTATCAAACACACAAGAGTTGAAACTTACACCAGGAAAAACTGTATTGAGGCTAGTTTATGTTGCCTTATGACTGTGTATATTAATTTTAATTTATTTATTATATTTTTAGACAAATAACAGAGACTAGTGAGTTATTTCACATAGAACAAAATGTTTTGTCCACTGCTTGGCCAAAACAAAAAAGCCATCACCAAAATAGGTCATTCTAATATTTTATTGTGTGAATGAAAATGGTGTCTCCCTCAACCTCTCTTTCAATTTGAGCACAATGAATCCCAGCATTATCATACAGGAATATGTCCACACCAACAAGGAATTTAAATCCATTGATGGGATAAACTGGTCGCTCAATGTACAGATAGTCAGCTGACCTCATTCTTTGGGATCATGATTTTGCTGAACCTGACTAACTAGCAATCTCAGATCATAGTACTGCCCACACAGGCTTCTGCAGTGGACACTAGGTATGATGTGTGCAACACTTCATCCGTCTTCTTTCTTACCCTGATGCACCATTACTCTGGAAGAGGGTAAATCTGGACTCATCAAACCATATGGTCGTCTTCCATTGCCCCAAAACCCAATCTTTATGCTCCCCTGCAAACTGAAGCCTTTTTCTTCAGTTAGCCTTTCTGATTTGTTTTCTTATGACTTCACAGCTGTTCAGTCCCAATCCCTCGAGTTCCCTTCACAATGTGTGTGTGCATATGCGCTTACTTTCTCTATTAAACATAGCTGTGAATTCAAACATTTGCTGCCTACCAATTAACATCCCACAATGCAACTGTGCATTAAAAAATTAAGGTACAGTTATGGATGTGATCCAGCAGTTTGATCAGATCACATATTCTTTCCAGACACATTTCTTTTCACAGCAAGAAGCTGGATTTTCAAAATTTAGCCACCTTATTAATAATGAATGTAGTTCATGCTGCATTTCGTTACAGTATTTTTCTTTCTCCAATTTCATCTCCCCAAATGTAGTAATCTGACTACATTTGTTCTTTGAAAGCAGTGGTTCCCCATTTTTCCTCCAGTTTCTAATAAAGCATTTGACAGTTCTTAACCCATTCTGCGATCTGCTTAGATGTAGACGATGCATGCCGATAATCTGACCATTTTTAAACAACCAAATGGAAATGCAATGCACTTTGTTATGGCTCAGTATGTTTTGTTGGTCTATTTTATTGAAAAGCAATAAAATAAATTGGTGCCAGGGCTCGTAACGTAAAAAAGTGGAAACATTTACGTAGTATGAACACTTCCGCAGGACACTACTATAGTCCTGCTAGACTTCTGTTATCAGTGAAAGTCAATACGGTGCACGTCTACCCCATGTGGTTCAAACAGGGAAGTGCACTTCGAGTTACTGTCTCTTTCCCAAGCTTGAAAAGGAACAATCCACCAAATTCTGCGTATCTTTTCAGCAACGTCAACAGCTGCTATGGTAGTGGCTTACAAATAAACACAAAATGGTAATTTATGGAGAAACATGCGTAAAGGTTTACAAACTTCTTTGATTTGTTGGTGTGGGCTGCCTTTATTCCTTCAAGAACTTGCCTTTTTACGGTCTGAAATATTTTCTGGAGATGACATAGCTGTAAAATCACAGAACTGAACTCAAATGAACTCGTTATTCACAAGAGACAACTAAACTTTTAACCTGATTCAAAAACAAGATTCATTGCATCACAGCGGCAGGACAGACAGGAAAGCAAACAACGTGCTGTCGTAACAAACGCCGGACGCCCCCGGCGCTACAGCCAATCAGCGCCTCGCTCTACATGCTGATGAGCGCTGATTGGCTGCAAAGGACGAGCTTGTGGAACAGCCCCATAAAATAGTATTTCCCTTTTGCCGTTAAACGGTAATGCGCACTCATCTTGAGTTCAGTGTGTCCGGGTGAATCAGAAGCTCACGGTTATGGCCCAGTCAAATAAACATGAGGCTGGCGATTTGTTCGCTGGCTTCCGCACGGCTTTTAAATCTTTCGCCACAGATGCCATACACATCGGCCAGGAGCCGGAGCAGTGGTCATCGATGGCTGTAGTACCGCCGATTTCCCTCTCTACCACCTTCAAACAGCACTCACCGGGGAACCACGCTGTAAGTAGCCGGATAAGACTCAGTTGTTTAAGGCGGGGGGAGGAAAAGAGGGAGTGGCTGTAATACATACGCATAGGATATACCTAAAATAAAATAAGCTAAAAATAAACATGTTTGTGTAAGACTTCAGTAATAGTACAGTATGAGTTTTACGTGGACTCTCATTTTATTAGTCATTGATTTATTGTCCTATAATGTACTTTTAAAGAGGTCGAGAAATGTAGGCATATCTAAAAAAATGAATGGAATTCAGCATTTTATATATTTCAGTGGTTAAATTTAGAAAGCGAAACTATTATATTCGGATTACTTACACAATGTGATGTTGTAAGCGCTCATTTTTAGTAAATTTTGTGATGTGGCTTACATCTATTGCAAAGCCAAAATTCAGATCCGGGACGAGTTTACAATCAACAAGAAGCTAAGATAGCGACCCAGAAAGAGCCCCCTGCTTCAAAACCAACTCCTGTTTATAAGGATATTTGGCTACTTCCACAAAGAAGCCAAATACATTATGCAAAAAGCATGGTAATGGCAGCATTATTCTGATGGTCTGTTTTGGTACAAGTGACAATTCTGCATCAAACAAAGTGGTGGAATAATAGAGGAAGACTGGGTACAAATTCTTCAACCCCACCTCAAATGAAATGGATAAAGCTGGGATACAATTGGGTGTTACAACTCAATGATGATTCCAAATACACATCAAAATTGCTGTTGGAATAAATGATGCAGGCTAAGATTAAGCTTCTGAAATGGCTTCGACCCTATTTAAAATTCAGTGCCTTAAAGCACTTAAAGAAGCACTTAAAGAAAGAAGCATAGACCTCCACCAAACTGTGGAATGTGCAACTTTTTCTACAGCTGGTTTCCTTCCACTTAAGTTTCCAACAACTGATCGGCAGAACCCTCTTTATAGATTTTTGCTAATATTCTACGTTACTGAAATGTTCCTACAGATTAAGAGTTAGCTGAACAGACAGACTTTAAACACTACCTGTGCAACAACTTGTTAATGATTTAACTTGTTCCAACCCCTTCTTACTACATGTTATGTATTGTTAAAACAAAATGCCCAAAAAATGTAAAATCTGTTAATCAAGGCTAAAATGGAAAAGTACTTCAGTGTTCTGATTACTAAACTTCCCCTTTCCAGCAAAGATGCATACATTTACTAGCTAACTATTTACTGTCAATCATTTATGGCTGGTTATTTGTAAACTTGTTTTTCATGTTGCAAGTTAGGCGGATTAGAGAAAACTGAACGTAAGATAACATGTTGTAAGCAGAGATTAATAAATTATAGTTAAATCTTAGTTATGTTCAGATAAAAACACCTTCTAATTTAGTCTGCAAGTCCAACTAAAAGTTCACCTTTTTCTATTTTTTTTAATTTTTTTTTATTAGCTCTTTTACAAAAGATTACCTCACCAATCTATAATCTTTTCTTTCTGTTAATCAAAATTAGCCGTAGGTTTTCCTGCCTAATTTTGAAACCTAATGTACCTAACGTAGATTAGTTTTCAAAGAACCTAATCTACGTTCTTTGAAATGGTAGATGATTTTGTGCAAACCAAACAAAGCCTTATAGATATAGGGGAGCAGTTCATATAGTATGCTGTAGATAAAGTCGATGAGGTGTATTTCTCACTCACAGTGAACTACACAAACCTTATGTTACTTACATGACATCAACATAACAGCTGCAGAAAATATAAAACACTAGAAAAGGTCGCCTCGTTACATTTTTGTCCAGGAAACGTGAACGAACCTACAATGTAATATTTAAGTTTTAATTTTTCATTGCATGAAAGTTTTTTCATGTTAGGGTTTTTTCAAGTTTTTTTTCTATTTAATAAATTAAAGGAAAAGCTCAAGGATGGTAGACGGCACAAATAAAACTTCGTAAACAGAAGCATCATCCACTGATTGATTTTCCATTGTCCTAAATATGTTTGAAATATTCAGATTTAGCTTCATAACCTCTGTTGTAGTTCCTTCCATTAACTATATATATTTTCCCAGCTTCTGCAGAAACACTGAATGTAATGAAAGCCTGTGGGCTGGAAGTGGTAACCAGGTTCACTAACATTCCAAGTGAACTTCTTTTTTCCCTCCCAGGGCTTTGAGTACAGTCGGAGTGGAAACCCTACCAGGAACTGTCTGGAAAAGGCCGTGGCAGCGCTGGACGGAGCAAAACACTGTAAGCAGCGCAATCACAGAGCAGATTCAGAACATTCTTACCATGTGGAAAGTTTATAGTTTTATCTGATGTCTTAAAACACCATAACTGTTGGGGATTTTCACATCCTAAGCTATTTCCAAACAGTTGAATTAGTCTTTCTTGTAGGCCTAAGAAAAGTATCCACTTCATTCTTATCTTTATTCATGCACAGTTGAAGATAAGGAGGATAAAGTGAAGAAATTGCTTTTGATTATGTAGACTTGCATGTTTGGCAACTTTGCCAACTTCATAGCTAAAGACGGAGGTAAAACCTAATTAAATTGAATATCAACCAGTTATTTTCTACCATTTTAAATGAGCAAAAGCACGTTATTCTGTATTAGACTACTTTTAAATGGCAATATTCATGGAGAATTTGGCCAGGCTTGGAAACAGATGTGAACTTCTAAACATAGAAATAAAAGTTTTTTTTTTTGAAGTTGATGTTTATTCTCCATTGATTGGTCAGACCCGGACCATTGCGAAGGGGAAAGGTTTAACTCTGTGAGCTTTTTGTGTTTTTGTTGGTCGCTTTAAAATCACTTAATATATAGTTATTGGTATAAGCAGCCATAAAATTTGCTTTACTGCAATGCTGTTGCTCACTTTGATACTTTTTCTGGTCTCATTGATCAAACCTTTAACCATAGGAACATGATGATGGTAAGATTTTTGTGACTTTTAAAAAGCATAATTATGGCATTAAGGTCAATTCTTTGAGTATAGTAACCTTCAGTAAATTTGCCTTGGTGTCAAAGTATTTGCACAAAATAGACCAAACAGGTGTGGTTTAATTGCTTAATACTCTGTAGAAATATTTCCAAACAACAGAATTTGTCTTTATTTTATGCGGGAAACTGTAGTAGCCTTCTTTTAGCCGCCTGACTGGCAGTGTCCAGTAACAGGTGGGGGAAGGGTAGCACTATACTGTTCTTTGCTCCCAGCAGCTGAGAAAAACGCTGGTCATTTCTCTCACATCTCATGAAAAGGATTTGAAACTGCAAAAATCAATTGACTGCAAATGCTAGCAATTTTCACACTTAACTTTAAACACTTTAGTTTACTATAATGATCACTGACTACTTAAAACCCTGAGAGTTTCCTATTTTAATGAAATGTTGTTTTTTGGTTTTCAGTAACCATCTTTGCTCCTCTTCTACAGGCCTTGCTTTTGCCTCCGGACTGGCAGCCACGGCGACCATTACTCACATGCTGAAGAAAGGAGACGGGATTGTCTGCATGGACGATGTGTACGGAGGTGAGATTCAGCTTTGGGATATTCATCTACTCTTATAATCGTCTGCCATAATACAAACAATTAGCTTTCCTTCTTTTTTTATTACATTTTTTTTTTTTTTTAACAATCTGAACGGTTCGGTGGTTCCCTTGTTTATTGTAAAGGTACCAACCGATACTTCCAAAGAGTCGCAGCTGGATTTGGGCTGGAAACAACTTTTGCTGACTGTACAAAGCCAGAGTTGCTGAAAGCTGCTCTGAAGCCCAACACAAAAGTAGGTCAAGGAAAGGGAAGAACTTACTGTTCTTGTTGTTTTTGTCACAATTGTTTGTCCTGTTTTTGGGGGGTAAATGCCTTTTTTTTTTTACTGCTAACTCAGAGCAGTCATTGTGAGTCAGCACTTTGTGTAATCAGCATTTACTTTAACCTCCTATTTATTCCACCTGACTAAGTGCTTCACTAATGCCTGTTCTTGTCTCTGCCGGTGTAGCTGGTGTGGATCGAGACTCCAACCAACCCCATGATGAAGGTGGTGGACATCAAGGCCTGCTCTGACTTGGTGCACGAGCACAGCAAAGACATTGTAGTGGTTGTTGACAACACCTTCATGTCTTCTTATTTCCAGGTAGTAATGATTCCTTGTAATCAAATTCCTGTGACTCATTCAATGATTAACCTGTGTGTTTGTTTTGTGCACCCTTAGCGCCCCTTGGCTTTAGGAGCTGATATCTGTATGTACTCCGCCACCAAATACATGAATGGTAGGTTATAAAAGAGTCCTCGTGTAATGTTGAATCTATTTTATTGCACATTGTTGTAAACATTTTTTTTTTCTGATGTGGGGTTAGACATTCGATGAGGTAAATGACCAACATTCTGGAAAAAATGCAATATTATGATTTCAATGTTGTCAAAGAGAGCGTTACAAATACTGTCCAGGCTTTTTATTGGTACTCCGTTAGAAAACATTTTAAATGTGTTAAATGTTTTGACCAGCTGACAATCAAACCCTGAAAATGTCAAAATTGTCAAAGTAAAAAAAAAAGAAAAAAGTAAACATTTAGAAACAAGAATCACCTTGAGCTTTTATAAGAATAGTTTCTCCATAAATGTCAACAGCTTATCAAAACGGACCAAAAAGAACAAAAATCAGACCGAATAGATGGAATTGATTTTAATTAGTGCAATCAGGGAGAAAACAACTTAATGCAGAAAAAGAACAAACACCTCCAAGTCTCAGTTTTCTTCATGAGAGTATACATTCAGTGGATGAAGAAAGACTATATCTATGTCTCGTGGTGAGAAAGGTGGCACACTGCTGTAGGTAAATATTCCCAGAAAGTCAGGGCTATTCCTACAATTTATCTAGGCAAACTGACAAAAACAAACAAGGCAGAAGAAGAGCACACACACGCACGCACGCACGCACACACACACACACACAGAAAAGGAGCTAGTGATTTGACTGTTTATTTAGAATATACTGTATAGGGAGGGAGACTACACTTTGCATATAAAACATCCTATTTATTTTATAATGGAAAAAAATAACAGACATTTCATTTTAAAATATCAATACTTTTTATTTGGGTCGCATGTGAACCAAGAAAATGAGTGAGAGTCCTTCTATGTAGTCAGACTCATAATAACTGGAGGGAGAATACAAAAACATGCACATATTTTGATTGAAGATATTAAGATATTTTGGGAAAACTCAAAGTCCCTGAAATAAACCCCATTATATGAGTACGTAAACTCAACGTGGCTACATCAATGCTGCAGGAGCACATAGTGATGTCTTACTTTCTGTTCTAACACGAACTGTTGCTTCTGTTTATGTGGCAGGTCACAGTGACGTCGTGATGGGTCTGGTGTCTTTAAACAACGATGATCTGAATGAACGACTGAGGTTTCTGCAAAACGGTGAGGAGATGATTACTGTTCTGTTATAGATTTAACCAAAATGATACTTTAAGAAAAAATGTGCTAAAATCATTCTTGGTCTGCATGTAGTATGTGTCTTTTTACCCCATTACAATGATCAAAATGATCAAGTATTAAGTTTGCAAGTCAGCTGCTCATTTTCTTTTTTCTTCGAAGTCATTCTCTGCCTACTTAGCATCTGGTGAAGTGGCTACTTGAACCTGTTCTGCTTTCATTCAGCAAACAACCAACACAAATGTCTGAGGCCAAAGTCCTTCACCAAACTAAACCTTTCACATTGTTGGGGCTTTGTTCTGTTTGCCTGATCAAAATTTTTTGGAAGATTTGTTTCTAACCTCTGTGATTAATGTTCTGCCTGCGACCAGCCATCGGTGGCGTGCCGTCTCCCTTTGACTGCTACCTGTGCAACCGAGGCCTGAAGACGCTACACCTGCGCATGGAGCAGCACTTTAAAAACGCCATGGCTGCTGCCAAGTTTCTGGAGGCAGATCCCAGGGTGGAGCGGGTCATTTTCCCAGGTGAATTCTTTGTCACACCTAATATTTGTTGAGACATGCGTCCCAACTTTCTAGAGTTGCTCACAGCAATTTACTCTTCACTGGAATAGAACCACAATGTAAAGAACAGACGGCTCTTGAGAAGTGTGTCAAAGTGAGGTTAATTCATTTGAATTTTTTTATTATTTTTTTATTTATCTGCTGTGATGGAACATTTATATGTGTTTTCTTTAATGCTTTTGTACAGGAAGGTGCGATTCAGCTGCATAAGCCTGGCTCATGATAATAAAAAGCGGACTCTTTGTTGTTCTCGTATAAACTGTGTTAACCTTTAACCATATGAAATGAAATAATCAGCATTCTCAGCTCCAGTTTCCTCTGATGTTCATGCCATCAGTGTCTGTGACCTTTCCCTTCTTTTTCAGTTTTATTCCACTATAGACTTGATAAAAATTTACAACCCCAAGCTTTCCCTTCTCAAGGACCCCTTCCCTTTATGCCTAAATGAATCATACATTTATGCTTTTACTGTTTTCAGTTGTTCTCACAGTATTGTTCAAGGTTTCTCCCAGAAAACTTGCTAAGCCTGGTGGTTGGGTGCTAGGGCAATCATTCATCCAGCGGCCCGTCGTGTTTTTGAGTTAAAAATGCTTAAACCTGACAGGAAATTTGAAAGTATCTCTATTGGAAGATTAATACCTGAACACCAACTACAAAGTCTTAAAAAATGCAGACATTTTAAAGAGACTTTTAAAAAAAAAAAGTAGCATGAATAGGTTTTGACACACAGGCATGTATCCATTTTTTTGCTGAACCTTGTCTAAAAAAACACATTTCTCTCAGCTGCTGTTTTGAGCTGCTCAAGCAGAAGTATCAAGAGTTCACATACTTCCTTGCACTAATTTAGAGCTTTTATTCAAGCCACAATCTTGAACAAAAGCCTAAAAAACGAGCCCTGTTGCTTTGTGTAGGGAAACTAGGTGGTGTTTGCAACTGGTTTTTCATGTTTTTTCCTCTCCACACAGGCCTGCCCTCCCACCCACAGTATGACTTGATGAAGAAACAATGCACCGGGTGTCCAGGGATGATCACCTTCTATATCAAAGGGAAACTCGAACACGCCACCACCTTCCTCAGCAACCTTAAAGTAATTTATAGATAATATGTTTTAAGTCTTTTTTGTTGTTGTTGTTGTTGTTGTGGTTGGTATTCAGAAATGTCTGGTAATGGAACCAGTTTAGACAAAAACAACCTTAGGCAGCATCACATTATTACTATGTTATTGTTGTAGCTTAACCTGATTATTATTTTGCTTACACAAAGATGGGTAGAAAGAAAGGCAAGTTGTGTCCATACGGCACACATCAACGAACCTAAGCAGAAATTACTCAGTGTAATTCTTGTTTCTGGTTAAATATTTGTGCATTTCTTCATTAATCGTTCCTACTACTACTTTATTTATCAAGCATTTTATTAAAAACAAAAGCTGCAGTAAAGTGTTGTATCGAAGTCCAGCACTTTATTCTAAATCAATGAACCTTTAAAACGTGGAAAAACAAAAAAAATAAAAATAAAAAGACTTTACACGACAGTGAGATCAGTAAAACCTAAAACAGAAATCCTTATGCGGTTTAATATTTGCTGCTGTTTCCTTCATGTCTGTTGTTTGGTTTCAGATGTTTGCAGTCGCAGAGAGCCTGGGTGGTTATGAAAGCTTAGCAGAACATCCGTAAGTATCATCTATCTGTACTCCTAAAAGAGCTTTCGAAACAATTTTACACCTTTCTTTTTGCAAGATAAACTGCATTTTGAAATAATCCCACAAGAGGGCAGCAAAGCTCAAAAATAGAATCAACCCCTACGTTAGGATTTTTTTTTTTTTTTTTTTTTGCATTGACTGTTCTGCTTTCCTTCAGTACATCAGGATTTTTTTTCTGTGTTCAGCGCATGTTGAAGTTTCTTGTCTCTTGTCTGGATTTAGAGCAATCATGACCCATGCCTCAGTGCCAGAGAAAGAGAGGGCCGTTCTTGGGATCAGTGACACACTGATCCGTCTCTCAGTGGGACTGGAAGACGCGGCTGACATCATCGAAGACCTTGACCAGGCACTGAACGTTGCTGTGAGTATCAGTAATAGTCAAAACAAACTGAGGAAGAACCTCAGTTTGTTAGTCAAAACAGGCTTTAAATATGGGTGTGAGAATCTGAACTTTTGCCAGCTTTCCCAGCAAGACTAAGGCAGAAACTGTTTCTCCTGGGTTCCAGCTAGAAATCTGCCAGCAGGAGAAAGTAAGCCTGTAGTACAGTTGACTGCAGATTTTTTTTTTGTCTTTGTTTTACTTTTAAAACAAAGTAGAAACTACAATAAGTAGAAACTACAATAAGAATGTTTGTCTTTCGGCTCAATCACAGACATTTTTGCAACCTAGCAGATAAAAGCTGTGGGATGGATCCCCAAGTATGTATGATCTAAAGTTTACTGATTACAGAAACATGTAATATCCATCCTGTTTCTTTCGCTGCCACATGTTTTTTGTTTTTTTTTCTTTTCCTGGGTTTATTTGGTGCAGAGCGTGTGGTTTAGAATAACATACAGGGGGCACCAGAGAGCTCAGAAGGCCCACCAGATTTAAACCCCAAAGAGGCTTTCCATATTTTTTTCAGAATAAACAAAACAATAACACACATACAGTGATGATTGCATAAAACTTTATTTAAAAACTAACAAAAAAAATATATATACATATTTCCAAGAACTGCATGTGTTTTAACTCTACCAGCTGCAAGTATGTAATTTTCAAAGAATCTGGACCTGATGAGCCTGTGTTATTGATCAAAATTTTAGATTGTTATTAGGTTATTGACTTTATTACATATGATCAAAGTTATTACGTTATGAGCAGGTATTACATTATTGGTTGCCACAATCCATCCAAGATTTTTTCCCCCCTAATCACCTTTTTCCGAAGGGTTAATCAAGCCTTCCTGACTTTTTTATCCATTCATTTTCCAATTGTCCTTCTATCCATCCGTATATTTTATCCAAGGTTCTTTTCCCCAATCCCATTTTCTAAATGACTCAGCCAACCAGCCTTTCTCCCCACACGTACCATCCATCCATCCAGCCATCCATCCATCCATCCATCCATCCAT
>NW_006799949.1:3634568-3650040 GCF_000485575.1 Poecilia formosa
CCCAACCTCCCTCCCTCCCTCCCTCCCTTCCTTTCGTTTTTGGAAAAGTATGGCATTTTGTCCTACAAAATCTGTAGTTAACCTGAGGCAATACAAAACCTCAGCTTTGATGAGCTCTTCACTTTTCAGACCGATTCAAATTGAGAAATTTTCAGGAGATTGATAAAGACTTTTTGGATTGGCAAAGGGCAAGCTGTTGTGCACAGGCTGTTTGATTTCAGATTCCTTTCTCATTTTTAACTGCGGACATGTTGGACAGGTTAAACGTTTCATCAAAAAGCAAATCAAGCCTTCAGCGATTCCCACACACGGGTATAAAAGAAGCATTGCTGGTGGGGAAAACCTGGACTACATTACTGATAAAGGAATAGTACATGTGGGAGGCTTTCCAATCTTTATCGGTACAAGAAGTGAGTCTTAGGAGCCACCGGCGTATTAATACTGATGTGGTAATGAGAACGATGGCTCAAGATGAAGACAAATCAGACCAGAGGAAGTGTTGGGAAAATTTTGGGAATATTTACAGAGAGTCAGTGCAGGAGTAATAACAGTCCAGAGTTGAGCAGATAAACCCCTTCTCTGTGCCGCCGGGGCAGATCCATCATTCCTTGACTCTGCTGCAGGCGGTGCAGCGTAGAGCTAAACAGACGAACGGCTCTCCTCATAAAAATCTCTTGGATTAATTCGTCTTTATGTTCTCCGAGTTAAAGTGAGAACAAATACTCGGCGTTGTGCAGAGACACATCTTCGGTTAACGAACCATGCATTCAATTAACTGGCTGCATATGTATTTGCTGTGAAACATTTCTTCTCGTATCTGTGAGCCAGACAGACTGCTCATCATGAGTACCGCAGAATCCTCTTTGAGGTTGACTGCTTGGTTTGAGCCTCTCTCTCACCTGAGTGCACGCTGCGCACCGCTGCACTCAGATTTCAGACGTTGTCCAGATATCCCCCCCCACACACACACACACACACACACACACACACACATGCATTCCTTCTTGAAGGCGTGGGTTTTCTTGCACCCCTTCCCTTCTTTCCCTGCCAGGATGTTTCATCAAACTCATTTGACGACATTGTGATTGTTTTATTCAGCGGGTGATGGTCATGAATGTGAGTCCCTGTGCGTTTTATATAATGAAAAAAATTAATTAGGGACTGAAAAACACAGTTCAATAAAACCACTAGAATCCCACAGCTTGTTTAAATTTATTTAGACCAAGTGTGGTTGAGATTCTGTGTTAAAACTGTGTTAACTGAGATTTGGTATGCTGGTTTGAGTGATTCACCTCTTATTAGCAACTGCTGGTAGAGGATCCTTTGGAAAGAATCAAAATTTCTTCCAAACCCCCTTTGCGACCTCCTTTAGCTGCGTCCTGCACGACTGCCTGTGCCTCCTCCTCTCTGCATTCAGATAACGTAGCTGCATCCCTTCTGCTGGCCATCTGTAGCAAATGGAAATTAAATGGAGACAAATGTGGTCCCAGGAAAAAAAAACTCCTCTGATGGTGAAAGTTTTAATTGGATGTGACTCCAGGTCAAGTGATGCTTATCGAAGGATTCGGATCAGGAACCTGGCTGTTGGGTAACCGTGGAAAACTCTCTTGGGGTTTGGTGAATTTTAATCGGTAGACATTTTGTCACCTGCCCTGCGACAGACTGGCGACCTGTCCAGGGTGTACCTCGCCTCTTGCCCGAAATGTTCGCTGGAGAAAGACACCAGCACCCCTGGTGACCCCACTAGGGGCAAGGGTGTACAGAAAATGGATGGATGGATGGATGGACATGTTGTCACCCCCTGTCTCTGGTTTGTCTTTTGCTACTCTGGCTTTACTGCCCAGCATGCCGCCTCTGCTCATAAAGACAAGTTGACTGATTTTGTAGATTAGGCTTCCCTGTTTCTGCTCCCTGGATCACTGCGAGCCATCGGCTGTAAACTCACATCTGTCTCCCCGTGTCTGAATGCTCAGGTTATTGATCTCTGTATTTTTCTCCTGTTGTCTCTGACAGCACCCAAAGAAGAATTGAAACATCCGCCTGGCGTCCTCGAGCCTGAGGTTGTCGGGGTTACAATGCTCGGAAGCACCTGAAATCTAAAAACCAGATGACGATCAACACGTGGTGCCTCGGTTCCACCTTTCAGGAGACAAAATGTTCTGGAAATGGCACAGATTATGTCAACTGTGAATAATTATCATAATTTTTACACTATTACCGCTTAATGCATATACTATTGCACTCACTTGTAAGCTTATTTATCTTATGCCAGTTTTGCTTTGTTTATATACTTGTCTGTTTTAATTTTTTTTTTTGAAAGCTTTATGAGAGAAAAATTCCATTTAGACATCTTGAAATGGTTTTCAGTATCTTAACTCCAAAAACTGTGCATTTACAAGTGAAATCTGTATTAAAGTGGGTTTTATAATGCCAACTTGTAAAAATGACTTCGTTTTTAATTGAAGCTTAGCTTTTGCTTTTATCTACTCATCAAATGTTAGTTCCTGTAAATGTTAAACATCTTATGCACAAAAAAGAACAGGATTTTGGTGTTTCTTGCCAAGCAGAAAGAGTGTCAGGTCGACAAATTTACCACCAACACTAATCAAAAGGCCATGGAATGCACTTATCTTACTTGGAGCAGACTTTCTCGGCACATATTTGCTGTGGATGAGTTTTTTAAAGATGCAAGAGCAGGAGTTGTTTCTGTCCTCTCATAGCTGACATTTGGGCTAATGTGGACGGCAACTTTTTCCCCCAGGTCGAGACTTAATTCGTATTTAATGGTTTATTAACAACAGACGTTGGTGGATTTTTCCCTTCCTTCCTACTCATCCATCATGTTACCAGCTCTATGGTTACAAATGTAGCCTAATGAATAAACACTTCATATTTCCTAGAGCTTCTCTCACAGGAAAGAAACGGTTCCTGTTTCTTTCCTGTGAGAAAGAAATGACTGTTAAACAAATCAGCTAGTTCGTATCTTTTAAGGTCAATTCGTAATAACAAATCAGGGTAAATGTTAATTTTCTCCAGAAAGAAAAGCACTTCCATCCTTTAGATTTACGTTCAACGTTCAGTTTTCCCTTACTTATAAGCATTGATCATTTAACCCTGATAATTCCCAAATCTCTGTTTACATTAGCAGAGTTGTTAATTTAACTTGTGGTCTTATATAAGTTACATTTTAATAAATTAGGAATTCATTAGAAAACATTCAAGACATAAAAAAAAACTAGTTTCTAATTTTTAAATGAAGGTACTAGAGCCCTGGCGAAGGAGTGGAACAGCCTGAACAGACGTTCAGAGTGTAGTTTCCACAGCCCTTCAGGGATTTGGGTGAGTGTCATGCTGGTGTTGGTCCCCTGTGTTTTATCAAGTCTATCATGCAGACAGCTGCCATTAAATTTAAGAGCACTTCATGCTTCTTTAGGCTGGAAAGCTCAATAAAAGTACAGATTTCATTTACTCTATCCTAAGTACCAAAAATGGGTTTAATGACTGTGATATCACTTTGCCTGATTGGAAAGCGAACTGGCCTCATCTAATTGATATTGTAAAGACAAAGAAGAGAGGCACCAGACCCAACAATGCAGACAAGCTAAAGGCTGTTATTAAATCAACCTGGACTTCTTTAACTCCTCAACAGAGCAACAGGATGATCACCCCCATATAAAGTCACATTGACGCAGTAATTCCTGTGAAGGAAGTTCTGGAAAAGTGCTAAGTTCGTATACTGTGCAGTTCATGAACATACTTTTCAAAATGCTTAAATTTCTGTGTTAAAATATTTTTATTGCTATAGTAATTTTGGTGTTTTTTGAGGAACTGGATCCTGGGTTTTCAGCATCTGAGTCACAATCATAAAAAAAAAAAGAAAAAAAAACACTATATGAATCTATGTAATTTATGTGTTTCACTTTTAGAATTGAATTGCTAGAGCAATCCTTTAAAAGATGATTTAACATATTCCTGTAGAATTCAGTGAAATCAGACAGGGATAGTTTGGGGTTATGGAGCAAATATGAAGAGGAGACTAAAAGAAACAAGACTTTAAGAGGTTCTGCTGTATGCTTAGCATTTTGCTACCAACACCTCATAAATTAGCCAGCAGTAACTTCCTGTTAGCTGTTAGCTGAAGCTAGAAAGTCACACTCACCAGAAGGTCTTCTGGCTGTTTCCAGAAGACCTTCAGCATTGTCAGTTTCATCTGAACTGAGTATTTAGTTTTACTAAATAAATATGCCTCTCACAGAATGTGACTGAAAAGTTTAGAGTTGATCAGATGGGCTAACCCAGAGGTTCCCAAACTGAGGTGCGCTGGGGGTAGGGTGTGGGGGGGGGGGGGGGGTGATTGAGTGGATGGAAGAATATAACAGGGAGTCTCTAAGAACTCCCTGTCCCAAGAACACCCGGACACACATCGTATAACAGGAAGCCCCCCGCTCACACACATAGTTCAACAACAGAGCGAGAGTGTAGAGTCTGGCTCTCCCTATTTATAATCCATAGGGGGAGCCCAGAAAATGTTGGGAAACCACTTGGGGGGTGGAGGTGGTCCCTGGAGAAAATGTTTGGGAAACACTGGGCTAACCAAATCTTAGTTTCCATGTCTGTCGGACTAATTTTGGATGTTGGAAAAAGACCAAAAAACATGTCCTGGTACATCTAAACTTTAAATGGGAACAGTGACTTCATATACTCATAAAATTATGTCCTTGGAGTGTTTAGAAGGTAAAATAAATGTATTTCTTTCATGATTCTGTCAGTGTTTCACACACCTTTTGTCTTTTTCAAAGAGTTGTCTTGCTGTTTGATCTGAAGTCAGAGATTATATTCATTTTGAAATATCTATAGATTAAAAAAAAAAAAAACTTTCATTTTGAAGGTGACCTTGCTATTTGTGCTACAAAGAACTGGTTTGAAACATCAATGTTGCCTCACAGAAAATGGCCTTGCTCACAGACAGTTTTAGCTCTGCTCAGAGATTTTCTTTGGTGTTGAGATCAAGACTTGGAATGGACATTTCTAAAGTGATTTTTTTTGTCATTTTATGACTACTTTTGCAGTATAATTAGGGTCAGGGTCGACTTGAAAGGAAAAAAAAATCTTACACCAAACTTTAATGTCTTGAAATGTTGCTTCAGTATTTCCTCATGATGTTTTTTCTCATGATGCCATCTATTTTGTTAAGAGTGTCAGTCCCTCTTGCAACAAAACATGCACACATGATTTTACCAACCCCCATACCTCACATTTGGGATAGCGCTCTGCAAACCTCCCCCTTTTTTTTCTCCTGCAAATGTAAAAATGGTCATTTCAACCAAACACTTCAATCTTAGATTAATCAGACCGTATTAATATATGTTGAAAAAATATACTTCAAAATTACGTTTCTTGTCCCTGAGTGCATTTGCAAACTGTAACATGTCTTTTTATGTTGCTTTCAAGGTATTGGCTTTTGTCTTGCAGAGTAACCTTTCAGCCCATGTAGGCACAGGACACATTTTACTGTGAGTACTGACTCTTATTTTTCAGCTTCTGACATCATGTTCACAAGGTCTTTTGTTCTGGAGTTGACATTTTAAACTAAAAAAATGTTCATTTCCGGAGTACATAACGTGGACAGTTTGATAGTTGGACACTGTCCTGGTGTTTGTACCTATAATTGCTAGATAAACATGGCATCTTAAAACATCTGAATACTATGCCAGATTTGTGAAGGTCCACAATCTTCTTCCTGATATGCTGCTTGAGTTTTTCCTCATGATGTCAAAGGAAGCAGTTTGCTTGATGTGTTGCCTTAAAATAAATCAGTTTAATTCAAATCTTGTCAATTAACCAAATGATTAATCAAAAGCTTACAAAGCTATGAAATAATCAAAAGATTTATTAATTTCTAATTATGCAAGCTTCTGAGTCTAAAGAATGCAATGCAAAAAATCTGTCAGTCTGTTAGCAAATAGAGAAAATTTGAGTTGTCATAATTAAATGGTTACACAAACATCTGGTTTCAACTTTGGTAAAACCCGTTATCAAACCAAAAACACTTGCAAGAAATTCAATTCATAAACTTCTTGCAGCCTCTTCTTAGTTTCTTGTTGAGAAAACTAAGAGAAAACCCCAACCTGTATGCCTCTTTGAGGATTTTAAAACAGGAACTGCTGTGCTGTCAAAAACAAATCTGAGTTTTCAGCTCTTGCTTGATGTTGTGTTGCTTGTTTTCATACTTTTTGGTATTTGATCAATCATGATATTTTTTTCTCATTTTTTGTCATTTTTCACATGCACCAAAAGTTTTCTTTTTTTTATGTTAATTTTTTATCTTTTTAATTTGTGCCTTATTTTTGCAGATGTGATTGTGCACTCGTAGCATCGCCACTTCAGAATGTATACAATCACTTCTCCCAAGCTACAAGCAGTGTTATCAGAACGTTTTCAGGAGTTTTCACACCTCAGCTTTGCATTTTCACTGTGAGCACAGCTTTGACTTTGTCTCCTTATAGAAATCCGAGGGCTTTGAATCTGAATCTGACCGGGGAAGCACTTTTTCCATGTTCCTCATTTCCTTTTGTAGTGATAAAATGGCTGTGCTGCAGTCCTTCATAAGATCTGCTCTGCTCTGTTCAGGGTCACAGTATGCGCAGACTGCTGGGGGAGAAACGAGGGCAGGCAGGGCACACACTGGACAAATCACCACTTCATCACATGGATAACACATGAGACAAAGAGCCTGCAGCACTCATGCTCTCATGCTCGGCATCATTAATTTATTTGTTCATACTATGAAACCTCACATTCCACTCCCCTATGCATGTGAATAATGTAGTACCTTAAATGCGTGACACATCATTTTAAGATAACATTCATTTTATAATTAGTTTTTACTGTTAGATTCCTCTCCAGTTCCCAGTTTTTGCATGTGAGGCAGGAACCTTTTCTACTCTTTAGAAGAGGTTTAAAACATTCCCTTGTAAATAAAGTTTATAGTCAGCTGAAAATTCATATACTTCATTCAGTCACCTGACCTGGGCTGGATTGTTTTCACTAATTTACATTACATCACCAACTGGATCTGAGAACTGAATTGGACTGTATATAGTTGGATTTAAAACAGACTATATGTTGGTACTGTCTAGAAATGAATCTAAATAAATTAATCATTAAGTATCTGATCACCCCTTCAGATAACTTAATTCAGGTGTTCACTTCAATGGCCAATGATGTAAAAAATCAGATCAGATGTATAGATTTGTCATTGTAAAGGAATGGGTTGCTCTTAGGGGCTAAGCCAATTTCAGTGTAATCCGACGCAAAAAATCAAGCTGTGAACTTTTCTGTTTTACAGACATTCCACAGCCAACTATTAATGGTATTATAACAATAAAAAAAGCAATTGGAGAAAACAGGCAAATTGTGGTTACCAGCTTTCTGTAGAGTAAATTACTACAGACCTCCAGTCTTTATGTGGTTTTAAGGTCAGCTCAAGAACAGCGTACAAAGCGTTTTATGCAATATGTGTCCATGGCCAGGAAGCCGAATCCAAGACTTGCATCACCAAGTGCAATGTAAAATGCCAGGTGCAATATATAGCAGTGTGCAACTGGACTCCAGAGGGGTGGAGACATTTTCTCTCGAGAGATGAATCACGTCTCTGTGTGGCTATCCAATGGATAAATCTGTGATTTGCTGTCACCAGGAGAACAGCACTTTGCTGACTGGAACTCATAATCGTCCAGCATATTAAGTTACTCTGATCAATTTCATGCTCCCAACTTTGTGGGAACAGTTTGGAGCTGCCCCTTCCTGTTCCAACATGACTGTGACCCAGGGGGACAAAGAAAATGTCTATAAAATCACGGATTAATTTGGTGTGGAGAAACGTGACTGGACTGCACTAGGTTCTGATTTCAACCTAATAAAACACCTTTGGGAGGAATTAGAGTGGAGCCCGGGAGCCGGGCCCTCTCGTCTAACATCTGTTCCTATTTTCAAAATGACGTTTGGGAAGACAAAATCATTTTCAGCTAAACACACTAAACTTTGTGGAAAACCTTCAGAGAAGAGTTGAGGCTGTTAAAGCTCAACTCTGGTTAAGAATGGGATGTCACTAAGGTTAGTGTTGGTGAAGGCAATTTACTCAATATTATATATTTCCATATAATTTCAAATAACCAGCTTAGTTACAATGTGTTTATTTTGTTTAGTAAATTGCAGAAATTACTATAAAAATACCTGCATTCAGGATATCATGAGTAAGAAGAAAAATGTCCAAGAAGAAGCAACATGTTTAGCTTAGCTCCTCTTCCTGAATGTTAGACGATATTACTCTGTTTTCAGCTCTAAAACAGTTATATTTTCAAGCATGTTACATTATTGTGAATTTGATCTCATATATTCTGCATCTTCTAGAGGAGAAAAAAATAGCTGTTAGATGGATAAATATTTATTTATTTGGCATTTTTAATTTCGCACACTTTATCTTTTATAAATATGGTCAAGAGTAACCCTAACAAGCGGTAGTCGTTAATCTTTGCTAGGGAGACTACAATTTTTTTAGGCTGACATGGCAAATACCCCGTTGATATAATGCTATAGCTGTCAAGGGTTTGAAGAGCAGTGATTACAGGATCTTGGAACTTGGAGTTGTGTTCGACTAAGAAAAACAGCGAAATTACTCCTGTATCGATTGCGACTAACATCAATTATGCTGCAGTTCTTGGAAAAACCATGAGCGGTCCAAGCTGTTGATCTGTGGGCTGATGTACCTCACCGACAGCCACAACTAGATGCAGCTGGGATCCCACAGTAGACATTTAAAGGAATGCTACCACTAATTTAGTTAGTAAATGTTTGTTGAAACGCTGCTGCTTTTTGCTCTTATGGCCTAAGGAGTGAAACACATTAGATAGACAGGGGCAAAAGGCTAAGTCATGTAAACCAATTCAACAGATGAAATGACTAGCTGAGCACCAAGAATTTGATGGGAAGTGTTGTTTTCTCCCCCCCCCGCCCCCACCCCTGCATTTTATTGAATTACATCTTCAATGTAAGCACCAAATATAATTTATCTTTAGTTTTGGCACCAAATATTAAATTTAAAGTTGACAGCTCATATTTTACTCTTCTGGCTCTGCGGTGCAGCAGAGCTTGATCATAACAGCAGTCTGGTCTTGGCCTTGGATGGGCATAGAAAAGTCACGGGTGACGAGAATGATCTGCATGCACAATAAAACGGAGTTCAGCACCATTTGCTGGAGCTCTGCTTCCATATTGTGCACAATACCACTATATTATTTTGACAGATATTGCTTCATTGCATTTTAAAGCCAATAGGAATACATAAATTAAAATGAAATGCCTAGTGTTGTAGGACTCATGCTGTAGGTTATATATTCTTTTTTTCTATTTCCAAATGTCCCTGGATTTACATAATGTTGTTTGTCTATGAAAGGAGTGAATAATTGTCCCAAAGTTCAAAACACCAAAGTCATGTTATGATTTCAGACCAGTGGGTTTGACATCTTTAGTCATTAAGAAATTAGAGAAATTAATAATGAGCTATTGGACTTGATACAGGACAAACTGGACCCTCTCTAGATCATTTATTGGTCAAAGAGAAGAGTAGATTATGCAATAAGGGAACTTCCAAGCTTTCTTAACTTCTGGAGGGCATCAAGATTCTGATCAGATAATGTTATATTTTTTTTCAGCTTTGTATCTAACCTCAAATTTCAACAGAGTAGATAGTGACTTATCCAAGCCTCTTTATCAGCCACGTCTCCCAGGGGTCATGTAGTCTCTCCCCATATATATATATATATATATATATATATATATATATTTTTTTTTTATATATATATATTTTTTTTTACACCAACGATGACTATTAGAATTGCCATCAAGTTTTCAGATTATTCTGTCATTCTGTTGCTTTTCAGTAGATAAAACACAGAACATGGTCTGTTTAGAATGTTTATTTTAAAATGGAAGAGATTTTTAAAAAGGAAGCTTTAAAAAGATTCCTTTTTAAAAGTATACGTGGATAATATGAAGAAAATGTTCACTGACTTTAGCAAAAGCTTCACTTCCATACCTCCAGTAGTGATCAACAACCAAACAGCAGAGCTGATGCCACAATATAGAAAAACAGGAGTACTTGGTAATAAATTGAGCTTCAGTAGATTCACTGGTATAAAAAAAAAAAAAATAAAAAGAAGGAACACCAGTGTACACATTTTTTAGCTCTTCATTTTATTGTTAGTCCTGCTTTTATATTAGTGTTAGGGAATAGAATAAACCACTCAAAAGCTGAACTCCTCAAATAGTTGAGACCACATCTAGAGACGTTTATAAAAGTCCATTTTGATAGTTAAAACACAAAACATTCCTGAAACTCTTATCCTAATGCACGGGGGCATCTTGGGACACGATCGAAACATAAACAAATACTTAAAGACTTGAAATGAGACACAAAGATAAATAAAGAAGACTGATACACAGTGAAACATTTAATCAACAGCAGACTGAGACAGGGACTCCTCCATCACATCTCCAAGAAAAAAAGTCATGGGGGTTACAGCCAATAAATAGTCAGCCACTCCAAGTTTGTGCCTCTGCAGCAACAATACCAGGAGTTCTGCTGATGGACCCTGTCCAGGAAAATACTGCTAGTATGAATCAGCAAATACTGGTGAAGAAGGTTTTAGCCAGCCTCACAAGCTGCTGCGGGAAATGACAGGCAACCTGCATGGTACATCAGGAGACATAATAAAAGGAATGCTTTGTATAAAGGCCAGGGAAACGATGTGTTTCAAGTTCTTAAATACAACTGATATGCATTATCTAAATGTTTATCAAAGAAATGTAATGCTTCCCACCTTGCCACTTGCAAGCAAGTATACAAAATCCAAACTGTTGAAGTTGTTATTTGAAAAAAGAAAAAAGAAATGCATAAATCTTTTTGTAAACTTATGGAGCGCCATTCTAAGTGAGAAGTCGCCACTCAAACAAAGTGAAAATGATTCACAGGGTTTTGGATGACATAAACAGTTCATGAATCCTTCTAGCAGACCATACAATATTTAAACTCCTTTAGAAACCACAGAAGAAGAACATGAGAAGCAACACAGTTTTTGCTTGTTTGGAAAATGAACTGCATTGATTTATTCTAGAGTCGAGTTCAAACTATCCCTTTGCTGAGAATGAAACTAAAGCTGAATGATCTCTGGCCTAATGTTTGGCATCTGATAAGCATTGTGATCAAGTGCATGAATACTACTTAATCCTTCTACATGCATTCCCAAAACAAGTAGTTCAACTTTTACTGATAAACTACTAATTACAACATAAACAAACTAGTATTCCCCGAAAGATGTGTGTTTTATTTGTGCTTTCTATTAAAGTTCCCTATTAACACAAAGAAAAAAAAGACATATTGTAGGAAAAGACATGTCAGGACATCACAACTTGCTGCTGTCTGGAAATGTACAGACCAGACATGAATTTACAATTTCTTTTGAATTATTACTCTCCATCTGCTCGTTGCACAGGATCTGTTTCCAGGGCACTCAACCGCGTGTTGGTCTTTGTGTTTCCTTACCATCCAAGCCCAGAAGGATTTGAAAACATTATGAACAGGACAAAGTAATGCCTCAACATGTAAACAAATTGCTGGTGTTAAAAGGGGAAACAATGAATGACAGGAGTTTTGCTAGGGGGATTACTGACTCATTTTTTAACCTTTCAGTGGAGCCGTGGTATCAATTATTTAAACTCTGTAGGTGGGTTATGTTGATCTCTGGCTCTGGCTCACTGTGATGTTTCATTTGCTTTCCCGAAGTCCTTGTGTTTTTCTGCAAGACCTTCATCAGCTTACACATGTTTTAACTGTAACTCATTCACTGAACTGTATCTCACTCTATCCTCAGATGAATCCGACCCTCAGTCTCTCGAGCAACATGAGTCACAGCCAGCGCACACTGAAAGCAACAGCACACGTACTATGAATCATGATTTGCTCAAGATAAAATGCAGGACTACTCGACTAACAAAAATAAAGAATAATGGAGAAATAAGTCTCATGAAATTATTTTTTTATTTTTTTGTCTAAAAATGCCACAGCAACTTTTGTTTAAAAGATTGAGTGAAGAAAGTGGAGATCTGTAGGACTCGCTGCCTTCGGAGAACCAGCAGCATCATCAAGGACTCCTCACACACCGCCCACCACCTCTTCAAACTCCTGCCCTCAGAGAGGCACTTCAGGGCAATAAACTCATGGACAAACAGAATTAAAAAAACAGTTTCCACCTGAATTTCTTACAACTTTGGCACTTAAGAAGTATAAATAAGATAATATGTTGGCTGTGAGAACAGAACATGCCCCAGTCATGAATAAATGAATATATGATTTTGTACATTGTCAGTGCAAAATTAAAAGCAGGATGCTGTTTTATCCCCCGCCAGTCTTTCATCACTACTTTACAACACATCCAGAGGACATTTTCATCCATTATCTGCTCAGCTTGTTACCATGGTTACTCCAGCAGGCACTTTGAGTCCCCCAACAGCTCATGAACCCTGAACAGGCTCCTCATTTTGACTTCTTAACCATTTCTCTCATCAAGAATAAAAGTTCTCATTATTGGTATAATTCAGAACATTTGATAAATACTGGGATTTTTACAGTTTTTTATTTTATTTTTTATTTTTATGTTTTATTGCCGCAAGAAGAAGTAGTAGCTAAAATACCTCCAATACAAACTTGGCGAGATAATATTTTTCTGACACATGAATTAAGAATAAATGTAGACTCTCTTATGGATTTTGGCTGTGAGTTTTACTCAAAGTGCAAAGTATGTCTCAATTACACAAAATGAAAAATAAATAAACTGAATAAATAACGGTAAGACAAATAGTAGGTTTAGGTTGATGTGTTTTTTCTTACTTTGGCCTGAGTTTTTACCTCAAGCAAGTTCACGACACGAGATAGTAACTGATTGAGTTTCTCTCCAAAGTTTTGCAAACATTCACATTAAAGTGGAACAAAAAGACAAGAATCTCTGCTTTTTAATTCATCATCTCAACTTTTTCTTTGTCTTCTTTTCATACAAAACATTATCTGTTTACGTTAATAATGAGTGTGCTGTGCAGCTAAGTAGTTTCCACTTATTTAAATGGGATGCAGAGTTGCTTCTGAGGAAATAAATCTTTGGATAGCCAAACAGACATTTACATTGACATTCATTGTTCCCTGGTAATGGAGCAATGAATGAAAAGTGTGCCTTTTGACTTGGCACACTTAAAGATATGAAATCAATACTATCACAACTTGCCTGACAAAAAAACAATGTGTCCTCACTAACTGTTGGGAAATTATTTTACGTCTCTTGTATTGATTTAGTTTCAAATTAAACTAGAAATTGGATCTGGTTGACATTTATGTCTGTAGCCACTCTATGGTTTAATAATTAAAGCAGGCGTCTGTCTCAGCAGACAAGAATCACAAAGCAACCTGGTTTCACACTCAGGCATGGCAACAGTTAAATTGACTTGTTAGTGATGCTCCAGATTTATTGGGACCTTGTCTTCTGCAATGAAAATTTTTAAAGACCATCATCAATATGATTATACTCAGGGGAATATCAGATCAGCCTTTTGATGTTTGAATGAAGGACTGGTGCAAAAATGAAAGAAAAAAAAAATCAAGAAAATCAAATTAAGACTTTAAAGTGAAACACCTGAATTTTGAAATTTTGTTCGCAGAGGCATTGGCTGCAGTAGTAACAAATATCAGGGGACTCAGTGTTTTTTTCACATTAATACCATTCTCCAGTGCTACACTTATTTTTAAGTCTGCCACGTTAACAGTGTTTTCAAAATTTGTCAGTGATGTGGTTATGCTTTCCCTGCACTTTAAACATGAGGAGCTGACTGCCTTGTTTTGATGCTGTACAGTTAGTTAATCTGACTGCCTGACAGCACATATGAAAGTTTTTCTTGGATTCTTGGATAAGATTGAGCACAGCAATCTTTTCAAGATTCCTATTTTTATTTTTGTTTAATTTAGAAATTAGTTTGATGTATTTTACAGTTGTTAATTATTAAGTCCAACATTTTAATGTAAATAATTTGCTTTATTTAGTGAAGTCAATAAATGCTTGATTAAATGGTGCTGACTGAAAGGACATCTTTGTGAAATAGCTGTTAAGGTCAAAGTGTTGTAGTTTTCACATGCAGATCGCTTTTGCAAGCATTTGTACAACAATGGGTGGCTCTCAGGGAACTTAGTAAATTCCAAGTGTGCGTACTGTGATGGGAGCCTTCATGTAAAATATTTCCAGTCGTGAAATGTCCTCTCTGTTAAATTTTCCACTATCAAGTTTTAAGGATGTTACAAGAAAATGGAAGAGATTAGTAATGACAGAAGCTCAGTGATAAAGTGGTAGATCATGTAAAAGAGCAAAGTCACAGAAGTAGTGAGCTGAGAACGCTAACTTTCTGCATTAGTTACAGAAAGTAATTAATGCTGTATTGGTCCTTCAGACTAATAAAGGTCTAAAGGACCTTTATTGGTCCTTCAGAATAGTCTAAGAAGGATGTTTAGCTAGCTTCATGAAATAAATTTCCATTCAAGTCTTACATTATCACATGCAATGCAAGGCATTGGCTCCAATGTTGTAAAGCACACTGCCTGTGGACTCTACAGAAACATGTTCTCTGGAGTGACTAATCATCATGCCTCTCTGTCTGAGACTCTATGGGTTAAATCTAGGCTCTGCAGCTGTCAGGAGAATAGCATTTGTTTTTATTGTGTCAAGTGTAAAGTTATGATGTAAGCATATTTTTTAAATCATTGGACTGGGCCACGTGGTTCCACTGAATGGAACCTTTAACGCTGCAGCTTACTGAGACATTGTGAACAATTTTATGCTTCTGACTCTGTGTGTTGGCGTCTCAGGGATTTCAACTTGTTTTCTAATACGAGTGTGCACCGGTGGAACAAGCACAGACCATTCATAATCACAAGTTGAACAGCAGATTACCTTTGGATTTGACCAGGTTAGATTTATGACTGGTTTATTTCATCTCATTTAAAGTTTCAAATCCTTCTGAGATAAAAAAAAAACAACTTATGACTGTTCTTGGCTAGAAGTGATGGGCTCGTAAGGGGGAGAGGGTTTACAGAAACATCTCAATGGAGAGGGTCTGAATAAAAATACTAGTGGGTATGTAGAGTCACAGATGATGTGATTTTCCTTTTTAGCCAAAAAGTTTTCTAAATTCTCTCCATACTTGGAGCAATCCTAAGTAACTTGTTGGCAGCTGTGACTGTGTTTCTGACTGACTTTTTCTGTACCTAAGTCAGGGGTCACCAACTCCAGTCCTCAAGGGCTACCATCCTGCAACTTTTAGATTCACCTCTGCTCCAAAACGTCTCACCAGCATTCATTCCTCTCTGCAATAGGCTGGA
>NW_006799949.1:3650725-3660182 GCF_000485575.1 Poecilia formosa
TATTTAATAAAGTGCCTGTTAGGTAAAGTGCTAGTGCATGAAGTATAGGTGATAAAACATGCCTGCTTGTTGTCATTTTAGCAGAGGGAAAACCGCTTCCTCTGACTCACTTGCAAGTCCATAACCCAAAATTCATTAGCCAGCATGTCTGCAAGAGTCTTTGATATCATAGTATTAAAAGTAGAAGATAAATCCTCAAATAAATGAGTCTCAGGTGTCTTAAGATGTGTGTGTGTGCACACTTCATTAATGTCAGAATTGCATCCTCCACCCCCCTGGATGATTTGGAGAATTTCAGTAGCTCCATAAGATGGTGGTACCTCTTTACCAGACACTTCATGAACAGAGATGTCAGTGCTGTTGGTTGAAAGGCCTTGGGTTCTGTAGGTCTTTTAATTTTTGGAACAGGTACAATTATACACGTTTTCTCCTGGGTAAGAAATTTGCAGAAAGAGTAAAAAATGTTAGTGATGGTGTCAGGGCCATGGCTTTCCCAGGGGTTCTCGCATATAGAAATGTAAACGACATCAACGTCATGATGTGTGGATGAGGTGGTGAGGAGAGACGCCAAGACCCAGGTTGTGATGAAGATGATGATTTAATGATAAATATCCATGGAACAGAACAACAGGGAGCACAACTAACACACGACAGCACAGGGAAACTGGCTAGTACACACAAGGAGGATCCGACCAGAGACAAAGACAACAGGTGGGACTAAATACACTGGGAGGGTAATCAAAGAAACGAGACACAGCTGGGAACAATTAACAGGGAGGACAGAGACTCACAGGGGAACGGGCTAATAAACAGAGAAATACCTCAAAATAAATACACAGAAAACACAGATCACAACAACCAAATTGTCTGATATTTAAAACAGTGGCCGATAGAGGTAGGAATTCACTTCACTGCAAAATTATATAAATAAATTCCAACATGAAAAGCAACAAGGAGTATAATGCATGCTCAACACATGGAGCACTTGAGAAGAAATGTTTTCTGTCTGTACACGCACACACACACTCACACACACACACAAATTTTTGTGGAAAATCAATTTATTCTGACTCAGAGTGTCTATGATTAAGTTAAGACTAAAGTGAAAAATATATGTCTTTCTACATGTTGACAATTTATATTTGAGGTTTGCAAACACAGAGACACCCTGTGAGAAATTTACTCTCAGTCCCTTTCTGAAAACATCTAAATCCAAGACTCTGTCATTATTGCTCTGGCATCGTCTAAATGGGAATGAACTTGTCTGACTCTGACTCCGCCTCCACCGCTGCTGGCTTCCTTGATCAGAATCACAATGTGATGCTGCAAAAAAGAAGGCGCTCTAAGGATGCACCACTAACCACAGCAGTGGGTTAAGTGGTTGTGCGATTCATTTGGATTTCCTGCCAACTTTTTCCAGTTCACACCCTGCAGTGATATTAAAAATGTGATGTGCAGCATACAAATGTCTCCCATTTCCGTAGAACTCTGAGTCAGAGCATGAAGAATCGCTTCAAACAAACACTGATGACAAATTAGTCATGTTATGGTCTGACTTGGATTAGAAAGGAGCCACAAACACCCTTGGTGGAAGAAAAGCCAAATATATTGTTACCTGTTTATGAAGCGCCTTGTACATGAACTGACTCATGATGACTACTTGTGTTCTTTAGATAGAGCTGCTGATATTCTTCATGTAATATCAATTAACTGTGGTTGGTAAATGACTTTGTTACCCTCTGGAACAAATTAACATGATATTATGCCAGATGGTTTATCACGGAAACCATCTGTCAGAAAAGAGCAGGTACAGAGACACTTTACAGTAAGAAGCAATGTGAAGTGACTGCAGAGCAGCTGCTGATTACTAGCTTAGTTTAATAGTTGAAGTTACATAATACACTGAAAGCATAAGGCATGATCTTAAAAGGTTTATCATCAATTTTTAAAGGATTGTATGCCTCACATTTAAATTTATTTAAAAAAAAATAGTAAGGTCATTTATCCAACGAAGGTGAGGAAGTCAGGAGAAATGATGTCTTAGAGCAGTTTAATGGAGACCTAGCAAACTGGCACCCTATCCAAGGATTTAAACATGAGACATGTCGAGCTGAATTCACCTGCAATTAACCCCACTTGTGTAATTATTGGTATCAGTGACATCCATAGAGTGATCATGAAAAATGCTTTCTTTTTCTTAACAGAACCTCTTTATTACCCACTTTTCATCCTTAGGCTGTGCTACTGTATTAGAATGTAAAGTTATCATTATTCTATAAGTTTTACTCTTCTGTACCAGTATCATGCTGTGGACAGATGGATATATTGAGATGAGGCTGTGCTTAAGTACCTAAGAAGCAGTCACTAAGAAAAAAAAAGACATTTATTTACTTTCATAAAGAATCAACTATATTGTTTGTAAAACACATTTCTGTTTAGCTTTACAGGAGGAGCTAATCAGTGTACCTGTTCAGCTCCATTCCTGCAACTGTAGGGATTTTAATTTCTGCAGGAGGTTAATCACAACATGTTGCAAGACTTGTAAATTTCACAAACATCGTTCTTAGAAAGAAATGTTTGTGAAATCTAATTCTGTAGCCAGCTCATTATTTTTGTTCACTTTTTATATCTAATAAACTCAGGTATGATACTTTATAAGTCTAAGAAAAACTTTCAGAAAAAAAAAAAAAACAACTAAATATATCAAGTGAACAAATTCTCTGTACCTGTCTATTACATCCTAACCTGCTGATTTGGAAATAATTTTTGAGAGAACTTCATGAAAACATTACTTCACTGAAATTGATCTTTTATGACTTTAAAAGGGACCTGGAGCTCATAAACCACCCCTAGGTATACTGCTGACATCAGGCTCTTAGACGTTTATTTTTATGACCAGCTTTAATCGGTCTTCGGCAGGAAAGGAGCCAACACTTTATGCTGACACTGGGCAGGTGAACATTGCAGATCTGTCTACACATTTATCTTATCAGTGTCTTATGAGGATGTCTTTTTTTGCCCTGCAGTCTCTTCCGTCTTTTAGGCATTCATTCCACTTGTTACCCTGATATGTAAAGTTCTGTGTTTGTTAAATGATGTTGTACTGACATTTTGTTTGTTGGTTTAGTAAAATGTTTTTAAATTGTATATATGCTTTGAGTTTTGGCTGTCTGGCTCTGAAGTAGGATTGTTACGCTTTCTTTAAATAAATGACCGTTTACCCAATCGCATGACACACGTGGGTCTCTTTGTAAATTATCTGAGCATATTAAGACATACTGTAAATCAGAGCTACGATTAAGTTCACCATTTTTCATATCCCTGGTTTAAAGTAAGCTTTTAATTTTACAAACCTGTTTCCTCTGACATAAACTAATATAAATGTTTTGGAATGGCTCTCCTGGAGTCTAGACATGAAACTAAAGAGATTCTGTGTAAGGAGTGAAAGACTATGGTAAGAGTAATAAAAATTAATAATAATAATAATAAAAAGATTACATTAGGATTATAAAAAAGTAAAGAAAGATTAGGATAATTGGAAGGAAGGCTTTAGGCCTCAGAATTGCAGCACATATCAATATACCAACTGAAATAATGCAAGATGCTTATCAGCAACTAAAAGAAGAGTTTGACCTATTTATTACTAATGAAGATTTTTCAATTTTTATTGAGAAGAAAGTTCATATTGTGAAGAAATGCATGTTTAAAATTTAAGACATACATAAGAAACATTAGAAATATTCACGTACTTCATGATGGTTAAAAAAAGTATGCAAATTTTAAATGCTGTGCAAAATTACAAATTGTCAAGGTACTATGACACATTATGAACAAATGCTGCCATGTAATATCAAGACAGAAACAACCAATCAAAGCACTGACACATAAACTTCAAAAAATGTTCAGAGATGAAAACATTCAGCTGAAATGAAAAGATGACCAGTGTATACTGGTCAGATCCTGTTGTGTTCATTTTTCCCAGAACAAAAATATTTTCCCACTGCCTTTCTATTTATTGAACTACAAGTACACCCAGAATTAGCTTGGCTTGTTAACTCAGAGAGAAGCACCTGTCAGTAAAACTAATAAAGCTGCTGCAGCATTCATCAGGTCCTGCCTGGACCGACTGTAGCCATCTGGTAGAAACTGCCCTTCTCATGCAGGAACATTGATATAGATGATCTAATGAACACGCCTGTGCACTGAGCAGTGAAATATTTAAGGCTGTGCCTTTGGCTAATTTGTTTAAACAGGAGCTGAAGCTTCCCTTGGCTGCATCGACTCCATCTGTTGTGGGAACTGGTTTTATCCGGGGAAAAACACTAACCACAGTGACATTGGCAATCATTAAAGCCAGGATTGATCATGGACCTGCAGCATGTTTCTCTGCTCAGTGTGTTTCGCTGAGGAGGAAATGCAGGTTAGAATGAGGAGGTATACGGTTTGTTGGATGGAAAACTGGACCACATTTCTCAGTGCATTTTTTTGTGAGAATAACTGAACAGAAAGAAACTGTAGAACACAACATAGCAGATCTCATTTCCTTTTTCCTCATCCATGTTTTGCCCCATTATTGATCAAAGCAGTAGATGTTGAGTCAATAAACATCATGTCTTTAAGCTGTGCTCTCTGAAGTATTTTTGTCTTCTCGGTGAATTAACTGCATTTGTCATTTGAGAGACTCCTGAATTTGAGCCCTCACAGATGTTACAAAGGTGTAAACTGCTGCAAAGCAACAACCTGGTGCAGCTCTGGTAGAACATTTGTGTGAGTAAAGTCACGACAACCCATGAACCCTTATAGGGCATTTAGAGGACTATTGTTCTCTTTCCTTTTCTTTCCTTTCCTTTCCTTTCCTTTCCTTTCCTTTCCTTTCCTTTCCTTTCCTTTCCTTTCCTTCTCTAGGTTGGTTTCTGCAAGGACATTTGCAATTCTCCTCAAGAAAATTAAAACAATATTTAACCAATCAAAGCCTGCTTTCATCTTTAAAAGCAATTATCTGGTTGGAGCTGGAATTCAAATGCAGTCTGTATATAATACACATATACACAACTGTACAAGTACAGCTGTATCTAGATGCCTGTCATCAAATATGGAGAAATAAGACCATAAACGAGACTGAAATTAAACTTTCTATAGCATGTTATTCCAAAGTACTTTAACAGTTATTTGTTCCAAACAAAACCATCTCTCAGTTTTACAGAGAATGGTCAGATTAAAATATCTTATGATATTAGAGGCCAGAAAATGAACAGACTGGTGTGAGATAACAGAAAAGCAGAAGTAGCAAAAATAACCACTTGCTACAATCAAAGTGTGTAGAGTGCCATATCTGCATGGATAACATATTGAATCTTGAATCAGACGGAATATATGAGTCTACATAAAGTGTCAGTCCTGTCAGACAACAACAGGAAATTGAGGCTACAATCAAAACAGGCTGGACAATAACAAATCCCTCACTCCCTGCAGAGCAAAAGGTTCTCTGTCCAGGTCGGAGAGAGCTTGGAAACAGCAAGAATGCCGTCTTGCTATTCTCTGGTTGGATAGGTCTGCTGGCATCACTCTGACAGATTAACAAGCATTTTCTGCCTAGTATATAAAAGTTCATGTCAAGTCTTAAGCACAGGGAGTGAGAGTTGGTCATTATTATGCCATCGATCGATCGTTTCAATATGAGTGCAGCACCTTGTTTTGGCAGAACCAATTCTCGTGAGTCAGCAGTCCACAGCCTAGAGTGACACGACGAAACTCGCTGCTCGAGTGCAAGAGCAGCTCATATTTGTGAAGAAGAGATGAAAAACATGAAAGAAAAAAGTTGCTGGTTGACTGACATGCATGCTCATAGTTCGCTATTGGGTGCCTCGTTTCTGACAGAGCAGTAATAAACCCCTGGTAAAGTGCATGAGCTCAGGTTCTCAGGCAAGGAAATGTTTCACAATAAGGTGCGTTACAAGTAACTCTGGAGTTACTTTGGCTATCAGTGACAGTATGACAGCCAATTCAATTACTTGCAAAATGAATACCCTGGTATTTAGGATCACTTTTGAGGTCAAGCAAACAAGCTAAGAAAACCAACCAGATGATTCATTGAAACACATTCTAACCCTGACTTTAAATACTAGAGAACCGCAGCACATTCTCTACACACTGATAATCTGGTTCAGGGTTGGGGGGCTCCTGTTGGGGGCTGCTGCATAGCAGAAACACAGAGACACAAAGGACAAATAAACCACACACACACACATATACATACACAAGTTAGACATTCAGTCTAACTTGCATGTTGTTGACCTGTGTGACAAAACTACGGAGTTCAATAAAGAAAATAAAGTTGGGAAAAACATAAACAAGGATTTGAACTCTGGGCTTTCTTACTGCAATACTATCTGTGAAGCTCAGTTTTATATTTGTTATCTTAAATTTTAAAGGAGTTGTGGAACTGAGAAAAAGTTGATATTTGCTGAAGCTCTAGGCGACATGCCGTTTTTTGGGTAACACTTTATTTGAAGGGCTGTGCATAAGACTGACATGGGACTGTCACAAACATGACATAACACCTGTCATAAACAGGAATGATTCTTCACAAATGATTATGACTGTTGTCCTGAAGTGTCATTTGGTAAATAATGACACTTTTAACACAAAGGTTTTTAATAAAAATGTTGCATTAAAAGTTCATTAAAAGTGTAAAGTTTGCATTATTCGGCAAGTAATGATACTTTTAATATAAAGTTCCATTGAAACTCAATTTAAAAGCCAATTAAATGTGTCAACTTTGAATTAAAAGTGTCATTATTTAGCAGCACACCCTTGCAGCACACCGGCCCTTGAATCCTGTATTTGGAGATTAGATTAGATGAGTAATTTAGGATCTTCAAACTCCTGTAGTCTCAGCTAAGCATAAATACAATTTCCCTCCAGCCAAGTTCCTCACTTATTTTTTCAAAAGTCCCATTATAAAGAACTTGTTGTCCAAAGTGTTATTACAGCACACTTCGTTCATTTTCTCCTTCTTATTTATTCATGTCTTTATTTATTGCTGTAATGTGGAGTTGCTCCGTATTGATCTGAGGTTTCCTACTGCTGCTGCCAGGTTCTCCGCCATCATCAGAACGCTGAGGCAGCACCAGGCCACCGCAAATGGTAACACAGTCACCAAAGCCTGTGTTCTTTGTACCCTGAGCCAGTCACCCTGTTTAAAGTAATTGGTTTACGATTTATTGCAACATACAAATCTTTAACCACTTTGAACCTAATTCTTTGTAATAGTAAACCCTCTCCTCTGTTTGGCCCAGTGGATGATTATGAGGTACAGAGTTTTAATCATACGTTTAGGAAAGGCTTATATATATTCTTTATTGGATTTATTGCTGTAGCTGCTCCATTAAATGCCAGTAACAACATTTTTGTGTGCTTGAACGAGCTGCAATGTGCAGGAGGTTTAACTTTGTGCCTATTCCAATTGTTGCCAGTGCAAACAATGTTGCTAAGCAGGACTCAAGTCCAAGAAACTATAAACATGTTCTACACCAGCCCCGCTCATGTTAACATAGATAAACATCTACTGATTTTCATCAGCAAACAGTGCTAGAGTGGTACCGCTTAGGTTCAAGTGATAAAAAGGGAACATTTTCAGACTTTTTAGGCCATAAATCTCATTGTCTATTCTGAGATAAGGTGGAAAACTTTCCGTAGCGGAGCAGGCACGAAAAGAACATGCTCCAAATGAGGAAAATCAGCATCACCCTGAAGCATGTGGCTGCTCTGTTAGGAGAACCCCAGGTGTGCATAGTGGTAATTCTCTTGAAGATTTCCATAGAAACCGCAGCACCACAAGAACCCTCAGTCATTCAGATAAACTGATTAGTTAACAGGGATCGAGTTTATGCCACGGTCCTGCTCACTGTAGGACACGAGTCCTCGCCCTGTGAAGTAATTAGTAAGCAGCCCGTTGCTTGCGACATCAGGGGATTAGTGCCATTAGGGCATTTTCATGTCTAATGACAAGCCTGGACTCATGAAAAATGATGCAGTGTTGTGAAATTGTTTGATTGCTTTAGTGAACCATCAGCCTTAGAGCATCAAACTCTTCAGTGACTCGATATAAAAATCTGTGATTCTCACATTTCTTTCCTCTCAGCAGGGCGCTTCAGACAACTGCGTCTCTCTTTTGGTAACAGTGCATCCTACTCAATGTGCTCATCATGTGTGACAACAGAAAAAAAAAAAATAGAATGCTCCTGCAGTTATGCGTGACATTTCAATTTCAATCCTGTTTTATTTGAAATGTTAATTACATGGCAAAACATAGATTTCTGAACTTTCTTCCTTAAACTGTCTACAGCATGACAGGTTTTTGTGAGTCTTAAAACATCCATTAAAACAAATTTTACTTCCCTTTTCCTTCAGCCAGGTCAGCTGGAAACTGGCAGCACACACTGGTGCCACTGGTGCCTGTTTAAATATGAATATGAAGCTCTACTTTTTGGGGAAAGAGGACAGCTAGATTGAGAACTGAGCTTTATAAAAAAATCACCTGGAACAGTGATACAACATGTTCTCTCCACTGCTGTAACCTGGACACAGAGGTTCAGAGATGATGGAAGTGGGTCAGGTGACCCAGCTGCTTTTACCACAGTTATTATGGTGGTTGAAGCAAAAGGTGTTGAGACTATGCTGGATATATCACTAGGAATTAAATAATTAAAACATTGTTCATGTTATATTTTCATTGGATTGATTTATTTTTCCACATATGGGTATTTAAAGTACATGTAGGGTTGATGGGTGCGTAGACAGAGATAAATGACCAGTCCTCACAGGATTTAAGAATGGACCTCTTCATTCTTCGGAGTCCAGTAATCTTCATCTAACTGTGAAAGAAAGAATAAAATTAAGTTGTATGATTTTTAAATCATTAAATTGTATTTTATTGCATTAAGTAAGCGTTTTGGTCACCTTCCAACCAGCAACAATTCTGGGTTTCTCAGCCCTCTTAGTCGGTCTTTAAAGTTGCTTCTCTGTTTGCTTTAACCAGGTCTGAACAGCAGATCCTGCACCATTCTTCTCTGTTTTTTGTAACCACTTCAGGTGTGGTACAAGGCATGCTAAGTTGGGCATTATGCACAAGCGATTTGTTTGACATCAGACTGCATTGATTGGCCACTGATTTATGTCACTGCATTTTTTTGGGGGGGGTTATTTTTTGCAGACTACAAATATCTCAATCGCCTCAGTGGATCAGAAAAATATCAGAGAGCTGCACAATGTGGAGGAGCGTTATAATGACTTTAATCTTGAGCAGTGCCAGAAACATATGTGCCAACTTTTGGAGTGAAATCACTGATTTAGCAGCCCTGCAAGTGTCATGAAGTGGGGTTGTTGATGGTGAGGAGAGACGCTGAGACCCAGGTTATGGTGATGATGAAGATTTAATGATGATAAAGCACACAAA
>NW_006799949.1:3660975-3705049 GCF_000485575.1 Poecilia formosa
AGACAGAACTGAACAATGGGGTGCCATCACATCATGCAATCTCATTTTAACACATTTTTTACCCAGCGGTATCAAAAAGAAAAAAAAAAATCATTATATGCTTTCAGTCAGCAGATGTTTTTGTATTTTCAGTTGGTCAGTGACATTCAATGTTGACATTTCATGAGAAATATTCTGTATACATGAACTATGTTTAGCCACAGCAATTCGCTGTGACTTGTTAGGTGTGGAATTGAAGAAATAAGCGTGATTTATCGTCTGAAAATTATGAAAAAAACAATCTTAAAAAATATGAGGGGGTAGAAATAGAAGTAGTTTTCTATTAAAATTATGGAGCCTGGAGTTCTGGGGAAAAGAAATGATTGTAATTATCTCTAAAGCTATTAGATTTGAAGCTCTCATATTTTCATTATGCACTTTAAAATATTGCAGAAACTGAGAGCCGGTTTTACTTTGCTCCAGTACGATGTGGGGAAAAAAAAATCTTGGCTTTAAGATCATGGTTTATTTATTTATTTAATGCTGTGTATGCCTGGCAAAAAAATGGCACTGCAACCAGCAAAATCATGATAAATTGCGCTCTACAATCAGATCCGTATGTACAGTGAGTGGCTGGGCAATGTAACCCTAACCCCATCAAGGCAGTGGAGTTTAGTAACAAGCCAAGCCTGAAAAAAAAATACTTGTAAGGTAGATCACAAGCAGATAGATACTACATATCACCTAGAAAGCAATCTCTTGAGATGTTGTCAAGTAACCACCTCTTAAGAGCCTTACAGAAAAAGTAAAACAGCTAAAGCACATTATCTGTATAGACAATGTGTCCTTTTTAAAAATCATTGTTTATCGTTTCCTCTAACTTTTACTCAAAACCACACAAAACACTGCTAGTTAAGACCAGATGTATTTGATGAAGATGATTAAAGGTGTGATCATTTTGTTTACAAACATAATAACGAGCCTAGGAAGATTGTGTTAGCATACCCCATAAAACACAACTTTGATAGCAAGAAAAAGCATTTAGTCTTTCAAGATAATTGTGTCAAACATTTAGGCTTGGTAGGTCCCAAAAACAAGGAGGAAGCAGGCACACTCAAGATAAATAAAGTTGAATTTAATGACAACTTGAAAGAACACCACTGATGCCATCACAGAGGGACAACAACTTGGAGCCAAACAGAGAGACACGCGGAGAACAACAGGCAAGGAGTAGATGAGATCATGGTACCGATATATTCGGAGGAGTGATTAATGGAACAGTGAACTGGTGAGCCTGATTAAGTGAACATGGAGCAGGTTTCGGGGGGCTTGGGGGGAACGGCTACAACACAAAACCATGGAAGCAATTCAAAGAAGCACAGGGGAAACAACAGAACAAGGTGAAGATGGGAAAATGCAAATGAGTGAAACAATCACTAACAGAGCATGGCTAAGTTGTGACCAGAAATATGAAACATAACTGACAGAAATAGAAAAATACAACAGATGAAAAAAAAAAATGAAAAAAATTTTAAGAACTAGACTTAAAATCTTATATAATATCAAAGAGTCCCTACGCATCATCTAAGAGATGTGTCAGTGTTCTCTAAGCAAAAACTAAAACTCTTCTCCAGGTTTCATAGTCCTGTAAGGGTCTACTGTCAATCTTGACTGATGCTGACAAGAACAAGCCAGTCTCGTATGTGTTGTGTCATCAACATGTCACCATAGCTTTGGCTGAATTATGTTTAGGACTGTACAGGTTGTCACTCTGAGGGCTGTTCTTTTTGATGTGGGTTGTCACTGCTGTTTGTCTCACCCATCATTTAACCACTAACAGGACTGCAGGGATGCAGAGGTATAACAGCAATACCAAACTGTTATATGTTTGAAGATGTTTGCTTTGTGTGGCTGACACAATAATGAAATAAAGGGTGAGACAAATGCATGGGCTGATAGATTAACATAAGTTCTCATCGCCCTCCAGTATTTGTCAAGTCACAACAGAAGCTTGATCTTGTAGCTTAACAGATATGTCACAAGAGAAGAATGAAGAAAAAAGCAAAAGGAGCAACATTTCTGTCTCAGTCTAGCAGGACCTCTCACCACACTGTCACCATCAGTCCCAAGATCTCCTGCACCGGTACCCTGGACGGCTGCCATTATTTGAATCACTAAATCTGCAGCACAAAGTGAAGCACTAAGTGCTTTCAGTCTGGGAGGCTTCTTAATCAAATCTGGAACTCATGTCTCATAATAAACCTCCAGAATCCCTAACACAATGTAGAGAACCACAACATTCGGTCTCTGCAGTTGGTTGGTGCAGTAAGCATGTGTATCAAACAAATGCAACATTGTTTAATACCTAAACAGATGCATATTTATGTAAGGACTGTGGCTCAGTGGGTAGAGTCGTCGCCTTGGTCGGAGGTTAGATTCCAGCTCCCATCCGCATGTCGATGCGTCCTCAAGTTGCCTGTTGATCTAGGTATTGGTGTATAAATATCATCGGAGAAACAGGAGAAACCTACAGCTGGAAGAGTAGCTTGTTGAAATATCAAAACAAATCCAAAGTAATTTAGACATGACATCTAGAATATGGGTAGTTATTTTTTAATAAATTGTAAAAGTTAACATTGTCAAGTGGTCAAATTGTTGAATAATCTATGTATCTGGGCATATCTGGGCTATCATTGAAGAAAAAAAAATCTCTCAGTTCTATACATTCAACCTTTATTAAGTTGATGATGTGATGACCCTATTGGCCGGACAAATCACCAATTTTACAATCAAGAAGTCTAGTTTGGTGCAATTTCTTATCCAGGTGGTGGTGCTCGCACACAAGATGGTTTGTGTGTGTAGGAGTATTAGTCTCCTTGTTATCTCAGGTGACAAGAGCACAATGACAAACAACAGATTGGCTCATAATGTCCTAAAAAACATGGAGGCCAAAAAGACTGAAACTGCAAATTAAAGGAAATGTAAAGAAATAACATAAGGAACACTTTACTGGAACATAAATATGAAGGAACGTAATGACTGCAATACGCTGTATGAAAAGGGAACAAAAGCCAACAGAATGCAGAAAAAATGGTATTAAAGTTTTCATGCTAAGACTAGCAGATAACAGCACAGATCAGATTTCCAGGTGAAACAGCAGAAGATCATTGGTTACTTGCTGTGTTCAGGGTATGACACGGTCCTCTGCAAGACAGAAAACGACGCCAAGAGCTGAACCACAGAAATAATTTCCATGTCTGGTTTGTGTCACAGTCGACCCTCGCTGTCAGTTTCTTCAGTTTTACTTGCTGACCACCAGCAGACATGGAGGCCACAGCTACAGCAAGCTGCAGAGCAGTCCGACTGCCTGGACTTCCCACAGGTCCACTGGCCTGACACACGGCAGACCGTGAGTGAGGCTTTTCTACTCCACTGCACTCTAAATAGCTCAGATGCACTGAGGTGGAACATTCATGCTGGGATTAAAGCAGTTTACACTTCGTTCCTGCTGAAGAGTGAAGAAACACTTCCTTTTACAGTTGGATGACATCAATAAAGAAGATATAAAGAGGAAGAAAAGATTTTCTTTTACTCTCACGAACAGCACCTCTAAACTCTCTGCTTCGATTTTACAGTTAAATATTTGGCAAGTAATTACGCTGATGATTTCTTTTGCTTACTCGTCTTCAACATACTGAAACTGCTGGATATAGATATGTTCATAATGGATTAACCTCCAATAAATGACCTATCAAGACGCTGCACTTTAACAAAGTTGCCATTAACTCTGATATCCAGCATTGCAATGTTCAACGTCTTATTACTCCCAATGACTCGAATCTACATGTGCAGGTCACACATTTTTATTATTCTTTAGCTATGAAGGGCAGGAAGACTCCAAGAGGGCTGATGCAATAATAATGGCATTTTGCCATTTGGGTCCATCATCTTCACAGAGTTACTGATACTGAAAATGTATGCTCATCTGTTTCACTGGAACATCTTTCTAATGGATTCTTCAGACCGTCCAGAAACAAACCACATTCCATCCCTTCGCACAGAGACGTGATTTGATTTGTGTTTTAGAACTTTGTAATTACGGAGAGCATTTGGAGCTTGGCTGCGTCTCCGACTGCTGATTATGGGCCAACAGATCTTTTAAATCATGAGCCGACTTCTAATCAGTAGATTTTGTTTTGTAACAGACATTATACAGCCGTGTGGGAGGTGAGGAAGAAGTCTTTAAAGTTTTGATCCAACATTGATAGCAGTTTTCACTTTGATTGCACTCCAAGGCTTCTGCAAAGCAAGTTTCAGTACATATTTTATTAGTTGGTGTTTGCCAATATTAAAGAAGAAGTAATCATTAATATAATGAAGTAATTAGTGTGTGTGATTAAAATGTTAGGGACCCACTGATGTTTCTGTAATAGTGATGCAACTTGTTTTTCTTTTTGTTTTTTTGTTTGTTTTTTTTTCCTGGGGTGGTTTTTTCCTGTAGTCTATCTATAATCCCATTACATAGATATAATACATACTGGAGATTCCAGTTGTATCAAGGGTCAAACCTCAGTGGTGAGGTTGTGTTGGAAACATGTCTGTCATGTTAGGAGGAACACTTCTGACCCACAGGAAACAAAGGTAAGTTAATTTCTTCTCAATATCTACAAAGATAGGAACCATGCAGGTGTTCTCTCCATGGATCAGGTCGGAGGGTCGTCTGGAGGAAGAGAGACGGATTAATGACTGAGCGAGGTGCGGATGGTTGTTAATTTGATGAGGTGGGTTAAATAGGTTTACAGTTCCTCGGAGGCTTCTCAGAGTGAAGAAGGAGGAAGTAGAATCTGGGCGAAAACAATCGATACGTCTGAGGCGAGCCTCTCTGGTCCGAGGAGGCTGAACTGCGAACTGGAACGATCCGTCGGGCAGGTGAGGCTTGGAGCTGCAGGTAAAAGTTCAATTCTGTCTTGGAAACATGCAAGACCAGCAGAGAACCATGTGAGTAATCATCCGGCAGAAAGTGGAAGTCCAGCAGCTTCTTAAATCCTCTCAGGCTGATGACCCAACGAGCTACAGGTGCGCAGCTCTGGTCCAGGCTGCTCCCAGCAAGGGAGCCAAATCAGGAGAGACTCGGACTCATGTAGAAACAAACACAGATCCTGACGATAACTGGGCAGACGAACCTGGAAGCAGCAGCAGCAGATCGTCAATGGCACGTGGCCCACATGGAGAAAAAATAACCAGCAGATAAGGATTCTTGCACTTCATAATCCGCCACACACAGAATCCCAGCTCCCACGCTGAGAAAATCGCAAATAGAATTAGGATGCTAAGGAGCCAAAGAGAACCTTGGGAATTCTTCATTATGCTGTTCAGATGCAAGATCTACTTATAAAAAGAGATGGCCTGCATAATTAGATACTGTTTGAAAAAGGTATGAGCACATCTGAAGAAGTCTGCTTCAAACACAGCTGCCCAGACATCCATCTGCCCCCGCAAACCTAAAAATGATAGTCTTAACTGCTTCTTCCCTTTTCCATCCTCCAGTTGCATAAATCACTATAAACTGGAATGACTGGAAATCCTTATGTCTTCAAACTGGATGACAAATCTTATTGTTCCCTGCCGAGTGCCTCAGTCCCTCCCTCACAAATAGAAGAAGGCAGCTTAATCACTTGTGCATGGAAAAATGAGGCTGCACAAATAACACAAACATAAGTACTGCAACCGGTGGGGCTGTCTTTTTGTCTACAATAAGCAAAGGGAGTTTTATTCAGCCATCCTTTTTGATTAATTACTTTTTCTAGCACTAAAACACACATATGCTGTATCACAGCTAAAAAATATGGGCTCCAAAACTATTTTGGTCAGCTGTGAAAGCTGCCAGGACCGCTTTCCTTTTATCAGGACTTTGCAGACATTCTCACACAGCTGAAAGAGAATCAGCAGGTTTATTGTTTTATAGATAGTGGCTCTGCAACTGTGGTATGACAGTAATAAACAACCAGCAGTGGGTGGAGGTAAAAGAGGATGGGGATTTACAAAGGCATTTCTGCTCAAGGCCGATGTAGATTAAATAATGCACTGATGCACATAACAGTTAGATGAGCTTTAACAAGACGCAAATAAATTGCTTGCATTACAAAGAGAATTTCTCATACAGTTGTGTAGTGCATTCAATTATTAATAGCAAGCTTTTAAGATTTTATTTTTTAAATGCAAGGCATTCTCAGGTTTTCCTAAAACTCACAAAAACTGTTCAGCATCAAAACGAAGCCTGCAGTGGTTTACAGAGAGAACATTGAACAATTTGAAATCAAGATTTCATTAGTCTCTTTGATATTCTGTCTTTTGTTAATTTAATTTAGTTTCACAAATCTGCTTAAAGTGCAGTGCAGAAAAATCAAAGAAATACACATTGAAGAAAATTACTGAATATAAACAATTAAATTAATGAAATGTTTTTTTCTGTCAAGAAATGTTACATACCTCGAGGCTAAACTAGGATGATGTTTTTCTTTTGCATTTGAAATAGTGAAGCATTTAAAAGGATTATTCCCATAACTCCCTAGTTGAACTTTTATGTTTTTATTTTTTTGTGGATTGTGTAACAAATTTGCGTATTTGCAAAACAGAAAATAGCTTAAGGTGGTTTATTCATCAACAACACCTTTAGATGTTTATCTGGAAAACAAACACAGCCCTATCACAAGAGATTCAGAGCAGATGTTTTGCTCGATTTCACAGCTATGTAAACGAAATCCAGCTATAATCGAGACGAACACTGACCACGATCAAAGGCAGTAGGTGAGGGCATAATTCAAATGTGTATATGCATAAAAACTTTTGTAAAGCACTTGTTTAATAAAACAACAAAGCAGTATTTCTGGACGTTGATCCTCAACTCACGCTGCCCTGTATGTCTTAGTTGTTTCTTTGCTTTAACACACCTGATTGAGTTGATTATCATTCAGCAAATTGAATGACATTAGTTGTTTGTTTGTTTGTCTTCAAAATGTTTGGAAAGATTTTTGCCAATCAGACCCCGTGAAACACAAAAAGCACCAAGTCATCCTTTTGCAGCCTGGCTTTTGCTAAATGTTACTTTCTGTGGAATTTATTGCATGTGCCATCTTTGGAATATGACATGGTTACAGCTAAATCGCTATCCAGTAATGGAAAATATGTCCTAAGGATGAGAAACCATAACCAACGGTGAAATAACTGCTGAGTCACTGATTCTGATGTACAGTTGTTCGCAAAAGTGACATGTATCTTATGTCCTTCTTGCCGTCTCACAGTAAAAGTGTTTTATGTTCAATTATTGAACGATACACATTTCAGCTGTAGCGTACCTAGTTACTCTGACAGGATTAGGATATAATGTAATAGGATCTGAGTGAAAGTGAGAGAGTGTAACAATGTAAGTGAGAAACGTGTGATCCTGCTCGTCTCAGATGAGAGTTCATTTTTTTATATATAAATTTATAAATACAGAAAAAAGGGAAAGTTATCTGCAGGACTTCTCCCCTTCTCTCTCTCTGAGCCGTCTCTCATCACAGAAGGTGTAAAATAAAGTAAACCTTTCATTTAAAATTCAATTCGCATACAATCTGCCCTTTAAATGAACAAGCATAAACTTGTACTTTTGCCTTAATAAAAGCTGAGGTAATTTAAGAGTGTTTCTGAGAGCCACTTCAGGTTCTTGGCAGTGGCGTTTGTAATAAAAATGTGTCGTCCAACTTCTCAGCAGACATCCAGAGAGAGGTGCGCCATTATCTCTGTTTTATTAGTAATATTATATCAGTGAAATAAAAGTTGAGAATAGGGGTTGTGGTAAAGATAAAAATCCTTGCAGAACCAGTCTTGAAAATGTTGCTTTCATTCGTTTCCTCTTTTGTTTGTGTTAATTTCTCAAACGCAGAACTCAGGACGATGAAGGGTCGTCGTCTGCTGTTTTGGATTATTTTTTCATAAAACACTCAAGGCAAAAAACATTCACCTTATTTAATCCAGAACACAAAATTTTCTTCCCCTCGTCTGGTATAATACATTTGTAATTCATTTATCCGGGGAGAAAATTCAATTGCAACCACCGCGGAAAATTTGGAACACAATAAACAAAGCAACACGCTGACAGAACTGGTCAGAAAGTCAATGCTTCATTGCTGCTGCTGCTGCCTTGCTTAATGCTGCCCTGCATCAGCAAAACACTGAACATCTGTTTGACACGTGAGAACCAGGTAACACCGTTGACACATGCATTTTCTATACTGTAAATTCAGGCAAAGACAGTGTCATGATGTGCTTTTATTGGTTAAAAAAAGAATAGTGGTTAGATTTGTACTTTGCTGTACGATGTTAAAGTCACTGGACATTAAAGCCTAAAGTCAGCAGATGTTGTGAATCAGAAATGGCCACTTTACCCAAACAAAGGGCTGCTCAAATTGTGTTTTCACGTTTTCAGCAATGACACAGTCTAACGGAAATGAACACTCAAGGAGAGTGCAGTAAATAGCTCATTTCTATTCATTATGTGTGTTTTCAAATATCATATTGCTTTTGTTCTGCTGAAAGGTGGAAAGGGGTCATTATACAAACAGGTTCTGTCAGGAACTGTTGTGTCGTTCTGGTAAATTGTTTTTGTCGCCGTGTAAAGTAAAAGGGCTTTGTTTTGTGCTTTCACCAATTTGTGTCAACCTCTTTTCACTAAAGTCTAATAAGTCAAGTGAATAATGTCTAAGCCAACAAATATAGTTTGTTTCCTTAGATTCATGAGATCGATAAAAAGACAAAACTTTTTAATTAGCTAAAAGTTCCATTGTTAAGAATTTACTCGTAAAAAATCCCCAGTGCTTCATTTTATATCAGATTTGGTCAGTTTGTCATGAAATATGTTTTACCATTTTGGCTACAGGCTCATTTGTCACAAAAAGGGCAGGATAGCCTCAACTTGGAAAAAAATATAAATATTTTTGAAATGACCAATAGATGCTCAGTGAATGATAATCAGCCACAAAACAGAAAGTCTGTTGACATGACAACTAATCATGCACTCAGACTGACCTTCAGGGAAGAATGTCAACAAGAAGTTCATTGTTAAAAAAAAAAAATAACGTTATGTAAATGTTTGCAAATTCAGACCTATTTTGAATTTTGGAATATGTAAAACTACACTCCATTGATTTTTACTATCTGGAAAAGTACAGCAATACTTTCTTTTCCCGGTTCTGACCAGGACTTTCAGAAAACACTCCTTTATTCAGGTATGCTCTAAAACCAAGAACACTGAGGGTGACTAGTCCTGCACAGCAATAAAAAAACCCCCAAAGAGTAAATAAATGGGCAATACAAAGCGGCAACAAAAACAAAAAACCTTGTGTTCAGAATTCACATAATTGGAAATAAAGACCCATTTACCAAGAGCCTGATTCAGTCGATGATTAATGCCATCAGCATCAAAGTAAGCCTCCCACACAGACTCAAACACAACAAATTGAAGTTTTTACATAGTTTTTCTGTTTTTTGTTTTTTTTTTCCAGAGATTTTCTGATGTCGGCGCAGAGTGACAGGGTGACTCATCGGTTCTCCTACTGCAGAACCTACTTATGGTACCTCACACTCACTTTAGCCCCCAGAGGAGACGGATCCTTCAAAGCTTTTGGACCAAGATTGTGGAATGAAACTCCCACTCTACTTGTGATCACTGATCATTACTGTTTAAACTTTACCTTTAATAACATAAAGATACCTAATTTTTAAAGTGCAATCAGTAATACTTTTATAACAAATTAATATCAGTAATGATTTCCTGGTTAATGTCAAGTTGTCATAACAAAGACATTTTGAATAATGTCAACTTTGTATTAAAAGTGTCATAATTTACCGAATGACGCTTTATGACAACAGTCATAAATATTCATGAAGACTTATTGATGTTCATGACAGGTGTTATGTCATGTTTATGAAAGCCTCATGTCAGTCTTATTCAACCCCCTTCAAATAAAGTGTTACCAGACATTTTAACCTCACTGGTCACTGGACTTCCATGACAATTTGTATTTTCTGATGAATTTCCTAAACATATCTTTCATTGTGTTTTAATTGTTTTTACTGTTTTTCTTGTGTGTTTTTTTTTTTTTTTTACCGTGAAGCACTTTGTGACTTCTGTCTGAGAAATGTGATACACAAATAAAATTTACTTACTTACATTATTAATAAGCAGTTTGGTTTTTAACTTTCTGAAGTGGTAGCTGTTCATGATGTGTATTTTTCTGCTAAATTGCGTGAGACATAACACAAAATGTTTACATTTGATTAGTGATTCAATTAAATTCAGTTTAAACTGTTTCCGGTCCTGTAATAAGTCAATAGAATTTGGTAGAATTTTTAGGGGCCGGTGCTAATGAATGTGGGCCCCGAACACAGCTGACTTTTCTGTTAGTTTTCCACAAACAAACCACTCCATACAGACCCTTAGATAGCAACAGGGCCAAGATGCAAAATCACCATCTAAAGATCTGCAGTACAATCTTGTCGAAAATCTCAGCAAACATTCCTGATAAATGAATCAACTACTGCAATTTCACCCTGCTGAGAATTTCATCAAGCACTTTTTTGTCCCATCAGATGGATGAGTTCCTCACAATCATTTAAGGAGAAGAAGTTTTGAATTCCTCTGCCAACATTTCCAGACTTTTCAATTTTATATTTTTAAGTTCCCATTTCTAATGCCTCCAAACCTGTGACCTTTCTCCATTAAAATCAAGTCCTCATCCTGCCACATATTTCACAACAGTAGCAATCCTCTGCAGAACCTGTGTCCAATACTCATACTTGTCAGTAAACTTTTTATTTTTTTCAGAGTCCTCTGTCAAAGTTAGCATGAAAGCATGGCTTGTGACTGTGACAACCTTCATATTATGCTTCCAGTGTTGGCATTTCCTTGGTCTCTCCAAATATTTTACATGCAAAACAGAACACACTTCCTTTCAAAGTTGAATAAGTCAGCCATTCTCTGTACACAAGCTCCCTATTATTTAGTTTGTGGTTGAAAAAGCTTTTCGGGAAAAAAAAAAAAAAAAAAAAACGGATGCAGAAAAAGTCAACATATTTGTTTTGACATGGCTCTGGTCCAATTTTTGCCGAGAAAGAACTCGCCTGTTCACCAAAGATGTTCCCCCAGCGGCCCGAATCATTGCGATACAAATCTTCTTCTTCCTGCTTTGGTGCATCCTCTGTTTTCTGCTTTGCGTTCTTCCTGCGCTTCGTTTTCCTGATTCCCTCCAGACTCAGCAGTCACCTGTTGCGCCACGCCTACAGGTGACTCTTTACCCACTTCGTCCAACTTCTATATTAGCCGACTTCAAGAAGTTTGTTAGCTTAGGTGTTTTTCAAAGTACCTCTTTACCATGAAATTCCAAAAGATGTTTATTTTTTGATAACCGCTCTTAAATTTTATGTTCCAAGTTTAAATTATTGCAGGAGAACACATTAAAATCATTGAGACAGTTAGATTGGTGAGTTTAAGGTCCAGTTTGCTTTAGAGCTCACATTAGTGATGCAGACCACTTCTAAATCAATCATTTGCCACAGATTAGCATAAGGATGATTACCTTTATCAGTAATTTAAACCCGTATATGTATCAACTTATGTTCATGCTATCAGGCCAAAGCTGCAATATTTTGTAAAATTTGATGAGTGTTTGGGTAGTTCCTCTTAAAAAGAGGCAACACTTTTTGCTAAAGAGTTGCTTCAACGAACCACATACCAAGAGTGACAGATGAATTTCTGTAATATTGTCCATATTTTCCGTAATATGCATCTAAAAGTCAGGAATATTCAGATCTCTGAGTACAACTGAACATGTTCAATTCAAGCCTGGACTGGATTATTCCTCACTGATTAACTATTCTTTAAAAAGTTGATGTCTTTGAACATTATTCATAATTGTACAGAGGTAATTAAAGCCCTTTGTAGTCTCTCAAAGCAATCATGGTGCCTCAAAACCTTTTCAAAACTTTTTTCTCAAAGTAAAACCATAATCGCTTGCAGCGATCACTTTGACCTAAACCGGCCCTGGTTGCACAGGACTCTCACGTTAGTGGGGATGTTGTGACGCACAGGAGGTTTGCTTTTGCAGATCATGTTGTAGCTCCGAGACATAAACACTTTCATAGTGAACAGATGTTAAGTTTCTTTCCATGCAGTACCTGCTTGAGGATGTCTTTCATGAGTTTGTTATACTTAAAACGATCGTGAAGGTAACAACCACTGTCTCTCAAACACTTTGTTGCGTAAAGGAAACTTTTGCATGGGTAAAATTCCACACAGGATCTATAAACACTGTCTGCCATATTGGTACCAACAGAAGACACGGCTTTTCCAAGCTTTAGCGTTTTACTATTTGCACACATTGCACATGAGAGTTTCTGGGCTCATTTTATGTCATGCAGTTGTGTAATTTTACATTGACTTGAAACTATGCACAGTGATCAATTTAAAAATGGGAAACTGTGGATGGATCATAAGATGGAATAATTGAATAACCATTTTCAAGGTGAAAGTTTCAAGGTGAAAGATTGAAATAGAAAACAATATAATAATCTAACTACATCCAGTGAAAATAAGTTTTTTCTTTGTAATTTGAAGATAGAGACAGTGTCATTGTGAACTAATGCTCTGAGCGTACAAGTGTGGGTGTGAAAACGTTGTGCTTGGTTATTCTGAGTTTTTGCTACTTGTTCCTCTAATGATTTGCTCATTTCATGAGTGTCAGAATGTCACCGCCTCTCAGAAAGAATAGCCTGCCAACAAGTCGCTCCTGTCCTGACAAGGCAGCTGCAGAGAAACCTTCAAATATCAATGTTCCACAACTTCTATTTAATCAATTGCCGGTAGATTTAGTATGGCGCAATAACAGAGCTAAAAGGATTTGAACATTAACCCGTTGACTTTTGTAGAACAAAAAACGTCAATATCTATCTCAATGTAAGCTGCAGAAATCTTTTTCTGCAGCTTACTTTTATTGCTGATCAGAGTAGAAAGATTCTCACAATTTCTGATTTAGGTGATAAGATGTCAAAAAGGAGAAAACACATTAACAAGCTTCTCACTGCTGATTTTTTTTTTTAATTCAAGAAAAATTGTTGTTATAGAGCTCTTTAACAACAATAAGGCACCATAACAAATACACACTCTACCCATTAAAGAGATTAATTAAAAGTACTGTCTGAAAAAAATGAAAACAAAACCGATGGGACAGTAAATACAACTATTATGTGATGAGTTGCTTGATACAACATCACATTTATAAACAATTAGATTAGAATATTTTCAGCAGATGCCAATTAGCACCATGCTGATGTGTCACCATGATGTAGTGCTGAAGGAAAACATATACTGAAGCTCTAGTGCAATACTTAGATAAAGATTTTAATAATTTTGCCATTGAAAGAAAAATAATTTCACCGAGCTGGCATTTAGGAGAATGCTGAAACGTGATTTAAAGCTATAACATGACAAGACTAACAGTAAAACCCCAAACAGACTAAAATGCAACTTTGACACAAAAATCTGAATGTCTTAGAACAAAAGCTTCACTATTTATTTAAAACTGTACTCAAGTTTCAACCTTACATGCTCATATCTCAACTGGGAAATACTACGCATTTGCTTTGCGTCATCCTCTGTTCAACTAATCTCCTGCAACTATTTTCATCTCTAACACTGCATGCTCTTCAAACAGCTATTCATTTCTTCCTACTAGCTGTCCGTGGTGCTTCTCCCTCTCTGTTCTCATTCAGCCTCTCAGTTAGAAGTGAATTAAAGGGGGAAATTACAGGCTAAATAACACTTCACAGTGGAGGACCACGGTTAATATATGAACACATATAAACTGAAGAGTGGAGTCTCTGGCCTCTATTACACGTACGAACAAACCACAATTGCAATACATATTCACCTCTTAAGGTTTCATTTAAGGTCATGAAGTTCTAGACTTAATTTTCCACTGTAGTCTTTCTATGAGGTTTCCCTCTGCTCATCTTTGATGCAGAGATTGTTTTTATTTCCCTTTGTAGTGACCTCAGAAAGGAAAACTTCTTCACACACTACGACTACAACTATGGCCTGATTCTAGATTACAAAATCATTTAAACGTGACTAACTTCAAGTATGTAACAACACATATTAGATTCCACAGTGTCATTTTTAATAAACAAAGATAAAGCCATATTAGAAAAAAAGAAAACTTTATGTGAAAAACCAGATCTATGGTACATTTCAGTAGTTTTTTGAACCACATTCGCGAGCATTATCTTGAAGAGGTTGCTCTCTGTATGACTATGTAAGTGTGCAGAAATGTTTGGCCACTTTTCTTGAAAGCATTGCTTCATTGCTGGCTCATTTTATGTAACTGTCAAACACAAATTACAGCTCTAAAGAGAAATGGAAGAAAAAATATATATTTTTCCATAACCTTTGGCTGGTTCTAGTTTTTTTGCTTGATGAAAAAATTGTGGCAGATTTGAAGAATGTTGACTTTATTTTACTTTAACAACAACAACAAGCCCCCTGTTGCTTTAATTGCAGATTCAAATTCCCATAAAATATAATTTACCTCTGAAATTCATTAACTACAAAGATGCTTTAGAAAAAAAAAACATGCTGTTTAGACTCAGCAAGGAAGTTTTCCTTCTGCTTAGACTGGATTAGTGTAATAGGTAAACCCATTACATCTTAAAGAAAACTCAATTATAGACGTATGGAGGTCGATTCATTATGCAGAACACACAGCTGTCATTAAAGGGGGGCGACACCCAGCCGAAGCAAAGATGAACAAACCAGAAGAGGAATCGACTGCTTCCTCTAGAGGCCTCTCATCGCTGGTGTAAGAAGAATTCCTTGTTCATCCATGCAAGACCTGATCCTTTTATGATGAACATTTCATCACAACATGATGTGATTTGTAGCTCCGCACCCTATCACTGGGTTTCTTTCAAGAGCAATATGCAGTACATAAAAAGCGTGGAATGATGACACACTGAGTACAAATATGGAAATTACCTATGGGAACCAGTTGGGGAAGCAGAAGATAAAAAAAAAAAATAACCTTAAACTTGTAACCAAAAAATTGTGCAAAATGAAACAGCAATTTCACAGATATATGAAAAAAAACTGTTAAAAAAATAAGTGGAAATTAACTAATTTCTCTTGCAAACCAAATAAGGTCATTTATAAAACCAAGTACACCCAAGTTAAAACTAAACCTACAGACCATGACAGAAAACATTGTTATTCTTCCAAACAAGCTATTCTAGGTCTCAGGGATATACAAGAAATGCTTATTACATTTTTTGCATTTTTTCTCAGGTAATGAGATTTCTGCCAATTCTGAGCTGCTTTCAAAATGAAGAGTTTTAGTAGAACAGTACATATGCATGTCAGACCAAGAAGCAGAAGAAGTGTAGTCTCCTGCACAACTAACGACAATGCAGCAGTGGTTTCTGAATGGTAAGTCAACAACTAACACTTGTCTCTTCCAGAATCAATTGTAAAGCACATACTGTGGGAAAACCAGCTGACCAAATCTGCTCGAGCCCCACTTCCGTTGCTAGGTGAGGGGCTGGGCTTAGCAGTGGTTGCTAGGTAACCAGGAAGTGCCCATCGGTTGTGACCTAACAATCACAAGGATTTTGAAACGCATCGTTTTCAAGACAAAATAAAAAATATTGGCAGAAAATGATTGGTTTGTTTTTAAGTGCTTGTCTATTTCTAGAAAAAGTAGAACCCAAATGGGATTACAAAAATGTGCAAAAAGCGAATCTGAAGCATAAAAGTTTCATTTAAAATAATAATTTGCACTGCTGGTTATAATATAAAGTGGCACAGTTTTATTTAAATGATGTTACAGAAACATTTCATGAACATTTAATCAAGTCACTGTTGTTGCTCTCCTAAAAACAACAACTAATGAGGACTTTTGAAGGAAGAGATTATCATGGAATAATAACTTCTTGTTATTACATATAAAGACATGAGTTATAAATTGTATGATTTCTTCTATAACCAGAAACACTGCTGATGAAATGGTAATGAAGTACAGTTTAAAGAGAATAAAAGGGTTGATGAAAAAAAGAAACAAATAAAAAACATCTGTATGTCTGTTGAGTTCCAGGTTTGCCTTTCAATATTCTAGACATAATGTGGCCTTAATTACCTCCATATGTTCCTGTAAAAGCCTATTTACAGATTTAAAAATAGTTTAACCCATTAATATTTGTATAAAAAACCCCAACCTTTACCCTCACATTATGTCTTTCCACTTCACACCATCAACAGCAAAAGTAAAACATGTTTATTTATTGAAATAAATTTCAGCTCATACCTGGATGTGATTTTGCTGAAGTTCGGCATTTTGTAAATCACTTCCCTCAACTACCTAAATACTTCTCTGAATTTTTCACTCCGTAGGTAAAAGTTTTATGAAAACATGCAACTTGCCCTGGCATGAAGGCCTTCTGCTTGTTCATTCTGGTGGTAACTTTTTAATGCTAAACAAGGTTTGATCTGTGGGCAAACTGTTAAATCTTTCTATTAGAAGAAGTCATTTCCCCCCAATGCACACAAACCTCTATGTAGACCAAAGTTATTGCATTTCCATTCGTGTCACCTAAATAAAACTCCACTTCATGTTTAGATGGAAGGATTTTGTTTTTTTGATTAGAAATCATACAAACAAAATTAAGTAATGTAACAATTTTTGACTTTGTGGCTAAAATTAGCAGTGGGGTATTTTTGTTACACAATATATATATATATATATATTAAAAAATAGCATAAATGCTTATTGAAAGACTTTTAAAAAAGCAAAAACAAAAACAAAGAAAATATTAGCTCCACATAAACGTCTGATAAAGAATTTCTGAAAGATTCATGAAATTTGTCCCTTCGAATTATTGACAAATAACCTGAAATTCATTTTTTCTTTTTATTATTTTTCTCTGATTAAAATAAACAAATGGTTGGTAGAAGAGGAACAGAAAAACAGATCAAAGTATTCTTAAACATGCAGTAAATGCAGCGCTAAGCTGACTGAGAGACTCCAACATTATCACATCTTCTGCAAAGCCATGCAGAATCCACAGAACTCCACAAAGACACATGGGAGGTACATCTTACGAAATTTGAGCTGATAATTTAAACAAATTAGAAAATTAGAGTATATCTTTTTGTGGAAAATTACAGCTGAAGGGCCTGGTGTGACAACTGGTTGCAGTGGAGCACTGATGGCTATTTGTCTTGCAAGTGTATTACTGTCTTTATTGCAGCATTTCTCTGGAGACTGAGCCTGTGGTAAAATTCAGTCATGATTATATTTTCTTTTACAGAGCTGTGTTGTATAAAAGCCAAGGGGGAGCTTTTAGCCCAGTGTTTTACAAGGTTTGCACTTTCCATTATGTTACAGAAAACACACAATTCTTCCCAGGTGTAGGCACTAATGTGCAAGGTCAGCCTTGAGAAGTCGCAGAGTTTTGTACAATTGTTTTGTACATAATGCGCTTCAGTTGCTCCTCTGTAAAAATTTCAAATGAACTTTAATGAAGGGTATTGACCCAAAACTGTCTGACTGTGAATCAATTAGATAGATTGATTCCTGAAGGCTTGGTCATTAATGCACAGAGAGTCTGGAGTCAATAACAGAAAACAGGAGAGGGTTTGTATTAACATAGCGCTCATAAAACAAACATAAACTTATGCTTGTGAAAGCTGCGTGAAAATACTTCATCACAACAGAGCCAGAAATCTAAATGAAATAAACACTTAAAAACTGTGTAAATTTACGCCTGTGCACAAACAGGTTTCTATGAAAAAAAAGTTGTTGAGCCTCCTAAATCTTTTTCGACCAGAAGGGGCTCTTAAAGGGAGGTCATTATGTTAAATTGACTTGTTTGAGCTTCATGTCCTGCTGTAGTGTTACTCCCTCATCAAAAACAACTTCTTTTTCCACAACGGGAAAAAAGCAATAATGTTTTCCAACAACTCATCAGATTGTGTTTTGAAGCAAGAATTAACCCCTAGTGTGCCAAGAGAAAAGTCTGTATTGTCCATTGCTGATGCTTGTGCATGTCGCTTGTTCAACAGATTTAATGACGTACCAGAAACGTGCAAAATGCAAAGCACAATAAGTACATGGCGTGTGACGTAATTACCTCATACATTTTGGTAAATAAAAGCTGTTGTGTTTCTGCTTTATTTCACACTTGTGTTCTAGAAAACACAACATCCTCTTCAACTCTTAGCCCAAAACTCAACGAAAGTAAATGACTTTGACAGCCTCTACAGGTGAATCCATGTAACTGTATTAGTGTGAAGAAGAAAACTGTTAAGTTGTAGCTAATTTTTGGAGACAATCCAGAATGAATGAGCATTTGGTGTATTTAGTGCCGAATAACATTTATCTGAGTGCCAACTGATGCGTTACTGCAGGTGGAGACATTTTGTTGAAAAGTCCATTAAAATGTCAGTTTTCATAACTTTTTAACAAGAGTCTGCTTGGCAATTACTCCAAACCAGCAGGAATAATGTTACCACAGCAACAGTTTAGAGCGGTGAACCTGGTATCAGTCCTTCTCATGTTTACTCTGAGCAGCAGGATGTGGCGCCCTTACTCTAAATACGACTCTCTGACAAACACAGGAGATCGAATTAAATCCTTCTCCTCACCCCAGGTTTAATTTAGTGTTATTACGATGATGAGGTCTCTTGAGGCCTTTGAGGTTTCAAAGCTTTATTGATCCACTACCAATAAAAAAATGTCACATGGAGCATTTAAACCCTTCCTAGCCTTGGTGCTTGCTTATGAGTCTGAGTTTAAACATGTGCACACTTGTAAATGCACTCACAAACCGATACAAGCATCTTTTTCTAAATGGTTATGTTATGCCACATGTTATCACATTTTCATGTGATAACATGCCAGACAGTTTTGAGCAAAGGTTTGAGTTCGAGACTCCTTTAAAATTCCTGCTTCCAAGAAGCCAGGATTTCTGCTAATGGTATCTTAATCGATATTTTTTCCATTTTCAGTGTATTCTTACTAGAAAAAGAGAAGTAAGGACTATATATAATAGAGACGCAGCATATAGAAGAATGGTCTCTAAGAAATAAAAACAAAATCCAGCAAAGACCAGAGACAATAATTGAGCAATGTCTTACCCTCCATTGATCATTGCAGGTTTTCAGTTAATAGAGCGTTGAAATCACCTTATTGGCACATATTGGTTGTGCAGTATTTTATGCCCCATGGCCTGTTTCATATTTCGTGGTTTTCAGAGATTCTAGATTCTACTTTGGAAGTGCTAATAAATAGTTTATTTGTGGTTGCTTGTAACAAATTTCCTAGATTCCAGATCTGAAGTTGGCTCTTTGCATGCTCTCCTGTAACTAACCCCTTGGTTCAGTGTTGAGAAGATTTTATGTCTGAGTAACTCAAATGGCCAAACTGGGAGTCAATACAAAAAAATCTTCTGAAAATGGCATAAGATGGGCTAAAAAATACTGGTTTAAAAAGGATTAAGCTTTTTCTGAGTTTCTGAAAATAATTTTTACATGTGGTCACGTCGAAGCAAAAGAAAGCCAAGTTCCTTGAAAGCTAAACATAAAGAAGTGATGATGATGTAAGACTTTTACACAATACAGTACAATAACTAAGTTGCTGTGCTTACATGTGATCAGAGTCGATGATATTACTTATTTAATATTATGGTTCATTTTGATTCACAACTAATCCAAACTAATTGTAACTAACAGTGGTTAAAATTTGAATTAAACCCTAAATAATTCCTCACTGTGAATGCAGATCCTGTCTTTTTTTTCTTAATGCAAAGAAATGCAACAAATAACATCCATATGCATAAACACTCACACAGTGTTCTGCAACAATTATCTTAAAGAAATCTCGTTTGGTGTTATTGAGCTAAACATCACAAAAAAACATTACCACTAACTATTTATGCTAATTTGAAAAGCCTCCCATTTTTCTGTACTTTCAATGTGAATTTAAAGCAACTATAAAGATGTAAATGAAAGCATACCATGTGTGAGAGCCAGAAGAAGAATCTTAATTGTGTGACTAATTACAGATTCAAAGACACAATAATGCCTGATGTTGAAAAGCAAAGTATTAATCTTACATTCGTTGATGTGGGTCTGCAAATTAGGCAGCATTCTATGGAAAGTTTTGTGTGCCATCAAACATCACATGTCTTATTTTGCTTGTAGAAATTCTAATGTACTGTATAATCAATAATGGCCTGAGGGAACAACCACAGATTATGAAACAAACCAAGCAGAGATCACACCCTTGGCTTCTGCTCATTGATATTCAGAGAACACAGACGTCTTAAAACACTAAAGACATTTTCTCATTAAAAGTTTTTTCAGTTATTTATAGCTCTTCTTTTGTAAGAGGGGACTTGTGTGTGGTCCTTTCTAAATTGATTTTCCTCACCGGTACCTTCTGGGGAGGAACTCAGTCTTCTTAATATTTACCTTCTTCAGCACAAGCTTCACAGTTTCGCTTCCCGGGATTATTCCAGAGATAACAGGGTGATGCTGCGGGCTGCAGGCATGTGTTGCAACAATGAGCAAACTNTAAAACTACACTCCATTGATTTTTACTATCTGGAAAAGTACAGCAATACTTTCTTTTCCCGGTTCTGACCAGGACTTTCAGAAAACACTCCTTTATTCAGGTATGCTCTAAAACCAAGAACACTGAGGGTGACTAGTCCTGCACAGCAATAAAAAAACCCCCAAAGAGTAAATAAATGGGCAATACAAAGCGGCAACAAAAACAAAAAACCTTGTGTTCAGAATTCACATAATTGGAAATAAAGACCCATTTACCAAGAGCCTGATTCAGTCGATGATTAATGCCATCAGCATCAAAGTAAGCCTCCCACACAGACTCAAACACAACAAATTGACGTTTTTACATAGTTTTTCTGTATTATTATTTTTTTTTTTTTCAGAGATTTTCTGATGTTGGCGCAGAGTGACAGGGTGACTCATCAGTTATCCTACTGCAGAACCTACTTATGGTACCTCACACTCACTTTAGCCCCCAGAGGAGACAGATCCTTCAAAGCTTTTGGACCAAGATTGTGGAATGAAACTCCCACTCTACTTGTGATCACTGATCATTACTGTTTAAACTTTACCTTTAATAACATAAAGATACCTAATTTTTAAAGTGCAATCAGTAATACTTTTATAACAAATTAATATCAGTAATGATTTCCTGGTTAATGTCAAGTTGTCATAACAAAGACATTTTGAATAATGTCAACTTTGTATTAAAAGTGTCATGATTTACCGAATGACGCTTTATGACAACAGTCATAAATATTCATGAAGGCTTTTTGATGTTCATGACAGGTGTTATGTCATGTTTCTGACAGTGTCATGTCAGTCTTATTCAACCCCCTTCAAATAAAGTGTTACCAGACATTTTAACCTCACTGGTCACTGGACTTCCATGACAATTTGTATTTTCTGATGAATTTCCTAAACATATCTTTCATTGTGTTTTAATTGTTTTTACTGTTTTTCTTGTGTGTTTTTTTTTTTTTTTTACCGTGAAGCACTTTGTGACTTCTGTCTGAGAAATGTGATACACAAATAAAATTTACTTACTTACATTATTAATAAGCAGTTTGGTTTTTAACTTTCTGAAGTGGTAGCTGTTCATGATGTGTACTTTTCTGCTAAATTGCGTGAGACATAACACAAAATGTTTACATTTGATTAGTGATTCAATTAAATTCAGTTTAAACTGTTTCCGGTCCTGTTATAAGTCAATAAAATTTGGTAGAATTTTTAGGGGCCGGTGCTAATGAATGTGGGCCCCGAACACAGCTGACTTTTCTGTTAGTTTTCCACAAACAAACCACTCCATACAGACCCTTAGATAGCAACAGGGCCAAGATGCAAAATCACCATCTAAAGATCTGCAGTACAATCTTGTCGAAAATCTCAGCAAACATTCCTGATAAATGAATCAACTACTGCAATTTCACCCTGCTGAGAATTTCATCAAGCACTTTTTTGTCCCATCAGATGGATGAGTTCCTCACAATCATTTAAGGAGAAGAAGTTTTGAATTCCTCTGCCAACATTTCCAGACTTTTCAATTTTATATTTTTAAGTTCCCATTTCTAATGCCTCCAAACCTGTGACCTTTCTCCATTAAAATCAAGACCTCATCCTGCCACATATTTCACAACAGTAGCAATCCTCTGCAGAAGCTGTGCCCAATACTCATACTTGTCAGTAAACTTTTTATTTTTTTCAGAGTCCTCTGTCAAAGTTAGCATGAAAGCATGGCTTGTGACTGTGACAACCTTCATATTATGCTTCCAGTGTTGGCATTTCCTTGGTCTCTCCAAATATTTTACATGCAAAACAGAACACACTTCCTTTCAAAGTTGAATAAGTCAGCCATTCTCTGTACACAAGCTCCCTATTATTTAGTTTGTGGTTGAAAAAGCTTTTCGGGAAAAAAAAAAAAAAAAAAAAACGGATGCAGAAAAAGTCAACATATTTGTTTTGACATGGCTCTGGTCCAATTTTTGCCGAGAAAGAACTCGCCTGTTCACCAAAGATGTTCCCCCAGCGGCCCGAATCATTGCGATACAAATCTTCTTCTTCCTGCTTTGGTGCATCCTCTGTTTTCTGCTTTGCGTTCTTCCTGCGCTTCGTTTTCCTGATTCCCTCCAGACTCAGCAGTCACCTGTTGCGCCACGCCTACAGGTGACTCTTTACCCACTTCGTCCAACTTCTATATTAGCCGACTTCAAGAAGTTTGTTAGCTTAGGTGTTTTTCAAAGTACCTCTTTACCATGAAATTCCAAAAGATGTTTATTTTTTGATAACCGCTCTTAAATTTTATGTTCCAAGTTTAAATTATTGCAGGAGAACACATTAAAATCATTGAGACAGTTAGATTGGTGAGTTTAAGGTCCAGTTTGCTTTAGAGCTCACATTAGTGATGCAGACCACTTCTAAATCAATCATTTGCCACAGATTAGCATAAGGATGATTACCTTTATCAGTAATTTAAACCCGTATATGTATCAACTTATGTTCATGCTATCAGGCCAAAGCTGCAATATTTTGTAAAATTTGATGAGTGTTTGGGTAGTTCCTCTTAAAAAGAGGCAACACTTTTTGCTAAAGAGTTGCTTCAACGAACCACATACCAAGAGTGACAGATGAATTTCTGTAATATTGTCCATATTTTCCGTAATATGCATCTAAAAGTCAGGAATATTCAGATCTCTGAGTACAACTGAACATGTTCAATTCAAGCCTGGACTGGATTATTCCTCACTGATTAACTATTCTTTAAAAAGTTGATGTCTTTGAACATTATTCATAATTGTACAGAGGTAATTAAAGCCCTTTGTAGTCTCTCAAAGCAATCATGGTGCCTCAAAACCTTTTCAAAACTTTTTTCTCAAAGTAAAACCATAATCGCTTGCAGCGATCACTTTGACCTAAACCGGCCCTGGTTGCACAGGACTCTCACGTTAGTGGGGATGTTGTGACGCACAGGAGGTTTGCTTTTGCAGATCATGTTGTAGCTCCGAGACATAAACACTTTCATAGTGAACAGATGTTAAGTTTCTTTCCATGCAGTACCTGCTTGAGGATGTCTTTCATGAGTTTGTTATACTTAAAACGATCGTGAAGGTAACAACCACTGTCTCTCAAACACTTTGTTGCGTAAAGGAAACTTTTGCATGGGTAAAATTCCACACAGGATCTATAAACACTGTCTGCCATATTGGTACCAACAGAAGACACGGCTTTTCCAAGCTTTAGCGTTTTACTATTTGCACACATTGCACATGAGAGTTTCTGGGCTCATTTTATGTCATGCAGTTGTGTAATTTTACATTGACTTGAAACTATGCACAGTGATCAATTTAAAAATGGGAAACTGTGGATGGATCATAAGATGGAATAATTGAATAACCATTTTCAAGGTGAAAGTTTCAAGGTGAAAGATTGAAATAGAAAACAATATAATAATCTAACTACATCCAGTGAAAATAAGTTTTTTCTTTGTAATTTGAAGATAGAGACAGTGTCATTGTGAACTAATGCTCTGAGCGTACAAGTGTGGGTGTGAAAACGTTGTGCTTGGTTATTCTGAGTTTTTGCTACTTGTTCCTCTAATGATTTGCTCATTTCATGAGTGTCAGAATGTCACCGCCTCTCAGAAAGAATAGCCTGCCAACAAGTCGCTCCTGTCCTGACAAGGCAGCTGCAGAGAAACCTTCAAATATCAATGTTCCACAACTTCTATTTAATCAATTGCCGGTAGATTTAGTATGGCGCAATAACAGAGCTAAAAGGATTTGAACATTAACCCGTTGACTTTTGTAGAACAAAAAACGTCAATATCTATCTCAATGTAAGCTGCAGAAATCTTTTTCTGCAGCTTACTTTTATTGCTGATCAGAGTAGAAAGATTCTCACAATTTCTGATTTAGGTGATAAGATGTCAAAAAGGAGAAAACACATTAACAAGCTTCTCACTGCTGATTTTTTTTTTTAATTCAAGAAAAATTGTTGTTATAGAGCTCTTTAACAACAATAAGGCACCATAACAAATACACACTCTACCCATTAAAGAGATTAATTAAAAGTACTGTCTGAAAAAAATGAAAACAAAACCGATGGGACAGTAAATACAACTATTATGTGATGAGTTGCTTGATACAACATCACATTTATAAACAATTAGATTAGAATATTTTCAGCAGATGCCAATTAGCACCATGCTGATGTGTCACCATGATGTAGTGCTGAAGGAAAACATATACTGAAGCTCTAGTGCAATACTTAGATAAAGATTTTAATAATTTTGCCATTGAAAGAAAAATAATTTCACCGAGCTGGCATTTAGGAGAATGCTGAAACGTGATTTAAAGCTATAACATGACAAGACTAACAGTAAAACCCCAAACAGACTAAAATGCAACTTTGACACAAAAATCTGAATGTCTTAGAACAAAAGCTTCACTATTTATTTAAAACTGTACTCAAGTTTCAACCTTACATGCTCATATCTCAACTGGGAAATACTACGCATTTGCTTTGCGTCATCCTCTGTTCAACTAATCTCCTGCAACTATTTTCATCTCTAACACTGCATGCTCTTCAAACAGCTATTCATTTCTTCCTACTAGCTGTCCGTGGTGCTTCTCCCTCTCTGTTCTCATTCAGCCTCTCAGTTAGAAGTGAATTAAAGGGGGAAATTACAGGCTAAATAACACTTCACAGTGGAGGACCACGGTTAATATATGAACACATATAAACTGAAGAGTGGAGTCTCTGGCCTCTATTACACGTACGAACAAACCACAATTGCAATACATATTCACCTCTTAAGGTTTCATTTAAGGTCATGAAGTTCTAGACTTAATTTTCCACTGTAGTCTTTCTATGAGGTTTCCCTCTGCTCATCTTTGATGCAGAGATTGTTTTTATTTCCCTTTGTAGTGACCTCAGAAAGGAAAACTTCTTCACACACTACGACTACAACTATGGCCTGATTCTAGATTACAAAATCATTTAAACGTGACTAACTTCAAGTATGTAACAACACATATTAGATTCCACAGTGTCATTTTTAATAAACAAAGATAAAGCCATATTAGAAAAAAAGAAAACTTTATGTGAAAAACCAGATCTATGGTACATTTCAGTAGTTTTTTGAACCACATTCGCGAGCATTATCTTGAAGAGGTTGCTCTCTGTATGACTATGTAAGTGTGCAGAAATGTTTGGCCACTTTTCTTGAAAGCATTGCTTCATTGCTGGCTCATTTTATGTAACTGTCAAACACAAATTACAGCTCTAAAGAGAAATGGAAGAAAAAATATATATTTTTCCATAACCTTTGGCTGGTTCTAGTTTTTTTGCTTGATGAAAAAATTGTGGCAGATTTGAAGAATGTTGACTTTATTTTACTTTAACAACAACAACAAGCCCCCTGTTGCTTTAATTGCAGATTCAAATTCCCATAAAATATAATTTACCTCTGAAATTCATTAACTACAAAGATGCTTTAGAAAAAAAAAACATGCTGTTTAGACTCAGCAAGGAAGTTTTCCTTCTGCTTAGACTGGATTAGTGTAATAGGTAAACCCATTACATCTTAAAGAAAACTCAATTATAGACGTATGGAGGTCGATTCATTATGCAGAACACACAGCTGTCATTAAAGGGGGGCGACACCCAGCCGAAGCAAAGATGAACAAACCAGAAGAGGAATCGACTGCTTCCTCTAGAGGCCTCTCATCGCTGGTGTAAGAAGAATTCCTTGTTCATCCATGCAAGACCTGATCCTTTTATGATGAACATTTCATCACAACATGATGTGATTTGTAGCTCCGCACCCTATCACTGGGTTTCTTTCAAGAGCAATATGCAGTACATAAAAAGCGTGGAATGATGACACACTGAGTACAAATATGGAAATTACCTATGGGAACCAGTTGGGGAAGCAGAAGATAAAAAAAAAAAATAACCTTAAACTTGTAACCAAAAAATTGTGCAAAATGAAACAGCAATTTCACAGATATATGAAAAAAAACTGTTAAAAAAATAAGTGGAAATTAACTAATTTCTCTTGCAAACCAAATAAGGTCATTTATAAAACCAAGTACACCCAAGTTAAAACTAAACCTACAGACCATGACAGAAAACATTGTTATTCTTCCAAACAAGCTATTCTAGGTCTCAGGGATATACAAGAAATGCTTATTACATTTTTTGCATTTTTTCTCAGGTAATGAGATTTCTGCCAATTCTGAGCTGCTTTCAAAATGAAGAGTTTTAGTAGAACAGTACATATGCATGTCAGACCAAGAAGCAGAAGAAGTGTAGTCTCCTGCACAACTAACGACAATGCAGCAGTGGTTTCTGAATGGTAAGTCAACAACTAACACTTGTCTCTTCCAGAATCAATTGTAAAGCACATACTGTGGGAAAACCAGCTGACCAAATCTGCTCGAGCCCCACTTCCGTTGCTAGGTGAGGGGCTGGGCTTAGCAGTGGTTGCTAGGTAACCAGGAAGTGCCCATCGGTTGTGACCTAACAATCACAAGGATTTTGAAACGCATCGTTTTCAAGACAAAATAAAAAATATTGGCAGAAAATGATTGGTTTGTTTTTAAGTGCTTGTCTATTTCTAGAAAAAGTAGAACCCAAATGGGATTACAAAAATGTGCAAAAAGCGAATCTGAAGCATAAAAGTTTCATTTAAAATAATAATTTGCACTGCTGGTTATAATATAAAGTGGCACAGTTTTATTTAAATGATGTTAAAGAAACATTTCATGAACATTTAATCAAGTCACTGTTGTTGCTCTCCTAAAAACAACAACTAATGATGACTTTTGAAGGAAGAGATTATCATGGAATAATAATTTCTTGTTATTACATATAAAGACATAAGTTATAAATTGTATGTTTTCTTCTATAACCAGAAACACTGCTGATGAAATGGTAATGATGTACAGTTTAAAGAGAATAAAAGGGTTGATGAAAAAAGAAACAAATAAAAAACATCTGTATGGCTGTTGAGTTCCAGGTTTGCCTTCCAATATTCTAGACATAATGTGGCCTTAATTACCTCCATATGTTCCTGTAAAAGCCTATTTACAGATTTAAAAATAGTTTAACCCATTAATATTTGTATAAAAAACCCCAACCTTTACCCTCACATTATGTCTTTCCACTTCACACCATCAACAGCAAAAGTAAAACATGTTTATTTATTGAAATAAATTTCAGCTCATACCTGGATGTGATTTTGCTGAAGTTCGGCATTTTGTAAATCACTTCCCTCAACTACCTAAATACTTCTCTGAATTTTTCACTCCGTAGGTAAAAGTTTTATGAAAACATGCAACTTGCCCTGGCATGAAGGCCTTCTGCTTGTTCATTCTGGTGGTAACTTTTTAATGCTAAACAAGGTTTGATCTGTGGGCAAACTGTTAAATCTTTCTATTAGAAGAAGTCATTTCCCCCCAATGCACACAAACCTCTATGTAGACCAAAGTTATTGCATTTCCATTCGTGTCACCTAAATAAAACTCCACTTCATGTTTAGATGGAAGGATTTTGTTTTTTTGATTAGAAATCATACAAACAAAATTAAGTAATGTAACAATTTTTGACTTTGTGGCTAAAATTAGCAGTGGGGTATTTTTGTTACACAATATATATATATATATATATTAAAAAATAGCATAAATGCTTATTGAAAGACTTTTAAAAAAGCAAAAACAAAAACAAAGAAAATATTAGCTCCACATAAACGTCTGATAAAGAATTTCTGAAAGATTCATGAAATTTGTCCCTTCGAATTATTGACAAATAACCTGAAATTCATTTTTTCTTTTTATTATTTTTCTCTGATTAAAATAAACAAATGGTTGGTAGAAGAGGAACAGAAAAACAGATCAAAGTATTCTTAAACATGCAGTAAATGCAGCGCTAAGCTGACTGAGAGACTCCAACATTATCACATCTTCTGCAAAGCCATGCAGAATCCACAGAACTCCACAAAGACACATGGGAGGTACATCTTACGAAATTTGAGCTGATAATTTAAACAAATTATAAAATTAGAGTATATCTTTTTGTGGAAAATTACAGCTGAAGGGCCTGGTGTGACAACTGGTTGCAGTGGAGCACTGATGGATATTTGTCTTGCAAGTGTATTACTGTCTTTATTGCAGCATTTCTCTGGAGACTGAGCCTGTGGTAAAATTCAGTCATGATTATATTTTCTTTTACAGAGCTGTGTTGTATAAAAGCCAAGGGGGAGCTTTTAGCCCAGTGTTTTACAAGGTTTGCACTTTCCATTATGTTACAGAAAACACACAATTCTTCCCAGGTGTAGGCACTAATGTGCAAGGTCAGCCTTGAGAAGTCGCAGAGTTTTGTACAATTGTTTTGTACATAATGCGCTTCAGTTGCTCCTCTGTAAAAATTTCAAATGAACTTTAATGAAGGGTATTGACCCAAAACTGTCTGACTGTGAATCAATTAGATAGATTGATTCCTGAAGGCTTGGTCATTAATGCACAGAGAGTCTGGAGTCAATAACAGAAAACAGGAGAGGGTTTGTATTAACATAGCGCTCATAAAACAAACATAAACTTATGCTTGTGAAAGCTGCGTGAAAATACTTCATCACAACAGAGCCAGAAATCTAAATGAAATAAACACTTAAAAACTGTGTAAATTTACGCCTGTGCACAAACAGGTTTCTATGAAAAAAAAGTTGTTGAGCCTCCTAAATCTTTTTCGACCAGAAGGGGCTCTTAAAGGGAGGTCATTATGTTAAATTGACTTGTTTGAGCTTCATGTCCTGCTGTAGTGTTACTCCCTCATCAAAAACAACTTCTTTTTCCACAACGGGAAAAAAGCAATAATGTTTTCCAACAACTCATCAGATTGTGTTTTGAAGCAAGAATTAACCCCTAGTGTGCCAAGAGAAAAGTCTGTATTGTCCATTGCTGATGCTTGTGCATGTCGCTTGTTCAACAGATTTAATGACGTACCAGAAACGTGCAAAATGCAAAGCACAATAAGTACATGGCGTGTGACGTAATTACCTCATACATTTTGGTAAATAAAAGCTGTTGTGTTTCTGCTTTATTTCACACTTGTGTTCTAGAAAACACAACATCCTCTTCAACTCTTAGCCCAAAACTCAACGAAAGTAAATGACTTTGACAGCCTCTACAGGTGAATCCATGTAACTGTATTAGTGTGAAGAAGAAAACTGTTAAGTTGTAGCTAATTTTTGGAGACAATCCAGAATGAATGAGCATTTGGTGTATTTAGTGCCGAATAACATTTATCTGAGTGCCAACTGATGCGTTACTGCAGGTGGAGACATTTTGTTGAAAAGTCCATTAAAATGTCAGTTTTCATAACTTTTTAACAAGAGTCTGCTTGGCAATTACTCCAAACCAGCAGGAATAATGTTACCACAGCAACAGTTTAGAGCGGTGAACCTGGTATCAGTCCTTCTCATGTTTACTCTGAGCAGCAGGATGTGGCGCCCTTACTCTAAATACGACTCTCTGACAAACACAGGAGATCGAATTAAATCCTTCTCCTCACCCCAGGTTTAATTTAGTGTTATTACGATGATGAGGTCTCTTGAGGCCTTTGAGGTTTCAAAGCTTTATTGATCCACTACCAATAAAAAAATGTCACATGGAGCATTTAAACCCTTCCTAGCCTTGGTGCTTGCTTATGAGTCTGAGTTTAAACATGTGCACACTTGTAAATGCACTCACAAACCGATACAAGCATCTTTTTCTAAATGGTTATGTTATGCCACATGTTATCACATTTTCATGTGATAACATGCCAGACAGTTTTGAGCAAAGGTTTGAGTTCGAGACTCCTTTAAAATTCCTGCTTCCAAGAAGCCAGGATTTCTGCTAATGGTATCTTAATCGATATTTTTTCCATTTTCAGTGTATTCTTACTAGAAAAAGAGAAGTAAGGACTATATATAATAGAGACGCAGCATATAGAAGAATGGTCTCTAAGAAATAAAAACAAAATCCAGTCAAGACCAGAGACAATAATTGAGCAATGTCTTACCCTCCATTGATCATTGCAGGTTTTCAGTTAATAGAGCGTTGAAATCACCTTATTGGCACATATTGGTTGTGCAGTATTTTATGCCCCATGGCCTGTTTCATATTTCGTGGTTTTCAGAGATTCTAGATTCTACTTTGGAAGTGCTAATAAATAGTTTATTTGTGGTTGCTTGTAACAAATTTCCTAGATTCCAGATCTGAAGTTGGCTCTTTGCATGCTCTCCTGTAACTAACCCCTTGGTTCAGTGTTGAGAAGATTTTATGTCTGAGTAACTCAAATGGCCAAACTGGGAGTCAATACAAAAAAATCTTCTGAAAATGGCATAAGATGGGCTAAAAAATACTGGTTTAAAAAGGATTAAGCTTTTTCTGAGTTTCTGAAAATAATTTTTACATGTGGTCACGTCGAAGCAAAAGAAAGCCAAGTTCCTTGAAAGCTAAACATAAAGTAGTGATGATGATGTGAGACTTTTACACAATACAGTACAATAACTAAGTTGCTGTGCTTACATGTGATCAGAGTCGATGATATTACTTATTTAATATTATGGTTCATTTTGATTCACAACTAATCCAAACTAATTGTAACTAACAGTGGTTAAAATTTGAATTAAACCCTAAATAATTCCTCACTGTGAATGCAGATCCTGTCTTTTTTTCTTAATGCAAAGAAATGCAACAAATAACATCCATATGCATAAACACTCACACAGTGTTCTGCAACAATTATCTTAAAGAAATCTCGTTTGGTGTTATTGAGCTAAACAACATCACAAAAAACATTACCACTAACTATTTATGCTAATTTGAAAAGCCTCCCACTTTTCCGTACTTTCAATGTGAATTTAAAGCAACTATAAAGATGTAAATGAAAGCATAATATGTGTGAGAGCCAGAAGAAGAATCTTAATTGTGTGACTAATTACAGATTCAAAGACACAATAACTCCTGATGTTGAAAAGCAAAGTATTAATCTTACATTCGTTGATGTGGGTCTGCAAATTAGGCAGCATTCTATGGAAAGTTTTGTGTGCCATCAAACATCACATGTCTTATTTTGCTTGTAGAAATTCTAATGTACTGTATAATCAATAATGGCCTGAGGGAACAACCACAGATTATGAAACAAACCAAGCAGAGATCACACCCTTGGCTTCTGCTCATTGATATTCAGAGAACACAGACGTCTTAAAACACTAAAGACATTTTCTCATTAAAAGTTTTTTCAGTTATTTATAGCTCTTCTTTTGTAAGAGGGGACTTGTGTGTGGTCCTTTCTAAATTGATTTTCCTCACCGGTACCTTCTGGGGAGGAACTCAGTCTTCTTAATATTTACCTTCTTCAGCACAAGCTTCACAGTTTCGCTTCCCGGGATTATTCCAGAGATATCAACAGGGTGATGCTGCGGGCTGCAGGCATGTGTTGCAACAATGAGCAAACTATCGATCACATGTGACAGATTTTACTGGAGAAGAGCTACACAGTGGGTGTGGGATGGATTTATGGCTTCATTAGTTTGTGTTAAGACAGCCTACAGATGGCATCAGCCACAAAAACAATGCAGCTGATCATTTAAGGCCTATTTGATGTGGAGTGGAGCCTCTGAGGATTACATCTGTTTTTCCAGGACATCCCTCAGGAAACACAGAAGTGAATAAAGGTCAACATAGTAATCCATAATCAACAACTTGTCAACAACTTGTTACACAGCAATAAACTAGGAACTGTTTGTTCTAATATTGAAGACCTGAGCCTGTGTCATTGCACCGCATTTATCGATAACTCATATTTTTGCACATATTAAAGGTAAACGAAGGAATTAAGTTGAGCTGGACGTTTCACCTTACTATCTCATTCATGAAACAAAAGTGATATGCAAGTGCAAATGCACCTGTCAAGTCCTCCAAGTGCAATACTCACTATTTTTCTACTGGATTGCAGTCTAAATATAATCAAGGCACAAAAGTTGACAGTGAAGATAAAAAATATTTTCTCACACCAAGGAGTAAACCAATCAAGAGAAACAAGAGAAACAAAATCAGTCTGAACAGTTTGTCAGGGTTAGACCAAAAGCTTAAATGTCCATTTTTATGATGTTTTTTGTGAAAATTAACTCTGTTAATCACCTCTGACATTTGTCTGTTGTTTAGTTGAAAACAGCAAGGAGCTTCAACCAAACATGATGACTTTGATGTTTTCTCGTTGAACCTCGTTGTCGTCAACGAGGTACTAAAAAGCAGCTACATTTGATGTTAAGGCCCACTCACTAGTACAGCCAAATGTTTTTGACCGCAGTTTGAGTATTTGTGTGAAAAGGCGTGGATGTTCCTGGATCCTCAAGGCAGTCGGTGGATGACCTTTTGACTCATTGTGGTTGTTTACCTGTCCTCAGGTCTCTCTGTCCTCACACAGAGCGCAGCAGGACAGTCTTGTCTTATTTTCCAGCACACAGTTGAACACCAAGAAAAACAAACTCAGTCAGTGCAAAGTAAGCTAAGCTAGAAGTATCCATCACTATGCTAATTAATTCAGTTATAGTCATGCCTTTGCTTCTTCTTGAAAGGCCCCTGCAGACTAATTATGTCTATTAGATTAAAGAGACATTTATATCTCTTAGTATAATGGTCTGTGGAAGGAAAGCATTACCAACTCATAGTGAACTACATCCTCTAAGAACATACCCACACAAATGTAAAAGTGGGAACTAGGATCCTCTGGAGTTACATTTATATCACAGTTGCACACAGTTTTTGATGAGATAATTGTAACAAAGGTTACTATAAAAAATTCAAAAGTTAAATTTTCTATTTTCACAAGAAGAAGCACCAATTGCAAATGTACAATTTATTCTATTCTATTCTATTCTATTCTATTCTATTCTATTCTATTCTATTCTATTCTATTCAACAACTATTTTAACATTGGATATCAAACACTGAATTTGCACAAGGTTTTATCTTCACATCAAGTATAACATATTTTTTATGTCTACAATCAAAGCCAACTTGTCAATATTATTCTTCCTGTTGCTATCCTCATGGAGGATATAATATCCTCAGCTGTGAGGAATAAAGTTACATTTAGTCTTTTAGCTGGCTCATTTAAATTTATTGTACGCATATATTGCCCCAACTCAGCAATAAAAAGTCACTACAGTTTGCAAAGCCAGGAGACTGAAGTCAGTGATTTCCATGGTCCATGACTTTAAGCTTACAAATTCTTCACAAGTGACACTGAGGGCAATGGGAAGAGCATTGAGCTTTGATGAATGCAATGCAAAATGTAATCTTTAATAATAAGTTTGGATAGTTTAACTTGGACCACAGTCAACTGTGAATTTAAAAAAGGCATTTTCTATTGGAATCCATTGAAATTTTCATTTTTGATCCCCCCAGAGGTACATTTTATATGTTATGAATAGGAATCATGTATTTTCCTAAAAATACAGTTAAAATGCATAGAAGGGTGGATCTATTTAATCACTGAATCATGCAGACATTTCAGTTATTTTTCTTTAAAATTTTTTGAAAATAATGGATAGTGTTCTTTCCACATCACAGTAATTTTATTATCAATCAAAGCACAAAATTGAAAAAAAAATTGGAATATCTGAGAAAGGCATCAGAAGAACAATGTTTTATTTATCCTGATTTCACAGTTATTCAATAAAGTGAAGCTAACATTGAGATAAAAAGTCTTCTTGTACTAATAAGAGCTTTAAATTAGGCTATAAGATTTAGGTTGTCTGTTAGAGGACTTTGGAAAAACAATTAATTTGGCTTCAGTTAAGTCAAAAATAAAATAAATAAATAAATGTCTTAGCACAGGATAAGAAAACTTTTAAAGGTTCTTATTAGAAAAATAAAAAATAAAAAATAAAAAAATAGTGAAACAGTGCAAAAAGTATAATGTTGTTTAAGGATTTTTGCAACAACAAAAACCCCTGCAGTAAAGAACATAGTGCTTTCATAGTTTCTGGTGTTTTTCTGTGTATTTAGGTATCTTTGATCTCTTGGTGTGTTAACTTTTCAGCCCATAACTCTATGGTTAAAGCTGTTCCACATTCTGGATCACGGTTTTATGATCTTGAGCTGTTTTCCATATGGAAGCAGATAAAAGACTTTTCTAAATGTGTTTGTTTGATGCCCAGAAATATATACCTTTCCTTTTTGTTCTTTTTCTCTGTTGTAGTATACGGCTTCTCAATCCGAGGCTGTCCTAGCTTGTTGATGTGCCGCCGCCAAACCTCAGAAAATCAACAGCAGCAGCAGCAGCAGCAGCAGCAGCAGCAGCAGCAGCAGCAGCAGCAGCAGCAGCAGCGTTGTTTTCAAAAATGAACTAAGAGGTCCTGGAGAAAGCGCTCCTGTGTGAAACTTTTATTCAGTGTACATTCATAATAGACACATCTATTCAGGCAACATTTTATGCCAGGTTTTAAACTCATAGTCATATAATTATGTATAAAAAATTATTTTTATGATATTTTGAAAAGGGCACTAGCACACTCAAGTACTTAAAGCAAAACTTTCTGATTTGGTTCTTCTTTGCTCAATGTGGTGAGGCTGAAGACGTAAACGAAGTGAATTTGTCCAGAGACTGACAAAGAGAAGAAGTTGTTTTCAAATCAAATGTAATACAGAAGGATGTTGTGGGAATTTTCCTTTAACAAAGAGTGAGGGAAAACGGTTTCAAGGCCCAAAGAACCATAGAAAGAATATATTCTTAATTGGTATTTATTCGAAGGCTCTACAGCGTTGGAAATCTCTGCTCACTGATCGCAGTCAGGAGAAAGAGCCTCAGCAGAAAACAGCTCACACTTTTATCGGGAGAGTTTCATAGTTTGATAATCTACTTGGTTACAGAACAGACAGCAGACAGCAAAAAAGAAACAATTCAATGACTTAAATGTAATGCTAAGGCCAGAGAAACTAAACTCCTACAGAAGTCTTTTTCATGAACTCATGCATCACACAAGAATCATAATACTGCTATGCACAGATTCAGCTAATTATCACAGTCACCTTAAAATTTCCCACCACAATATGAAGAGCAAAACTATGTAAGATTATTTGATGCTCCAAACTTTCACAACTTTCACAGGTTTTTGATTTCATGATCTTGAGTAGGATTATTTAGTAACCTGTTTTTGAAGATACAGTATTATTAATCTACATGAAGTCAGCCTTGTCTGTCACGTGTTGTTTAAGATAAATGTGCAGACTTCCAATGTTTTAATACATAGTCCGCACATTTCCTCTGCTTTCTTTTCTTTATGAGGTGTTAAATGTTTTTTTACAGTATCATGTGAAACACTTTACCATATTTCTTGTCATTTTAATATCTACAAATTATTTGTGGTTTTAGAAATGTGATGAATGTGCCTGTCTGTAAAGATGACTTAGCCTAGCGCATGCACCTGAGCAGTTCTTTTTTACTCACATTCTCACATTTCTGCAAGTTTTTTTTGTGTGTGTCTAAAAACACCCCAATAAGACTTTCTAATTGTGCAAAGCTTAAGTTCTCAGATAATTTCATCGCATAAGTTGGAGGCTTCTCGTCAAAGAAAAAGAAACCACAATCCCTGTTAAATTCTAGCTTTTCAGCAACATGTATTTTGCACATTTGTTGTGTTTTAGAAATATTCTTAATTTTAATCTGCTTGTTCAAGTTTTTTTTCTTTTTTTTTTTTAATATATGATGAAGTTGTGGAATATGTGAAATTTCATTTTCTACACCTAAGGTTAAATTTAAAGTGTAACCCTTTCCCAGACAACATTTGAAAAAAAAATCCACCAAGGTGGATGCAGTGAGGAGACACTGAGGGGCGTGGAAGAGTGGAGTGGGTTAACCGGGGTGTGGTCAGGAAAAGTGAAAGCACCGTTGCAAACTTAGCACTTTGTCTCTTTACTTAGGAACTTTTCAGATCTGTCTAGTGACTTTTTTTAAGCAAACAGGGTCAAATCTACTGTTTTTTTTTTCTGTTATGGAGACTTTAACAAAAACATGTGAAAGCACCAAAAAAATGTTTTTGAGGCAAAACTATGAAGCAGAGAAGGGAACGAAAAAGCCAAAAACAAAGGTAGAAAAAGACAAAAACAGCAGTTTTCCTGTAGTCAGCTAAAGCAGTAGCTGCTTTACAGTAACTCTTGCGGTTATGCTGACTAGGCACAAACCAGGTAGACAGATCTCATCAGGTGGTGTCTCTCACTGTCCAGAAGCTATAGCTTTCAATTTTGGTTCATTGTTTCTGTTTTTCTGAAACAAAACACTGAAGAAATACAAAACAGGAAATCAGCTGGTCCAACTGGTGAAGCAGCAGGAGAAGAGTCACAGCAGGATGATGCCACAAAAGATTGCCTATTATAATCAAAGGCTACAGTAAACCTTTTAAATGTAATGTGAGAGAAACTCATATCTGCAAGAAGTAAAAAGCAAGGTGAAAGGGTCAAGTACTCACTTTCACAGGAGAGATGGGCGACATGGACCACCTAAAATGTAATCATGATGTTCTGTGGGATTTATTGCAATAATATTAACAGTCATGTCTTTTCTGGCTATAAATCCATCACTACACACAGTTAAGAGAATCATAAACACAAATAATGCTTGAAAAATAAAACATATCCATGATGAAATATGTTACTCCAGTGTGCAGGTACCATTAGGTAGTAATGGACCCAGCACATGCATTTAACATATTCTCAGATATTTTGATAACAGTGAAAAAAAGAAGAACTCTTTGTTATATTATTAGACTTTATTATCTCCTAATTCATCAGCTATTTGAAGCTTCTCACCTGATACACTCTGAGCGAGGGGTGGCATGCAGCACTCAGTGTTGGCCACAAAGCAACCATTCATTGGTGATTTTTATCTGGGATGGACAAAATCATAATATCCCCGCTAACAATAAAATAAGAGAGTAGAAATAAATCTTTTACCACACTTTGTTTTAGTAGGCTTGACTACTTTCAGCAACACTTTAGCAGCAGTTACAATTTGTTACAAATAGCATGTTCAAGTGCTTGGTGTTACTCGCCTTAATCATATTTCCATATTAGAGTAGAAAATGTAGGAATGTAATGACGAAAGACTCCATCCGTCCATTATCCGAACACGCTTGTGAGGTTACGACGGGGACTGTCTCCAGCGGTCACTGGGGTGGGGTACAACCTGGACAGGTCTCAATTGTCCTTGAGATCAGTTGACCTAACAGTCATATTTTTGGACTGCAGGAGGAAGACAAGATACTACTGAATAAATATTTCAAATGATTCTTTCTGGGAGAAAATCTGCCATACGGGAAAATGCACATCTCTGCAGATGGGCTTCTTGAACATGACAGTGAGTTTGCTCCAATTAAGTAGATACACAGTCAACAGACCCAAATCTAATTGCACAAAGTCTGGATATAATGCTTTTGCTTCAGGACTTACTTAAAGGGAGCTCAATTTAAAATCGAAAATGGATTAAGGATGTTTCCAGGCTTTAAAATCACATCAGTTGAAAGGTTGATGCATTTTAGACTACTGCCCTTCACTCTGAATGGAGACCATTGTATTAGCATAAGGAGCTCAGCTCAAAGTCAGTTGTGCGGAGAAGTTAAGCTTATATATCATCGCCTTCCTAAAATAATGGCCAAAGTCATCTTTTTCCAAAAGTTTATTTTTTTTTTGTTTTATCTAAGTCATCATTTGGCAAAAAGGAGGCGGTGACTCTTTTTTTTTTGTTGCCAAAACCACTTTTGGTAAAAATGACTTAGAGCATCATTTTAAGGAGGTTTACCCTACTGGTAGTGGGTTTAATTTACTGTCTGTTGGATAGTTTTGTGGTTAATAGTCTTCCCTTTGATTGTCTAAGCCAGGACTCCTCAAATCCAAGGATCAAATGCCACGTCTTGTAATTTTTATATGTGTCTCTGCTTCACCACACCTGAGCTAAATAATAACATTATTAGCAGGACTCTGGAGAACTTCACTACATACTGACGAGGTAATTCAGCCATTTGATTTGAGTGTGTTGGGCCAGTGACACATCTACTAGTTGGAGGACACCAACCCATAATGTAACATTTTTGTTTTAAATAAAATCTGTCGTTTGGTTGTCCAGACAAATTGTAGAGTTTTCATCTCTTTTTAATTGAAATAAATGAACTCCTAGGTTATACAATTATAGAGACACACATGAGTTATCGAAATGTATTACTGCTTCTCATCTATTTTCGTTTAATGCTTATTATGGCAACAATGATATTGGAGCTGGCAAACCAGGTCACTCACTTCAACCTATTCCAGCGTTTGCATTATTTATCTTCATTAGTGAAAGAGGAAGTGTTTCGTCCCCTGACTACAAGGTGGTTTCTGTTGTCCAAGCAAAACAGATTTATTTTCAGGGGATTTTGCTACTGCCTGAGCTTTAACCTTTTGCATGATACAAGATATTGTGAGTACAGCAAAAAAAGGAAATTCATGTAAACAAACCATCGGCGCAAACTGTTAATACCACATTGATCTTTTTATTAGCCCGTTAGAAACACAATGCGTAAACAACAAAGAAGCCTACACATGCTTTTCAGTGGCCAGCAGCGAAATACATTCACAAAGTTGAATATATTTAGAAGAAGAAAATTACATCCGAGTCATCTTGTTTAGCACAAAAACACACATAATTCAACAGGGTGTCTTCTGCATTTTACTGCGCTTTGTGAAAGAACTTGATTAATTTCCATTTTCTTGTTGTTCGGGATTACCGTACTTTAAGGACTTTGCACATTTGAATAATTAACAATTGTTGTAATTATCATTCCGATTTTATTTCTGCTATGTGGTGCAAATGCAGAAAAGTTACATTCAGTGTTCCCAATGTGTTTCTGCAACTGACTGCCTGGTTCAGCCCGACATTTTTGAGAAAACGTTCCACTTCCAAAACAATGTTCACTCCACCAATGCCAGTCATTATTTACAATGAGAATAAAGACACATTAATATTTAATTATAAAACTAACTGCGACTGCAGGTGCTCTCGTAGTGAAAAACTACGTTTTTATTTTTAATTGAATCACTTCACACATTAGCCATTATGCCACATAATGACTAAAAGGAGGGCTGTATGTTGGACTGATACAGAACAGAGACATAGATATCAGGAAACACCTGTCTGGGTAGACAGCCATTTCTGTTTTCATTTCAACAAGGAATTATGTAAGCCTTTTGAAGATAAAAAAATTACACAAGATTGCACAAGTCTACAGCGTTGGTCACTCAGTGCATAAGAAATAAAACAAAGAAACAAACTGAAGTGGGATGCAGCCCTCACCTAAGAACCCTTTTGAAAGATTTTTTGGAATTTAGAGAACTTTGATCAGTGATATGCACAGGCATCACGTGTGCAAAAACATCTGAGACATTTGGTCACATAGGTTTAGACAAACGTGTTTCTGTACGCACCGAAGATCCATGTTTGCTCTTAAAAATGGACTTAAGGAGCACTTTCCTGTTTGTGCATCTTACTTTTCTGTGTTTATAATACATAGTTTCTGAAAACAGGTCATTAAGTGCATTATCTGTAAAATCTTTATGATTTTTATACCACCAGCAGAATCAGAAAAGCAAAACAAAGACTGGAAATGTCCTATCCAGTTCTTCTTATAAACAAGAACAAGGTCATTTTGTAGGAAACAAGTTTACATGACAAATACAAATGATGAGATAAAGTTATGGCATTTTCTTTTGCAAATGTAGAATTAATGGCATACATACAATACATACTTACTACATTTTAGAAATTGACTAATCCATCTAGTATCCTGCATGTTAAAGATATTAAACCAAAGTGAATCAGCCACGCAACCACTCTCTTATCAGACTTTCTCTCCTTATCAAAAACATCTCAAGACACCAAGGTCATAAGGCAATCAGTAAATCACTTCCATGCATTAGTGTCTGAGAGCAGGCCAACTAGCATTTCTGGATTTGGTCATTATGTAATTGCACTCTTCCCAATGATTCTGGTGCAGAATGAATGTGTGTGAATGCCCCTCGGGAGTGGCCTGCTCTCAACAAAAACAAATAATTTCATCGGGTCACAGACTCACACGTAGTAATTCTTACAGTCAAGGATGTTTTTAGCTGTTCTCCTAAACAAAGATAACCGCTGTTTACGGACACTTTTTTGTGAAATGTTGCATACACTGGCACATTGAAAGATTCATGCTACACAAGCTGAAATGTGAGGAAGTGAGGGGGAGTTTCTGCAAAATTTAAAATCTCATTACATCTTTGCAAGCGCAGATTTCACTGTGGAGTTGCATTGTAACCAGGAACATTACTTTTGCTTTGATATCACTTTTTTTGCTTTTTCTACATATTTAAGGATACATATATTAACTCACTTACGAAGGGAACTTTGATGCTCTGTGAACATCCCTAATTGGTCAGATAAACATTGACTTAAATAATCTGAAACATTTATTTTCAGTTTCAAGTATGAAGTATGCCGAGGTGAATATATCTTCTTCCGTGAAGACAACATAGCATTGTCTGAGATCTAGTAATATTATTAGGCTGTTTCTGAGTCACAGCTGCAGCAGTTCTGCAGCAGTGGTGCACATGTGGGGTATACATGATATGTACAAGCGTTGACACACATACAATGGGATATTTTTACATGTCCAAAACATTTGTGGCAGCCTGCCTTGCTTAACGATCAAATTGTGTATGTACTGTGTAAACTAAGTAGATGTTTAAGCATAATTTCCCCACGGAATTAAGTTTTCCTACGTATTGAAACATAAGGCAGCTGGGTCATAGTGAGACAGAATAATTTATAAACATATATTAAGTACGTTTCTGGTAAATCTCTAAGTAAGGCCAAACATTATCTCTGAGCTTTGTGGGTCCATAAAGAGGATTTCTTGATATTCTCATCCAGTAATACCCTCGGGTGGACCTTGGATCAAATGTTCATACATAATTCATGAGCAAAGCTGTGTTGCAGTACAACAGGAAATGGTCTCAGTAAATATTGCAGTGCATCTTACTACATCTTACTTACTGGTCAAATTAATTGCAATCCTCACACTTTCCGTTCCAGAGTAGGATGCTTTGCTCTTGAGCATCCACTGTAACATGTTGGTCCAGTGTGCTTTAAAGGCATATTCCTTATATTAATTAAGTTTATCAAGTCGCTTTGGTAGGACTGAAGCTATTAAATGTTGCAGCTTCAAGTGTAATGTGATTAGGTTGTATCCTGAAACATAATTAATATTCATTCTTTTAAATGTAAAACATCAAAGCACCGAGTTGCCTGTTTGGATTCATGTTAACTGCTGCAGGTGGATATTTGCCCCGGATAAATGTTGCTAATGCACAGCCACATGCTCAATTAGTTTCAGTATTAATTCAGGTGAAAACCACTTAAACCAAAGCGAATCCATTTATATGTAGTGAAACTGAATAATTGTTTTTTTCTTTCTGTTCAAAACCACATCTACATAATGCAGTGAAATCCATAGTAATCATGACTGTTGATTCATTATGGTGTAAAATGTTTTGATTTCTCTTAACCTCTGATTTTTATTTAATTTTTCTCATCTAACAGGTTTTAGTAAACAGTGTTTACAACTAGCACAGGATAAGCCCAGTTTGGCTCTGTTTCTCTCAGCAAATGGACAGTTACTTGGAAACAGGAAAAAAAAAAGAAAATCCTCATCTTTCACATCACTTTCAGAGATAACAATTTCCGATAGGGTTATTATCACTGAGCTTGTGTGTCTTCTCACAGTTAAAAGGCAAAGGCAAAACCAGGCACGGATGATGGTGCACATTAGCCTAATCTGATTGGTTCATGTGCAGAGGAGGCAGAGAGGTGGGCTAACCGCTAGAGACAGTCAGAGAGGTCAAAGGTCCATGTGACATGTCTTATGTTGATCTCAATTTATCCAGACATGAAGAAATTATATGCATTGTGGAAATGATGCCACTCTAGAAATATAATATCAAATATCAGAGCAACACAGCTGTTAAAATAAAGGTACATTTTGCAATATCAACAGTTACCCTTCATTTTTTTCATATTGATGTTTAGAGAGTTGGGACAGAGATCAAGCCACCTCATTATAAGGTACATCGATTCCATCTGAGCCCTCTTGACAAATTGCACTTTGTGTGTAAAAGCTGTGAATAAATAACCCTGTTTAGCAGGAGCACGGGGATTAAACCGAGTAAATTCTGCTGACTCTGAGAGAAAAACAGAGTACACTACCATACACCCAAAAAACCCAAACAGATGAGTAGATATACTGTATGAAACAACAATGTAACCACCACATTTCACAGTATCATTTCTGCTTCTTTTCATGTTTTTTTTTTTTTGATTTGTCAGTTGAAATTCACTTTGAAAATCCTAACAAGAGGTCAACTGTCAAGTACAACACAAAACACATAGAAACAATGAAAGCATAGGTAATATGAATATACGAACCAATTTCCTCATTTTCAGTCAAATCTACAAAACAATATGAGAAACCTTAGATGAGAAAAGCTTTTGTATAATAATGTTATCTGTATTATAAAAAGTAATTAGACAGTTCAGGATTTTATGTGAGGTACTGTTGAAAGGTAATTGTCTTAGCTGTAAATATCTCACCTGCAGTAGAGAAATTCATAAGTTTTGCGAAATTCAGATTTCCTGATTAATACTGAAGCTAACAGCTAGTTCAGGGCTCTACAACCTGTGGGTTTTTAATGTCCTCCATGGCTCTCAATACGTTTTGTCAATAATTGGGCTTTTTTCCACTGACTTCGATTCCTCCAATAAAATTTCAACCAGGACAATCAATGAACAAAAGGAGAAGTTTAACCAATGGCTGCATAGGAAGTGAACAAAGCCAACTGTGTCTCTCTTCTAAGTGGAGGATAGTTGTTTAGAGAGAATGCAATTTCTGGTAAGCTTTGTAGCATCAAACTGGGACATTACATACATCATGGGTAAACCTTTGCCACTGGGTTAAATTAAAAACCCCAACAGAGTTCAAGCAAGCAATTTGCCAACAACCAAGAACCCAGACCCTCTGTACGAAGCAAAGTGTAGAGCAAGGGGCTGGTTTCTTACCAGGTTTGTGTTTTCATTCATTGTCTACATAGAATTCCCACAACACAAACAGACCAATGCCACACAGAATCACATATAGCACTTTGGTATTTCTGCCTTTGACACCACAATAATTTAGTGTATAAATGCTTTACTTACTCCAATTTCAGTAACACAGGAAGGTCACTGCTGGTGCACCACCTCCAACCCCCTTTTTCAGGGTGAACAATCATTGCTCCTTGTGTTATCAATGTTAAAAGGTATGGTATAAATATATATATATATATATATATA
>NW_006799949.1:3705998-3709215 GCF_000485575.1 Poecilia formosa
AAAAGAAGGAACTTGTTTTAGGAGGTTTTAAGTTTTAAGCTCCTTTTATCTAGGCCCTCTTCGACCAAGCTGTTAACTTTACACACAAACTTATGTACATTTGTACTTCATATCCACTGCAGGCAAGACCTTCATTAAAAATCCACATACATAAAGCAATTTAAATATGACGAATATAATTTCAAGTGTTGTGATGGTCAGTTTTTCAAGTGTTGTGATGGTCAGTTTTAAACATACTGTATACAGTGCACCTTCTTTGACGTATGTTATATAAAACAATAACATGTTATTAAGTGGCTGGTGAAAATACTGTACACTCTGCAACAAGTTGCAGACTGTACAGTTCCCTAACAAGCAGTTTTGTGCCATGACCTCATAATGTCAGTCACCGCAAGTATACACTCCATTCCCTAAGTCCTTGACACTTTATATCAGTTTCTTGGGTTTTTCAAACAAATACTGCAGAAGAAGGTCAACATGTGCAATGTATTTAATGTTCAGGATGAGACCTGCCAACAAAGCTTCACATTTATTAGTCCTGGCTGGTAGTCAAAAAGCGTGATGTGCAGGAAGGTATAAATTTGCAACAAGTGGAACCAGACAACTTCATTAGGACAAAATCTTACAGACACTAATAAATAACAGTATATTCAACCATAGGCTCCAGTTTAGAATATATGTTTTCTTTAAATATGATTTCTTCTTAAGCAAAATGGCCTGCATCACAGAAGAGAAAGCAAAGTTATTTACAACACATTTTCAGCACTTTTCTCATAGTCTTCTTCATTCAACAAAACTTACATTAGATAGTCTTGGAATCAACCCATTGCCTCAAATGAGTTATCAGTCAGCAGTAACCCTCATGCAGACGTTGCATCTATCAAAAGTTTATATTAACCTTGGTCACAAGAAAGTTCTGATGGCTGCACAGCAGCCAGATTTAAGGGATGGCAGAGTCATGCAATTCACATGCTGGGTCGGTAGCCTTCAATGAAATATGTTTTAAACAAAACAGATGCCTGTACCTGTACAGGAGGCTCAGCTGCATCCCACTGCATAGTCCTTGTGTAGAAGGTTATGCACTTATTTGCTTTCCTTTTTTATTTATTTAGTTCTGAAAGCATTTTGACCAACAGGTCATAGGATGGTAATTATTGCCAAACGCTGATTTAGTTACTTGTCGCTTTACAGATGTTGTTGCCATGTTGGTTCTGTTTGTTGAGAGCATCCAGTGCTGTCTGGCTCTCCTTCTGATCTTCTACGGAGCAGTTGGAGACGGCATTGGCCATGATGCAGAACTTTCGCAGGAGGATCTCTCTCAGGAGCAGGTAGACCCACGGGTCCAGGATTTGGTTGAGGGAGGCCAAACGTATTGCGGTCAGAAAGAAGTCACAGTCGAGATTTGAAGCTTTGCTCTGGACGGAAGTGGATGTTGTGTTTGTTGACTTACATTCTTGGGAGGATACTTGACTGTAGATCATCCTCAGCAGCAATAACTGAGGAGAAATATTGGGACATATTTTAGTATCTAGAAGCTGTGGAGGGGGAGAGGGATTGTTTGGGTAAACATTACCTTCAAAAAACATGTTTTGGAAGGAAATCATGCATGAAATGTCTAACCTGATTGCTTTCCAATTGATACCTAACAAAGGAAAGGTTTGCAACTCTTACAGTCGGTGAATTCAGTTTTTTTCTGCTAAGTGCTTTGGCTTTTATTAATATCCCTGGTGTGGTTGACAATGCATGACCTCATAGCCCAGTGGCCAGACCCTCTCACAGGAATCTTAAGTGGATTACCATGCTATACAAAACATGGCGGCAGCATCTGAAATGAATCCAAACAGATATTTTCTTTTTCTAAATCATGGAATGGAGATGTTGTTTGACTTTAGAATTGGAAACCGTAATGACCCTAGGCTTTGTGGTCTGGGCTATGTGTTTTGTGGTGTGCCTGCCCCTTGTGTTTCTTCCCTGTGTAGGTCAATGTGATATAGAACCCAGAGTACAAAGGGCTGCCAGTTTCCTCTTTAAAGTCTGTCTTTCTCCCCACTCCTCCTGGCACGAGTGGTGCGGCATCGTGCTCTGCTGATAGGCCTTCATCTGTTCCTCATGCACATTTGAGTTTATCTATACTTCCACATTCCAACACTTGCACATGCACATCCACAACACACACAAACATCTGTATTACTCCACTGATTCTAACATTCATGTCACTTTGTAGTTTTTGGAAATATTGTGTGTGTTTTATAAATATCCCTTTGGTTCCTTTGACCCACTTTGGTCTCCCGTTGTTGCAATGACCCTGAGCGAGTCTTAACAGAAACAACAGAAAGTGTAAGATGTTCGACTGGACAGATGAGTGAAACAAAGAGCATACAGTGAGTTGCAAAAGTAACTGCACCCCTTTCACATTGTCATGTTACAAGCACAAGATGGTGCAGAATTATAAAGCGGAACGGAAATAAAGATTTGAAAAGTGTGCTGTGCACATGTATTCAGCCCTCCCGAGTCAACACTTTAACCCAATTTTCCCTTTCACAACCGGAAACTTGCACAGCAAATTTGGAAGTGTTCCATCAACTCCTACAGAGTTAAATTCAACACTTTGAAAGTGTCTATATTGGTCCACTCTGGATGGAGTAGAAGTTACACTTTTGAAAGTGTTATTTGTGATAGAGTTGAATCAACACTCACAGTAGTTGAAATCAAATACACTTCAGTGTTAATCTATCCAACACTAGTGTATATTGTCAAAAGTTAACACTATGGACTTGTTAATGTAACACAGGATGGTGTAAAGTATATATTAACGTAGAAATCTGAGTTTTGAAATACTATTGGCAGGGTATGCTGTGGTGGTGCAGGGGTTCGGCACAACCCACATATGGAGGCTCTAGTTTTCAATGTGGCTGTTGTGGGTTCGCTTACCGGTCTTCCCCTTCTCTCATTACCAACTTTTCTTTGTCAATTTACTACCAAATAAAAGCCACTAGAGCAATTAAAACCTTTTTTTCCCCAGAAATTACTGGCCATCAATAATCTCCAAATTCATTTTAAGACATTAGATGCTACAAAAACACCAGCACCATTTGCAGAATATAATTTACTTTTATTTCAAAACATCAAACAACACTGACAGCAATATACAACAAAGGTCATACATTCATGGTACTTTGCACTGAAGGTGAAGTGTGCTTTGAAAGTTCATTGGAAG
>NW_006799949.1:3709225-3714639 GCF_000485575.1 Poecilia formosa
TCTTGTTTTTGCCAATGTGGAGGAGGAAGACTTCCAGCCTGGAAGGAAAAACAAGAAATATAGCAGAAACATTAGGATAATAATAAATAAAAATTTTAAAAAGAAGTGTGTAGCAAAACTAATCAGACTCACCTGTGTGTGTCACCATCATATTCATTCAAATTACTCTGCCCACCTGGTTTACAAGATAAAGCATAAAAAAGTCAGAAATAATTACTAAAGAAATTAGTCAGCTTATAGAAACATTTTGGACAGCATTAAAAGTCGTGCCAACTTGTCTGAAGAAATGTGTTAGAGCCATCATAACAGACTTCAGTCACCAACATGACACACAAAGAAAAAACATTTTGGCAGTTTTTAGATGTGCCACAGGTACAAAACACCAGAGTCAAATGGCTCAATTGCCTCCTCACTGTGTAGATATGTTCTCCAGAGTCCTGCTAATCACCTATTTATTGTATTCAGGTGTGGTGCTGAATGGCACATCTAAATGTTGCAGGACAGTGGCCCTCCAGGACTGGAGTTCGACACCTGTGGCATAGATCAAGCCAATGGTCCAGAACAGCCTCTCCCCCATTTTGCAGTATACAGCCAAAAACTTAAAGAAAACGACCTCCACAGCTAAATAATGCTATTTCAAATGGCCTCCAGATTTTCCTGACAGTTTCGATTTTTGGTTAAGATAATAAACAGTCGTATATACCGTGATATCCAAACAAATAAATGTACGTTAAGTGAACTATGTATATCAATGGTCCCCAAACCTTTTCCTGTGAGGGCCAAATAACTTTTCCCTTTTCTGGTGGGAGGCCGGAGATTATTGACAGAGGGGTTGGGGGGGTTGCGTTTCTCGATTGATTTTTACCCAGAAAGCAGATGGGCAAAACCCATGAGTGAAACGGTCACTGGGACTGACTAGTATATATTGCATTGAGGGAATATAACTTTAACATATTAATTTCTCATATGTTAACATAAAGGCTCGTTTTGAAGTAGGCTATAAGCTGCTACTTACAGGCATTGCTTCGAAGAACTCGACCTGGAATGCAGCGTTCATAACAGACACGTGTGTTCATCTGCTCTACCGCTAGCAAAAACAACTGTACTGATTAAATAACATAAAAGTCAAGCAGTTCCCTAAAAGTCCAACAGATGGCAGCAATGCGCCCCACAACTTGGTTGAAGAAAAATCCACATATAAACCGGAAAATACAATAAATGAAAAAAAATCTGAATGCTCTCTGGTATTGTTCAGAGGGCCGGACCAAATGTGGAGGCGGGCCGTAGTTTGGGGACCCCTGATGTATATGAATCGATACACTTGTGTAAACGGAAAAATAATGCCTCCATAAAAATAGTCAAAACATGATAATTTTAACATGGAACTTACCTTGTTATAATAAGCTCCAGACAAGACGCCATACTGCTGCCTCCGCTCCTCAGGCAAACATGTGACGCAGTAGCGGAACAAGACGGCGTCGGCCGGGGACGGGGCTAATGACCGGGCCCAAATAATAAAGCTCATGATAATTTAACTTTACAACATGGACATGCCCAGAGCAGCTAACAAGTTTCATCACCACAGAGAGCGACTATGTTATTTTGAAGTCCATCTGACATGAAGTACAACAAACCAAGAGAAGAACAGAAACATCAGGCTACTGGTCACTAATGATGAAACAACACAAATTCAAAACATGTTAACGTAATCCGTAGAAATGCTCTAGCTAGTTTGGCATTTGTTGCCAAGTAACTGATGATGACGTTGGTGACAAGCTTTACCAACAATGCACGTGGAGACAATAAGCACGGTACATTTGTAGTTTTGTGTGTCATAAAGTTAAATATAAGAGTGAAAATAAAGCAAGTCATGTAGCACAACATTTTATTCAATGGTTTACACTCACTATGTCACTAAAATCAGTCAGTCTGGTAAGGTTTTTAGCAACCATGAGTCAACAATGGGGAACCCTACTATATGACCTACTGGGGTACTATTTTTAACATGTGAGGGTTGTCCTTTACAGTTCTCATCAGATCTTATAAAGAAAATTTGGATTCCTGAAGTAATGTTCTGCCTCCCATGTGGGTCTCCTGTAGGTCCAGGCCATGGACCTGCTGCAACCCCTATCCTATCTGTTGCTCCTTCCCTGATGTGATGTCACAAATATGTTACAATTGTGGGAGAAACTGTCTGATGTTGATTTCTAAATCAACACCAGACTGAGTGTTGAGTTAGACTGTTGGAGTTAATTTAGAAATCAACACTGGACTGGATTGCTTTTTGTTTAACTCTTTAGTTGAATTAGCACTGTATTCTTAACATACAACACTTGCACTGGAAATCTGACACTTCTGAATTTACTGTGTGTGTCTCCACCATGTTACATGGTCTTTGTAAAATAGCTTACATCAGTTGAACTTCAGTTTTCAAGTCACCACGTCTGATTCATTTTAAAACATTATTAAGCTTTGTTACACTTAGTAACTTAGGATAAGTTATTAAACTTGTTCTAATCTTAATAACAGGGCCTTAGACATGACCACTATTTAAGGTTGTGACCTTTTGGTTTAAAGTCTGTTCTTCAGAAACATGAATCTCTGCTGGAGTTTCTCTCTGCAGCTCCTCCAGAGTTACAATGGGCCTTTTGGTTGTTTCTTCTGATTAATATATCACTTACTCTACAATTTAAGTGGATGGCAATGTCTTTGTAGCTTAGCAGTCGTGCCATTTTAAATTAAATTGCATTAAGTTATGCTGCTCAATGAGATATTCAAAGGTAACTCTGCTTTAAACTTCTCTGCAACTTCATCCCTGAGCTGTCCACTGTGCTTATTGGTCTTTGCAATGCTGACTGTTCTCTAATGTTCCCCATTACAACTCCTCTGAGGCCTTTTGCAGATCAGCTGCATTTATATTCAGATTAAATTATATCAGCTGTAGGCTTTATTTAGGCCTGTTATTTGGAGTACATGTGGAGGTAAATGGATTTAGCGGCATCAGACTAAAAGAAGCCAAATAAACACAAGCAATACATCTCAGATTTTTATTTGCTATCAATTTCGCTTATGGAGCACAGTTTGTTAATCTTTAACAGAAGATAAAATTCATGTTTGTTGTTGTAGCTTAATAAAAATGTGAACAAGTCCAGAGGATATTAATACTTTTGGAAGGCTTTGTGGGTTATGTGTTGGAGTCACAAGTCTGCTTTTGCTCCTTTAGCTGACCTGCAGAGAAATCTGAGCATCTCCAGAGATGCAAAGCTCTTAATCTGTTCCTAAAAGGCACTCCATCACATAAAAAAGAGCCAAGCGAAAATCTTTGGTTAATTTAACTGGGCATCAAGGGACTTTACTAAATAACAGGGTTTTTTTTCTTTTTTTTAAAGGTTGTTAAAGCAAAGGCAGCAGTAGCCTGAAATAAAACCTACCAGCAGAGGAGACCAGCAAATAATCAGGACGCACATGATTCCTAAGAGCTGAATGACAGTCTCCGTGGTGAGACGCTCCCACTGCTTTGAAGACTGGGATGCACCAGTCTTTGTTTTACACCGGATGATCAAACCTCGGATAGTCATCACATTGCAGGATAGTGTCACAAGTAGCGAGAAAATCCCAAGAACAGCGAAAGTGATGGCGAAAAACACATTGCCAGGAGCCTCGCTCTTCCCCGTGCTGATGAAGCACCAGGTGCCCGGCCACTGGTTCGTGTACTCCCCGATCCCCGTAATAGGTAGCAGAGAAAAGAGAAACCCAAGACACCATATGGCAGCCAGTGTCAGCTTTGTCATGCTCGTCTTCATGTGATTAGAGTACCAATGGGGGTTTGTTATCGCCATGGCCCTTTCTAAAGCCATGGCGCTGGCCAAAAAGAGAGAACACAGCCCGAAAGTTGTCATACAAACACCGAAGTATTTGCACAGCTTCCCGGTATTGTCAATTGCGCACCAGTTCAGATCAGCCAGGTAGACTGATATAACAACTGGACTCGTCAAAAGTTGTCCGAACAGATCTGTCAAAGCCAAAGATCCGATGAAAAGTAAGAAAGACTTTTTTCTTCTGTTTTCCTTTTTCCTGTATGATATGTATACCAGAATGAGAGCCAAAGAGTTGCCAACTACGCCAGTGACCATCATGGATATTGGAAATCCAACAGATACATTCCCACCGGCATTCGTCTTGTTTTCGCAAACTTGGATGGAAGCGTTGGTGCACCCTGTGTCTTTAGCAGTCATTTTTGCAGTCTCCGGGATGACCACGGCAATTCTTGAGAGAACGAAAATCTTAAATGCTGCGAGTATCTCGCCTGAATACGCCCAGCATCTTCTTGAGCTCCCCGCTTCTCTGAGTGAGGACAGTGCGTAAAGGTGCATCATGGCTTTCCGCGCTGGAGGCGGGACTACTTATCGTCAAGGGCGAGCAGGGAGCTGACACTGCCAGTAAAAACGAATAAATAATTAATATGAGTTAAAGGAACTCTTTAAGTTCTGGCTATGGCTTTCTCGCGTTATTTTACCTTGCAAGTATATGCTCTAAGGACGAGAACAATTTGAAAATCTTCTTCAGCATGAATCAAGGAAAAGGCACATTTTAGGGAACATTGTTTATGCTATGCATAATAAATGATTGCAGTCTCACATTCATCTCTATTCGAAGGCAATTAGAGANAGATGGTGCAGAATTATAAAGCGGAACGGAAATAAAGATTTGAAAAGTGTGCTGTGCACATGTATTCAGCCCTCCCGAGTCAACACTTTAACCCAGTTTTCCCTTTCACAACCGGAAACTTGCACAGCAAATTTGGAAGTGTTCCATCAACTCCTACAGAGTTAAATTCAACACCTTGGAAGTGTCTATATTGGTCCACTCTGGATGCAGTAGAAGTTACACTTTTGAAAGTGTTATTTGTGATAGAGTTGAATCAACACTCAGTAGTTGAAATCAAATACACTTCAATGTTAATCTACCCAACACTAGTGTATATTGTCAAAAGTTAACATTATGGATGTGTTAATGTAACACAGGACGGTGTAAAGTATATATTAACATAGAAATCTGAGTTTTGAAATACTATTGGCAGGGTATGCTGTGGTGGTGCAGGGGTTCAGCACAACCCACATATGGAGGCTCTAGTTTTCAATGTGGCTGTTGTGGGTTCGCTTACCGGTCTTCCCCTTCTCTCATTACCCACTTTTCTTTGTCAATTTACTACCAAATAAAAGCCACTAGAGCAATTAAAACCTTTTTTCCCCCAGAAATTACTGGCCATCAATAATCTCCAAATTCATTTTAAGACATTAGATGCTACAAAAACACCAGCACCATTTGCAGAATATAATTTACTTTTATTTCAAAACATCAAACAGCACTGACAGCAATATACAACAAAGGTCACTGAAGGTGAAGTGTGCTTT
>NW_006799949.1:3715618-3744386 GCF_000485575.1 Poecilia formosa
ACACACACACACACACACACACACATATATATATAAATATATATATATATTTTTTTTCCTCTGTTTATTATCAAAATAAGGAGTATTTCAACATATGTCTCCAAATTGTTAATTTGTTTCACATATTTCAAATAGTGAGCACAATATCTTTATTACACATGGAATTTCAAGATCTAACTTCTGTCGTTTGATGATCATTGCTCACAGCTAATAAAAATCAAACAAAAAAAAGTTTATTAGAAAATTGGATTAGAAAGTAACAGAAATGTCATCCTTCTAAAATCATATCTGAACTGCATGAACTCACTACTTAGTGGGAGCTCCTTTTGCTTGAACCAAAGCGTCATTGATCCGCCTGTGGGAAGTGTTAAAAAAGATCTAAATTAAACTATTCAAGAAATGTAGACTTATGTGCTCCAAAATCTCCAAGTAGATTCGGATGACCAAGAGATTTCTCAAAAGCATCACTGACTTGATGCTTCACCCTGGAGCAGCTTGCAGTCTCACTTTTCGCTCTTCCTCCGGACTAATTTCCCAAGGAATTTGCACAATTTAACACTAATCTGAAAACAGGATTTTGGACCACTCGGTTTTTCTGCTTGGCCCAAGATCTTTTTGAAAATGTCTCTCGAATCAAGAGTGGCTTAACACAAAGAACGCAGTAGTTCTAGTCCATACCCAGAACGGACGACTGCAGATACTGTCCACGCCTTGCAAATATCCTCCTGTAGTGACCATTGTTTTACAAGTCTCAGGGTTGTTATCCATTTTCTTTTTTCACTCAACTTTTCTATAAACAACCAACTCATCTAACATTACTCACTGTCTGCTTTATTAAGCATAGTCTTCCACGATTGTAGACAGTAAGATATCTGCACAGAAGTTAATTTTTTATTGGCGTTTAGTAAAATTCCGATTTTGAGAAACCAAAATTTGAGTCTGTCAACCGTAAGAACTTCAAACATTAGTGAAATAAACTGCTCAATTATTTTATTTTAATTTAGACGCATCACTTCGTGTCCCCTGCCCCCACCGAACCTTAACTTTTAATCACTTTATCAGTGAGCAGCGATCCCTTTCAACTCAGAGAAAACCTGCCACCTGTTGATCACAGTGGGATCTGCAAGAGTAGCTACCATGAAATCAGTGTATTTTTATTGAATATACAATTTTAAGTCTAATTTTTTAAAACGTTCAATGTATGGTAAATGGCCTGTACTTGTACAGCACTTCAAGTGAAGAGAACCCAAAAGTTTCACATTCGTTCAACCTTTCGCATGCTGAATATATATTGCGCATAAAACTGATATCAGGATAAAAGATGGCTTTAACAGAGTAACCAAAACCTTATTAAAATAGTCACCTTTTTAAAAAAAATAAAAATGTATGAATCCAGTTGTGAATGTGTCCGTTTGATTCCCCACCTTGGTTCTGAAGGCCTTTCTTGAATGTCTTTGTTGCTACATTGTTAATTTCCACAGGACATGGTGGTATGCTTAAAAGCTAATGTAATCATCTACATCAGGAGAGCTGGAGTAAACAAGTCTACCCCATCTTCAATATAAAGTTTGTTACAAATGTTTAAACTATGCAAAGTCTGCTACATTAATACATTTTGCCCACATAACCTAGCAAAAACGTTTGGCCCAATTAATCATTATGAAACTGGTTATAAAACAATATATTGACTTGCAACACCAATATAAAATTTCCAGGGTTAGCCATATATTTAATTCAAAACCTAATTTTTTTTTTCAATATTTTTCACAAAACACAGATTAAAAAGAATGTCATTAAATAAATACTATCATCAAGATTCAAGGTTGACAAGTTTTTATTTACATGTGTACATTTTAGTCATTTTACTCCTAAAAAGACTTTGATGTCACATTTTAATCACAACTTTTAGCGGTTTGTGCTACACTGAACTGGAGCAGAAAATTAAGAAGCATTTTCCCCCAGGTGGCAAAAGCAGGGGCATCATTTTGAACAAAGCCAAAATAATTGTGAAGGGAGACATAAGTACAGTTAAACCTCAACCCTAACCCAAAAATGTGAAATTTATTCAATTAAGACAATATCAAAAAGTATACTTACCTTGAAACCTCCCCACCCAAAAAAAAAAAAAAAAAAACCCCATTCAAATTAAAGCTACATTTCAGCTACCCTAAACTGATGGTTAAGAATATGGAAAAAAAATATAACAAATTGCTCCAGTTCTTCCACACATGACCAGAACCAAATGCTCTAAAATATTTTAGGCAAAATTTATTTTAAAAGGGAGTACACCCTTTACACTTAATTTTTTTTTTCATTGGAACCAAACATTTTTTATTGGACATCAATAGTTACACACACTCCAGATATGTGGGGGTTTTTTTTAAAAAAAGGGGAGCACATATGTAAAGACAGGGTGATTTCATGTTGCCTGTTTTTCTTGATGCTTAGAAGTAAGACTTTTGAGAGGTTATAACAATGAAGAGCATACTGAAGGTGTACGGTGGTTGTGTTTTGCAACACGACATGCACTTCCACTAAACTTTACTGGCTTATGAGGCTGTAAGAAAGCTATTTCTTTTTAGAACTGGAGCCAGAGAGAGACGATCCAGACGAATGGCCACTGCGCCTGAAATCACACAAACATCGTGGGAAGAACGACAAGGTCAGCAGAGTCAGCCACTGGCGCATCATGTATACATGAAGCAAGGTAAACGGATGTTATAAAAAGCATTACACAATGGCAAAACGTGAGCATAAGCTTGTAAATCTGATCTCCCGTAAGCGATCCAACAGAGGTCTAATTATAATCAGTGCCATTGTGGTATTCCACAGAAACCCAAACCTTTCGGACGAATGTGATCTAGAGCGTCTTCGTTTTCGTCCTCCAGATGAAGACCTGGAGCGACTTCGCTTCTGTCCCCTCTCTGGTGAGGAGGACGGTGAGCGGGACCTCTTCTGGGGAGAGGAGCCCTTCCCAGACCTGGAGCTCGATCTTTTGGAGGAATACACCAAGCACTGAGGTCAGTAAAACCAAAACCGGTTCCCACAGGTGTGAGTATTTATCAGACTTCTCTGCTTCAAGAGCACATTTGGTGCTTTACAGCAGCATTTATCCCCCATCTTCACATTTTGTTGTGCTACAACCACAGGCCTCAGTGTGTTTTAATGGGATTTTAAACTGATAGACCAACCCAAAGAAAGATCTAAATGAAGTGAAAAAGAAGATGATTAATGGTTTTCAAAAAATGTATGCAAATGAAAATTTGAGAACTACAGCAAAGAATTCAATTCAGTACTTGGGAGGAGAAGCATGTTTTGCTTTTGGGCTACATCTCTACCAGCTTTTCACGTCTAAGAGACTTCTCTTAGCAAAATAACTCAACCTCAGTCAGATTGGATAGAAAATACATGTCAACACCAATTTTCAAGGTATTTACTTTGACTAAACAATCCTAAACACAAATCATCCTTTATCAAAACCATTTAGTCCTTTTTAAAATATATTTTTTGAAATCCAGTGTTGCTCTGGCAGTATGTTTAGGATTGTTGTGCTGATGAAAGGTGACCAGCCTCAGTCACAAATCTGCAGAATAACAAGATTTCTTCCAGAATTAGAAACCAGGTTTCTTATTCCTTGCCTGAGAATAGCTAACCCACAGCATCAAGCTACCACCGCATGTTCTCACCAACGCTTTATACTTTTTTGACAAACCATGTTTTGCATATAGACCAGAAAATTCAAACTGCAAAACAGGAATTGTTTGAATTGGATTTTTTTTTTTTTTTTTTTTTGTGTAGTAACGTGCCTTGATATGACACGTGTTGTGATCACAAAATAACAACAAAATACATTTAGTTTTGTAACANGAGAAACTGTGGTAAAGTTCAGGAGGTATAAATACTTTTGCAAGGCAAAGTGCTTAAAAATTAACATATTTGACCCAAGATGCCTTATTACTCACTGATAACATTTTCCTGAGGTAGCTTTACATTCAGGACTAATTTATCCTCTTAATATTAGTCTTGTGAGTCAAGTAGGCATCACTCTTGAGAGAGGTGTGATAAATACCCCACATGTTGATGTGGACATCTGGGCCACAGGAGTCATAAAAATCGATAAAACCAAACACCGTATATATAAGTTACAGTCTTGGGCTTGACTACATCAGTTGAAACAACAAAATCTTCTAGAAACTGCCTACGAGCAAGACTATGAGGGGACATTCTGCCCCACACATACGCTCTCTCTCTCTAAAGGGAGAGAGTGCATGTCACCTCATTCACCTGGAGTGAGATCTCGAACGAGATCCAGATCTGGAACTGGAAGTACTTCTAGAACGGGACCTGAAAGACAGACAAAACAACAAAACCTTTCCAATATTTTTTAAATACAGAACACAGTTGTACTTCAAAGTTGAATGTGACTTGATCTCATTTCAAAAACACTCAAGAAAAATAATAGCCCTCAAAATAGAGAAACAGAGTCCCCATAAATGTTAATTTCACATAAATGGTGCAGATAAATCTATAGAAAGCCATGAACTTCTAAAAGCCAGTCTGCTTTTAGACGCAACAAAGAGAGCTGGCTATGAACATCAGGCATTTTGTTGCCGATGGGAAGGGGATGAGAGAAAAGGGGGAAACAACATATTGGCATTCTAAGAAATGTTCCGATACTGATCATTAAATCAAAAGGAAGATTGAGCTGATACTGACATTTTGCCTGGGGTTACCCTTGACCTGTACCCTTTTACCTGGACCTCGACCGAGAGGTGGAGCTAGAAGAGCGCGAGGTAGAGCGCGAGGAACCGGAGCGGCTGCCGCTCTTCTTGGCTGGCTTTTCGTCCTCATCACTGGCATTGAGGTCATACTTTGACAGATCCCCATCTTCGTCGTCCTCATCATCCTGTACATAAATGTCTTCATCAGAACTGCTAATCGCTCACTATGAGAGGTTATTAGGATACATGATCACTAATCTTACATCCAGTTTGTATTTTGACAGGTCACCATCATCGTCCTCCTCCTCCTCCTCCTCTTCCTCATCTTCATCCTTTGGCACTTCTTTCTTTTCAGTTTCTTTTGCTGAACTTGAGCTGTTGCTCTTTCCACGATATTTTTTCTTTTTTCTACCAAACTACAGGGAAAATAAATAAATAATACATATATATATACACTCCATCAATGTTATTTTTTTAAATGAGGCTAGTAACTTATTAAAAAAAAAAACAAAAAAAAAAAAAAAAAAACATGCTAATATCCAGGCTGAAGCCAGTACTCACCTCATCATATTCACCATCAGATTCCTCCCGTTCGATGTATTCCACATTTTCCCTTTCATTGAACCCTCCACCATAACCTGCCATTAAATTAACCAGAATGTGTAAATGAATGTTACTCAACACCAAAAAAACCTTGCAAAAATATTCAGAGGGACTGATTTTTTTTTTTTTTTTTCAGATTTTGTCACAATACAACCATATTATTGAATGCAAGCCATGGGGTTTTCTGTGAAATGTTTTTCTATGTTTGTGACAGGATTTGCTGTTCACATCTGCACCGAGATGGCACTCTACTTAAAATACAAAGAACGTGTTAAGATTTCAATTTCTAGATGCACAAAGCTCACAAAAGCATAACAAAAAACCCACAGCTATAATTAAGGCAAAATGTAACTACACTGAGTATTGATACAGGGGAGTGTGACACAAATGCATGCATTTCTTTTAATATTTTATTAGTAAAAATAAAGATCGAAAAACTATGTATCACTTTTCTTCCATTTCAAAATTATGAGCCATTTTGCATCCAATCACTTTAAATCTCAATAAAGATTCTGATCTCAATAGAGGCTTGATCCCTGTTGTTGTACTGTGACAAGGCGTCAAAGCTGAATATTTCTGCAAAAGACTTTACAAAAGTAACAACAAATTTCTATAAATTAAAGCAGGACCTGTTCTTTCTTCCAGCTTGGCATACTTAGGAGTGTTGCACATGTTGCACTCTGATCTTCTAGCCCAGTTCACATTGCCACATCTTTAAGCAAAGGAGAAAACAAAACAGTTTATTTGGCAATGGATGTAGAAGTACATTTTAACACAAAAATGTTCATGTTATGCTCATACGTTTTACACTGCCAATCATTTGCACTGAAGAGGCCTCTGCTCTTCTCAGCCAGAGTTTTGCCAATTTCTGTTCCTCCTGCTTTCATCATCTTGGCCTCTGTGGTTTTCTCTGTTGACACCAAACATCAGCTTTATTAAAATACACTTCTTAAACAAAAACGAAATAAATTAACTGTTGCAGCAGAGTAAAACGTCACCTCTGCCACATCTGTTGCAACTCGTTCTTCTAGCGAAGTTCACATTACCACATCTGGGGGAAAAAAGAAAGAAATACATAATCCATGCATGAGCACGCCAAGCAACAGGACAGGATCATTCATGTCTTCGTGCAGGCTAAGCTAGCAGTCTTAGTTTAGAAACATTGGGCCAAAAGGTCTAGCTCTGACATCTGCACCCGTCTGTCATGTTTAAATTGAGCTTAGTGGAAACATGATACTCCCGAGTAAGCATGAAAACTGTTGATATACGGTAACAATGTAAACATCGCATACAACGGTACACGAATACCTTTCTACCCACGCAAGCTAACAGCTAATATGCTAATTTGATAGCCCGCGCCGATCAGCAACATCTACAAATAAAACCACCCTGTAGACTAGTTGAACATTCAGCTGATTTACTGTGCCTACAATGTTCAAAGTTATCATGAAAGAAGGGATAAGTAACAATTTTGTTTCATTTTCCAGCGTTAGCATGAGCTACCTGCTAGTAGGCCCGCGCCACGCTGCTAAACCAATTCAAACCTCCTGATAAAAGTAAGACTCCAAAGCGTTTTTTAATCGCAAGCCTTACTTTTTATCGGGACAAATCCAGTCCCCGTCGCTGACACGAAAACTCTTCCCCGACATTTCTGTGCCTTTTGGCTCAGTAAAGTGTGCAGAGATCACGGAAGGTTCATGCGGCGGTAGCAGCGGTTAGCTTGAGTCAACGCCTCCCTCTACTGATGCCTTCATATGTCCTATAGCAACTCGTAAAACTCACATTGCACTTCTTGTGGCTCGAAAAAAACAACATCATTGTTGCTACATTTTTGCAAGACAAACAACCTTGTGTAATTTTATAAGGGCTATTGTTGAAAATATAATTTAAGGTCTTGAATGGAGCATACATATTCTCTAAACAGCATGGCCAAAACACTGTGAGTGTAATATTTCCGAAAACACGTAAATATAACATTCACAAAGAGCAGATCATCATTAAAACGAACGACTTAACGCGAAAGGTTTTATTTTTCTATTTTTAATTTTATTTATGTATTACAATGTTGCTTCATAGTTTGTATACTTAATCAATAATTTATAAACCATATAAAATACGTAAAAAAATATCAATATTAGAATAATGATCTTAAGACTGGACATTTGTTTAGTTAGTATGTATGCCTTTCAATAGACACAGACATGTTTTCTAGTGTTGAGTTTATAGGTTTTCCAAAGCTTGTAGATGGTAAATTACAACGAAATATCAAGCTTGGCAATAAATCAGCGAATCGCCTGCTTACAGAAGCCATTTAAAATTATGAATTTGTATTTTTTTCCGAAGTAATAATTTCTGTTCATGCACAACTATATATTTGTACAAATTGTACTTTTATTTTTTGTTTGCATGTAGCTTAAACAATGTTTTGGCAATACCCGTGTTAACCACTAGATGGCAACTTAAACTAAGAGGAAAAACAATCATTTAAGTGGACACCTCTCCTGTTTGGCTTTGACTTCTTAATGAAATGACTTGTTCATCGTTATCAAAGCTGTGTAAAGGTTGCAGTGGAAAAAAAAAAGTTACATCGAATAGACTAATCTCTCTTTGTGTGGACACGAGTGCTTGTCTGATCTGCACATGTAATTATTCAATAAATATAAACCCTGTGAGTCTCTTCCTACATGAAGAAGGAGTTAATTATTTTTTGGGTTATGCAAGAGCTTGTCTATTATTAGTCCCGCTGACACAAAAACACAAAGACTTCAATATGTAAGGCATGTGATATGTAGTGGGTTAGATTTAAGGATATAGCAGAATGCACAATACAGGTATCCTAAATAGATCAGCCACAATGTTAGAATCACCTTTAAAATCCTCTTTGTCCTACTAATAACACAACTGACTCGAGGGACAGGAATGCTGAATCTGTACTGTAAAAAACGTGGAGGCCATTTCATTGCTGTGGGCTGTTTGCTTTGCTCGTGACTTGTTCTTTAGTAGTCCTTGTGGTTTGGCATCGGTGACTGCTGGAGTATGTTTCACATGCATAATTGCCTTGTTGATGGAAGATCAGTGATATTCAAGTCACTTGCCATTGTGTTGTTGAAGCTGATCTGTGGATATTATTGCCTTTTAAGCAAAGTGGTGACTGTGTTCAGTGCCTTGATAGTATGTGTCATAAAGATAAGCTTAAAGCATTGTGCATGGAGAAAAGACCTTGTGTGGTTGTCAAATGGTGCCCACTGAAAGCATAGATAAGAAGTTTGGGTTCATGGAAAGCATATAAAATAGAACTACTGCATGCGTGCTACCTTCTGTGAAAATAGAGCACATCACCCCATTTCTAAAATCTGTACATTGGCTCCCTATAGGTCAGGGAAGAAAACTTTATAATACTTTTGTTAGTTTATACATCACTGAATGGCTCAGTACCAAAATACATTAAGGACCAGTTGTTGTTGTATCAACTTCCGGACCACTGAGGTCTTTTGGTTCAAGTCTGCTCCGCGTCCCCAGAGTCAGAATAAAACTTTAAAACTTAAAGTTTTAAAGCCTTAAACTTTAAGTTTTTAGGCTCCGCTAATCTGAAACAAGCTTCCAAAAAAACTGCAAGACTTAAATCAAGGCTAAAACCCCACCCGTTCAGAGTTCCCTTTGATTAATAATAACCAGAACATTGATTTGACATGTATTTGATGGCAGTTATTCTTTATGATTTTGATGATGTCATTTGACAAAATCTAATGTTTATTGTTTGTTGATTACTATAGTTTTGTGGTGCAAAGAAATTTGAATTTTCCTTTTGGTGGCATGTGTTATACGAATAAACTTGACATATCCTAAGGTAAATTATATATATTAATCTCATTTCCAAGCTGAAGATTGCCGTGGCGTTAAGCTCGTCAGCTTTGTTTTAATTTTCTTCCCAGAATATATACCTTTGTAGTGCAAAATCCCTGAACACATAGCTGACCACAAAAGTGTTAGGTATCAGGGTAGTTAACATGCAGAAAGTTGTGCAGCGTATGTCGCTGAATTAGAAATGTGGCCATTGTGGGTGAAGGAAGGGCTAAAGTTGTTACCATCTCTCACAAGATAACAGTTAACTGCTACAGTTTAGATCTCAAGCTGCTTCAGAACCACTTTTGTCCACCCTCTCGGTCAAGATCAAAGACCCTGGGAGGCTGCTGTCACAGCTGGTGTGTGACCCTGAAGAGATGCCAGCAGCCATTTCAATATTTCAGCTTGAGCGTTTCTTTTTTTTACTTTCTTTCCTTTGCTCATTTTTGACCAAGGGTGAAATGACACTGTCGAGGCATGTCCCTCATGACTTGGACAAGATGGGTTTATTTTATTAAGTACTCTGGAGATGAACTGAGCAAGATTTATTTTAATCATACATTGTTTTAATCATTATGTATTTGGTTAGGGAGACATGCACTTGATCTATGAACGCCACACACATTTATTAGGACTAAGGGCCAGCAGAGATAAGCCTCCAGGGATGAGAGAGGCATGTTTTTTTTATTTTTAATCTTGCTGAAAGAGGAAATGATTTTTAGACCTTTATCAGTATGATTCACAATACAAACAAGGAGACAATGACTTTCATATTTTAAGAAAAAAGAGCCACACAGCTGGTTCCAGTTGAGCGTGCACTTTTTTATCTTTCAATATGGATTCTAAATAACAAGAGGTGATAAGAACCCATCGATAACTTATAAAGCAACATTGTGAAGATCATTTTGTTTACAGTGCATTGGACTGAATTTGGTTGGGGCCATTCTAGGGTATGACTATGCTTTGATTTAATAAGGAATGTTCAGCTCCAGTCCTGTAGAGCTACCGACCTTCACGTTTTAGATACGTCTTTGTATCACCTGAATCAAATGAATTAAATCCTCAACATGCCATCACGGCAAAGAGCAAATTCATGATAATTGCCAAAAGTAACCAGAAGAAGAAGGCGAAGGCCTAATAAAGAGTCACTCATTTGATTTAAATGTGTTGGGACAAAGATGTATTTAAAAGCTGCCAGACAAGTATTCCTGAAACTGTAATCCTGAAATTGTACCTCTGGTTTTCTGTTTGAGCTCATTGTTCAGCTGGAAGGTTACACAGTCTTGTATCTTTTATAGAGGTATACTTAGGCCTGTCTGTTTTCGATAAACTCTGACCAGTTTCTCTGTCCCTGCTGATCAAAAACAGCCACACAGCAAAATGCTGCCAACTCTGTCATCATGGCAAATGTGTGTTCATTTGCCATGAACACACCCTAAGGTGTAGTTTTCCACCATATGTATGTTTTGCATGAAGGCAAATAATAATAATAACAATAATAATTGTGGTTCTATTTGACTAGAGTATTTTCTTTTTCCACTTGATTACTGGTCCCTCGCATAACTAGTGGCAAATGGCAAATGGGGTTTATTATGTCTTTCTTTTGTCAAAGGCATTCTTTTTGGACAACTAAAAGGTGTTCTGTTGTAGAGTATCTCACCTGAGCTGCAGCTCCTCCAGAGGGGCTATATCTTTGCTATTTTTGTGATTAACATAATTGCTGGCAGGCCTGAAGATAAGATAGATTTCGTAACCAGATTCTACTTTAAACGTTTCCATAAGTTTAGCCTATTTTTCTAATCGGGTTAACACTGAAGAATATGAAAATAAAGCAACTGAATACAGGTGCATGCCACACTTCGCAAATGTTTATTTGTAAAAGAAAAAAAATCTTGAAAAAATTATGAATACTTTTATTTCCACTTCACAATTAAGTAATATTTTGTGTTGCTTCAGTTCATGAAATCATATCAAACTAAATGTATAAAGTATATGTGACACAGTTCTTTTCCAAGGCAGTATCTGTAGCATCTTGTTGAAGGAATCCTAGATTATCCAGACAATTAAATGACACATTGGAAAACAGCAGTTAATTATGCTGAACTTGTGTCATGCTTTCTTAACTTTACTCAGTCCTTTTCAAGCCAAGTATGGCCAACCTCTCATTACTTCCTGGGTCAATAATACTACTAGGAGAGCTTTTTCATTGGTGTCAATGAGGCTTTGGCTCAACTCGAGCCGTTTTCTAGCCCAGTGGTTGTTTACGACCGAGAGATTCATGCACAGCAGAATCTCCGTCAGAGGAACCTGCCTTTCTCTGATGGCAGAAAGGCAGGTTTGAAAAACCCCTGCTGCAAGCCACTGTGTCTTTCCAGTACTGACAGATGGCACAGAGCTGTTCCACAGAGCAGAAGCATTGTGAGGGTGACGGGGTGGAGGCTGCTTGGCATTGGCACGCTTCTTCTTCACTGTTTTGTACCCTTTATTATCGTGATTCAGCATTAATCAGGCCGTGTGACATACATTTCCCACATGCCAAACAAAATTCAGCTTTGGGACATTTTTTTTTTTCCCACTGGATAGCATTTGTATGGCACACTTGTTTGTTTCTGCACATATGTCAGAGGACAGTCTTACACAGCAAGAGTGGCGTTCACACTTATGGTAGGTGAAGTGTTAGGAGCCAAACAGCCCCATCAGAATTATATAACACAGGCACGGCGAGGCAGCTTGTGCTTGGAGACGTGCCACAGCATTGTGCAGTATCTTCTGTCCCCTCCTCCGGCCCTTATCGCTCAAGCACATTCATTTTGGGAGCCAGAGTGCATGCAGTTTACCATGCAGCCTTGACACTTCTTGTTAATGCAGTTCACAAATTGTGATATGATGTGCAAAATGTGAAGGCAATAAATCTAGTGTTTAGCAGTAATGAAATGCAAGATGGTGCAGCTTTTACTGAATCATCAGTTTTTACTGAGTAAGTGCATTAAAGCTCTTAAGGCTGATCATTTATCTATTGAGGCAGATAGTTTGAAGCTAATCATGCTGAGAGATTTTTTCTTTTAGCCATTGTTTCCAATACTATTTTGTTCTCTATACTTTCATTAAATTAATTGAACATAAAGTTTGCTAATGATCCCACTTCTTCTTAGAGAGATATACTTTTGATATACTTTTGTGCACTGACAACCCAAATTCTTCGCAGGTCATCTTTAGCATTCCTCATTGACAATATCAAAGTGACAGCTCTTGCAGATCATGACGAGCCAGACAGTTTGTTGAGTGATGTTGGCAGAAAGTACGAGTACATCCATTGTTCTTCAGATCGAATCGGTGAATCCTACAGATAAAGTGTTTGCAGGGCTGGAAACGATCTCTCTTCATGGTTCCTTTGTGGCTGAACAAAATGCAATAGCTTAACTTCTTCCTTTATTAAGCCAAAGGCCAGGAGGACATTCTGCAGTGCCATTCCTCACGTAGTTTTGTCAGGTCTGTCACACAGATTGTTGTTTAGAGCAGCTGGGTATAACTCTGGGGACCACTTGGAAAGAATCAGTCTAAATACTCTGTCAAACTAAGACAATTCAATATAAAGTGCCATCTGTAATAGAGGTCAAAAGTGTATCATTTGTGCGGATGTCATATTGATTTGAGGCTTTTAATGACTCGTCTCAAAAGTTCTTTCTCCAGGGTGGAATAAATATATAACAGGGGCTTCAGTGAATCTTGAAGCAATAGTTAATGGTGCTCAAGTTTGAATTGATTGCACATTTCATCTAATGGTAGCCTCAGATCATATAAACATAGGCTCAAATATTTATGCTAGTATCATCTGAAAGATCTGACAGAGCAAGTTGCAGAGAGACCTAACATTTTCTGCATCAACAAACTTCTGCCTTAATTCTGACTGGATATCTCACCTCTCTTATCAGAGCTGACACTGACTAAGCACTTTCAGACACAGCACTGGTATTTGTATTACCAGTACTGGTAGTGGTATTAATACATCTCAAAATGTATCAACTTCCACTCAAATCAACGGTTGGCTTGAAACTTAGTCAGAGTTGAATGCACCAGTTGAATTTACATTATATCAGGTTTTTGAAGCGCATAAATCAGGCTGGCATTTGTTTGCATTTGTCTGATTTGTTTCAGACACTGGTCTGAAACAAATCCAACCTCAAACCTGTTTAAAATTTATAGACTACGTGTAAAAGTTGGTTCCATTACACCAACAATTACAATAAACTCTGCCATTTCTGTTGAGAACAGTGGTGAAATATTTTCCCACAAATATGTCAGGAGTTTGTCAGGAGCTAGGAAACATGACTGGTTTTACAGCAAGCTGCCAAAGGATATTAAACCAAATATTTGAGCATACACATATACCATGACGCCATGTGGTTTACAGGAAACCCCGAATAAATTTGAACCAGCGCACACATTCTCGTTTGTTTTAAGTATAGAAGTTATATACTGCAGCTGCCAGATTCAAATAAATTATTAAAAGCCATCAGCAAGAATTACATTAATGCTCACAGTGAGTTTACGTAAATGTCTGACCAGTTTACAGGACGAACAAATTCCAATATGCAGTTATTTTTATCCACATTCCAGTCATACTTTTTTGTGGCAAAGCTGGGAAGAGGACAAAGAGTGGATACGGCAGTAATGGATCATGATTTCAGACCATCTTCCAGTTTCAACATATTTCATGTTTTTGAAAAACTATAAAACTATTTTACTCTATTTTTGAGGCATTCTTAAATTGAGAGAAAGGGGATGGATATGAGAACTGTTGTGCAGTGCAGGGGAGAATTACAAAACAGAAATAATAAAAGAAAGAAGAGATTATCTCACGGTAAACAATACCCAGACTGTAATTAAGTGACCTGACTTCTATTAGAAGCTTTATGTGTGGAAAATTGTTTCTGCAGCTTGACGCACTAAACTGTGCATTTGATCTCACAGATCTGTTGCCGTTATCTATAACCCTTTCAGTCCACTGTTCTGTATTCTCTTGAAGCGTCACGTTAGGTTACTAAGATGACAGCTTGTGAGGAAGTAATCTGAGGTAATCTCAGTAAAACAATGGCTGTAATGCAGGAAAATGGAAGGCGGTCACGGCACAGTCGTGGTCTTTGCATCACTCAGCTTTACTCTAGGAAGGGACATAGTCCTGGCAGTAGGGTGATTAATGTGATAGGTGGAATTTGTCTCATTATGTTAACACCAGCTAATGAATTCCTTGTAAACAGGCAGTCACAGCTGTTAATGCATCATCATAATCCAGGATTAGGAGGTGCCAGGCATGGCCAATAAATGCAATTAAACACTGACAAAATTCATTTGCCCATACTCCGGCTTTCTTCCATTTTGTCCATCCTGAAGGAACCTCAAGTGTGTTGTGTGATCTTGCTGTTTTGCAAGGGGATAATCCCACTGAAAATCTCCTCATTAAATGAAGAACGCCCACCTCTTTTTTTACAGTTTGTAATTTTCTGAATATCTGATCTAAGCAGAACTGAAATGAGAAGAAATACTCCAAACTAAGTCTGAATCCAGTGTCTGAAATTGGTACATGTTGTGCCTTGAACAATCATTGAAATGCATTTTTGTTAAAGTTTCTAGCACTCTGAATTTATTTTATTATTTTATTAGATAGACCAGCACATACCAGTGTGTAATTGGATAGAAGAAGTAAAGTTTTATATATATATATATATATATATATATATATATATATATATATAATGTTCTGAAAACCTGGAGAGCAAATGTATTCAGTCCTTCTGAATTACTACTGTACTTCAGCTTCCTTGCCCTGCTAAAGAAATGCATCACCATCACCATCACCATTTCAGATGGTTGCCATCACCATGTCTTGTGTGTCTTAAAACCTTCTTTTCTTCTGTAAAGGCCACATTTCTGAAGCACATGTCTGAAAAAAAGTCTTCTCAGCATATTCTCACATCCTGTGGCTGTCTGCATCTTCCCCAGTGTCAATTCTCTAAAAATGCTGCTCTCACTTGGTCTTTTGGCTTAGGTGTTTTAGGAGATTTACACTTATACCATACTTTTTCTGTTTTCAGATGACGTACTCAACAGTGCCCTGTTAGAAGTTCAAAGCTTGGGATATCGTTTCATAGCCTGCTTTTTAACTTGTTCTCAGTATTATCACTGACCTGTCTGATCTGTTCCTTGATCTCCATAATGCTTGTTCTCTAATATAACCTGTGGGACCTTCACAGGACATCTGTATTTATAGCTGGTGCCGGGGCATGAAGTAAATGTTTCAATGAATCAAAGTGTCGATGCAAAACAGCATTGCCTCAATTAGCAAACACTTAAACTTGATTATCTTAATATTAATTTAATGATCTAATTTTGAAGAATAGAGAAAGAGGAAATAAGAATCCATCAAGTCTGATGCCCAGACAGTGTCACACAAATCTAGATTTGAAGAAGCTGCAACAGAATGTATCTGAAAAACAGCAGATTGCTAAGAAGGATTTAGTTTTAGTTCCAGATGAAGTGAGAGATCTTGGTATCTTTAATCCTTATGATAAGGTCAGCTGTTTGTTAGTTCAGTGCCGACTGGTCTTCATATTCATGCCCAGTGTTGAATGTTTAATCAACTCTGTAGATGATTATTGTTTTTTACGTTTTGCCTGAAATATTTATTCTCACCTTTTTTTGTGGTTGATAATTAATTTATAATTACACTGTAGCCTCCTTAGTCATGATTAAATCCATATCATATATCCCTGGTTTATGATATAACTAATTAATAGGCAATTTGTTTCACTGGATATAGGGTTGCAAAATAATATGGCCAGATGCATATTCATGCCACACTTTTCAGACTAAAAATCATATGCATTTTTCCTTCTAGTTTACAATTATATTCCACTTTGAGTTGGCCTATCACAAAAAGTGCTTTTGAACGTTGAAGTGAGAAGTTGTTAGGTAGCCAAATGTGAAAACATTCAGAGGGTATTGACAGTTCAGGAAGGCTCTGCCTGGGAGCTCATCATGTAAATGATTTGTTTCACTCCTAAACCTGGAAGACTCCCTGAAGTACAAGACTGGTGACTTTAAATGTGGTTGTTAGATTGGCCATCCAAGCAGCCAGGTGCTTGCACTCTTAGCTGTCAATCTTTGTCATGGATCATTAGTAAAGGTTGTGAAACCTTTATTATTATTTTTTTTTTCATTTTTCACTTACCTGTCTTACTTTTAGCACCTTGAACTGATGTCAAGATTAAAAAAACAAAAACTTTTAAAGACACTTCCCCCTACCATCACCTTTCCCAACCAGCCCATCCCATTACCGGAATGATGGTCAATTGAGATGATCAATTTGCATAATGGAGCATTAAATTGGGCCCATCACACCCACCTCTCAGTAGCTTACTCCCATGGAGGGCTCACCGAGAATGGCAATTGCTCTTGAAGGGGCTGTGTGTATCCTCCTTGCTGGAGTATCCTCTCACCGTGCAGGCAGGATCATTTGGCTGGTAAATGTAGCTCCACCACTGAATAATGTAAGCTCTTATTCATGAGTAATCTTCTACAGGACCGATGGGTTTGTGCTAAAGGTGAATTCAAGACTGAGAAAAAAAAAATGTCAAGTTAAAAATGTTGAGAAGCAGACTCAGAAATACAGACAAAGCATTTTTATCTGCCCTATGGAGTGCATTATGTAATAAAATCACTTAATAACAGCTTTAAATTTATACATGCATGGGTCCTCAAAGTGACCGGTGATCATTTCTTGGACACGGAGCAGATTCTTTTGATTAACATTCACCAAGAAAATCTAAGGCTGTTATCTTAGGCAGATTAGTCGAGCCTTTAAGAGGCATGTCAGCGCCTAAGGACCTGTGACAAATTGCATCCAAGGCGCTTGCTTGGGAAAGGGGCTGATGGACGGTGATTGATGTGTGCGCTGCGTGAGTGGCACAGGGGAATGAGATAGAGCCATCATGGGCTTCCTCTCCACCATGTTGGCTTTGTTTGAGGGGATTTCTCTGGGGGTAATGCTGTCCAGAGTACAATATGGCAGGAGCTCCTTGATGTCCAGGTTTTGTTAAAAGGCTGTGCCTATTTGGCATGGGGAGATTTTGGTGCCTGGCAGCAGAATCAAATTTCATGAAATTTAATGCACACCAAAAAGGGCTTGGGTGGTTACACAGTCCTCAAGCAGAATGTGACATGAAAAGCTCTTTTTATGGCATTTATTACATTTTCACTATGACTCTCTGTGGAGAAGACCCTGCACACACAATTGATTTACTCATGTCATGAGGGGTTCCTGGAAGCTTTATTTCCAATGCATGAGTCCTACCTTTTCCTGCCACAGGCAGCCTGCTGGGCTGTTGACAGCCAATCAGTCGCCACCTGACAGGTGATTGACACTAAAGTACTAAGGGATTCAGAGTTAGTTGTGAAGCAGTGATCTGATGTGTTTTTATGAAACCTTTGTCAGATTTTTCTTTTGTCACTGCATGAAAGGGAATGGTAGACGATCGTTCTGTCTTTTAACAGCCAAACAACTAAGAATGTTTAAAATATATACTTACAAGAAATGCTTTAAGGATGAAATATCAAATTTCTCAGAAAAGTAAAGAGTGACAATTTCTGACACAAGTTATTGGAAAGTTAGATCCTGAAGAGAATGTGATGCATTTAAATGTCAAAAGACTACAACAAATTTATTGAGACTGGCAAATGGATACAGAACCTAGATAGTGCCAGCTTATATCACAACATAAATGTTGAAGAACTGTGTGGTTGGTTTGGTAAATTGTAAGTTTTTGGTCTTGCAAACTGTACCTGTGGGTTACATCTTCCTTTTGTTGGCTGCACTCTCAATGATGCATTCTATAAATACTGAACTCTCCAGCTTCATGACTGTCCTGTCAGTTTCAACGGTCCCTTTGATAGGCCAGCCACTTCTACTGGTTTCACAGTTCCAAACATACGGCCAAATAATATTGATTCTAACATGACATCTAAGGTTGTCTTTTTTTTTTCCATAAGAGACGGCAATATGTTGCCTGCAGCACATCCTTCTTTGGCTTTAAATGTATTCCTGCATGTATTCTACCAGGTGCAATAAATGAAATAATGCTGGAAGCCATTTTAAAATGTCCATTCTTTCATCCATCTATTGTCGATACCCACTTATCCTTGCACTCTCAGAAGCCCATCACCAGAGAGTGAGAGGAAAGAAACATCCTGGACACAGGAGAGACAACCATGGAAAGATGCATTCATAGTTAGAGATAACTTAAATGAACTCATTAGCCTTATTTTTGGATTGAGGTACCAAACAAAGAAAAAGAAAAAAAAAAAAGAACTCAGACAGTCTGGATGAGTTTGATGAGAAAAAAAGGATAAATATATGAAAACAAAAACAAACAATACCCACTGTTAAGTATTGTGGATGATTCACTATCTTGTGGGCTTTTTTTTAATAATTATTCCAAAGACTAAGGGGCCCTTTTTAGAATATATGACATCACATGTTTTAAAAAAAAAATACTAACACATTTTAAATAGAAACCTGGTGTACTCCTTTAGTAATTTGAAAATGGGTTTTCATTATGTCTTTCAAAAGGATATTGGCTCAAAACATGTCATCAAATCTACATAGAAATGGTTTGTCAGACAGAAAATTAACCTTCTGACGTGGCCATTTCAGTCCCCAGAACTAAATCCAAGAGAGGACCTGCGGATTATGCTAAATAAAAGTAAGGATTTAGGATTGTAGATGAGATTAATATAGATGTAGTGCAAAGAGGAATGGTGAAAAATCCCTCTTTTTATGCTCCAACTTCATTACAGTGGAATACGTCCCAGGTGCTGGGGGTTGAGTAGAGGGTCTAGTTTTTCTGGCTTTTCATTAGTTCTGATTCCAATCTTTCTTACTTTGCAGCTTATCATTTCTTACTTTGCACCAATGGGTCATAAAACAAACAAACAAACAAACAAACAAACAAAAAAAAAACACAAAAAACCCCCACAAACTTAATGCATCAAAACAGTAAAACAATCCCAAGAAGATACATTTATTTCATATGGCACATAAACTTAAAGAAATTTCAAAAACTGAAGTAAAGCTGATCAGGTAAAGTTACAGTTGTTTATTTTGGAAATGTACTTCCTAAATCACACTTCTTACAACTCCTCTTCAGGGGCAGTTCTTGCAGTGTTGTGATAAATGTTTATTAGTACCAACCTACATTTTAAAAGGAAAAGAAGTGCAGCAAGCATAATGCATTTCAAGTGCCAGTATAAAAGGAATCTCTGCTAGGTTGACATTGCAAGCCAGGATCAATTCTTGGGCATTATTTCTGCTCAATAGGGGAGACTGTTGGCACCTAAAATGTGTTCATGTGTGCCCCATGGGAGGGCAAGATAACAAGAGCAAGGCTAGGAAGTGAATAAATGTTTACAGATTCTGACATCCAGGTTCAATGCTTCTTAAATAAAACATAAAAACAACCTAAATCCAACCATTGAACAGAAAATGGTATACTACAAGGCAATTCAAATATAAAACCAGCTTTGGGTTTGAAAAACAAGTACTGGTATGTCCTGACAGTGAGAAGAAGATGTTTGTCTGCAAGGTGTAAGCTGCACAGCATAGATTTCAGGATTATAGAAAAACTTTTAAAACACTTAGATTATTAGCTCAGTGTTTCTCAATTCCAGTCCTCAGGCCCCCCTGTCCTGCATGTTTTAGGTGTTTCCCTTCTGCCAAACACCTGGATTGAATCTGTGGGTGATTAACAGGCTTCTGCAGTATTTGATGGTCATGCAATCATCTGAATCAGCTGTTCTGGAATAGAGGCACATCTAAAACCTGCAGAGCAGGGGGGCCTGAGGACTGGAATTGAGAAACACTGGATTAGCTTATATGTGCAACACGCCCATTTTCTGAAAATACTTCTCCAGCCATTCTAGTTCAAAATTAGAAACAACTTCTGTGGGAGTTGCATGTGTTTGTCTGGCACGCTTTAACACACTGATATTGCCAATTTATCCGAGTAAAGTCCAAACACATCGAATCTTCACTGGGTGCCATTTGATTTCGAAGTGATTTCTCTCAAGAAATCACTGAATATTTTGTGACTATGGATGCTTCGGCATGCGGTTTGAACCGTAGGTGTGGATGCAAATATGCCTCTCTTCGAATTTGCCCATATGTGTCTCTGTGGGTGAGCCCAAAAGCCTGTTTTGATCTGTTTCGTAGTCTATGTGAGTCTGGAGCCTTGCACAGCCTGGTTTGGGGGGGTGGAGGCGGATTAATTGGTTAGACACTGCATGCATGAGTGGGATCTAATTTACCTCCATCAGTGGTTGCACAAAAGAAAAGATCTCTAAACAGGCAGTGATGAAATACATCTGAAGTCCTTGTTCCTCCTCAGTATCTAGTCGGGGTAGCACAAAGCAACCTGGTGTTTATACTCAAGGCTAACACTGAGGCCAGAGTGAAAACATCCTTCTCTCTGACTCGAATCTAATGCTTTCCTGATTTTGTTCTAAATGTCAGGCCCGAAAGACAACATGGCTGAGTATTTGCTCCTCTATGCTCCAGATCCATACCATTAGCATAAATGGGGAATCAATTATTCCAGCCCCTGATGGAGCCGATTATGCAGAGACAATAAAGGCAGGGGAAAGGAGTTATAATTACAAGATGACCTATGTCGCCTTTCCACCATCACCAGTGTACCAGTGCTCTGCTGGTATTTCATGAGTGAATTGGTAATTACCTGATAAGAACAGCAGGAAACATTGGAGAGCAGATTGTCCCATTTGTCTACTTACTTGAAAAAAAAAACACTCTTGCTTTCTTCAATAGATAAATATGGTAACTGTAGTAATCAAGTAGCTCGATACGTATGTCCTACCCCAAAGTGCTTCAGGGTTATGATAAAATTATATAGCATATACTGTGGTTTCAAAAAAATGTGAAGGCTTTCCTTTGAATAGACATTATGAAAACTGCAGCAAATTTCATATTGGTCGTACTAAGATAGGTTTAAATGGCACTGGGTCAGTTTAACCTTTCCAAATTAAATTTTGTATGTGAACAAACAAGCTTATACCTAGGTATCCCGAGCATATAAGTTTATGTTTTAATTTCATTTAAGTATGTTAATGAGTTTGTGGGAGAGTAGATTTTAAAAAGCTCATATCCTAAGTTTAATTCTGTTTGGCTTTGTATTGATATCTGAAAACTTTAAATTAGACCGTAGATTCCTTTATTTTGATTCTGATCCCCAAATGTCTGTAAGTGACCTTCTACTCAAGTAATTTTTCTCTGTAGTGTTTTTATTTTTATCTTATGGAGCTGACTGAACTTTCTGCTGTTGCCAAAGGATAAAACAAATCATGTAAAGCACAAAATGTGTCTTTACATAAAAGAACCAGTCCAGATGCTGGCGTTTTAAAAAAATACATCATAAGTGGGTTATGTGTTGGCTTCTTAATATATTAATTATTTACTCGTCTTTTCCTCTTTCAGGTCATTGTATTGCTCTTTTGGCAGCACTCAGAGTAAAATGTTTATTTACGCGTAGATCGGTCAGGACAAACTTTAATGTCATGTATGAATGGTCGTTGTTAAGCTGTCTGCTTGGAGCTTATCGGTCAAAACAGATGTGAAAACCATGCTTGAACAGGGCTCTTTTCTTTGTCTGCATTAGTTGAAAGTTTTAAAAGATTTGTTACATATTGTGTACTCATGCTCATTTGGATCTCTCTGGGGACTGAAGAATGCAATTCAAACGGCATCATCCTCAAATGAAAGTCTTGAGATGTGTCGGGCACTCAGCTGTACAGCCCACAACCAGCTAGTACACAGAAGAGGGGATTATGACCTCCACATCAGGGCTGTCTGAAGGAGAGAAAAAGAGTGAGGAAATAGAATGCTGGATGTGTGAAATAAAGGGGAGCTGGTGGTGACGCACAGCAAGTTTCGTCTGTGGCGTTGCTGCTGCATAAAAACTTCACCTCGTAAAATCTTCTCTGTTGGCTGCCGGTGGGGGAAATGCCAAACAGACAGGATTAAAGAGACACAAATGGAGATCTACTAAATGAGGGTTGTGCTCAAATCCTTTCACATAAATCATGAGCCGCCCTTAAGTAATTAACCCTTTTACTAGAATCCGCATCCAGCCCAATGCAACATTCATCACGCCATTCATTCAAACAGAATACTCATTTGAATCAAAATCCTACTTTCTCATTCACGTTTTCAAGTTTTTGAGACCGTGTGAGAGGCATCGAGAGTAACTCCCAGGGGGAGGCAGATGAGTTACTTCTGAGTGACTCCAGCAAATGTGTTGCAAGATGTTCTGAATTATTTACGTCTGGGAACTTTAAAGGCGTTCCTCTTCCTTCCCCTGTAATAATGTTGACTGTATTAGCACGAATGAGCACCATGCTTATACGTTTCAGTCTGAGCGGGAATCAGAGTGAGATCACACACCATTTCGTCATTTCAGCTCTGCCATCCCACAGCTTGCTTTGAAGTGCCTGGCTGCAAAGAATAATGAGGATGCAAGGTCATTTGGGATGACTTGGGTAGCAGCCCACACACACACACACACACACACTCACACACACACGCACACACACGCACAATCACTGCAGAAGGCACAAAAAAAGGGAGGCGAGGGAAATCTTAAGAGAGCTGAGTACAGTACCCGTCAAAAGATTGTACTGTAGTTCTAATGCTAAGAGGAGATATTTAAATGGAATGCTCAGGATCGTGATATTAACTTGACACATTACTCGAGCAAAACACTTAAAATTGGCAAGAATAGACTGTTAAGTAGCTGTTTATCACTTATAAACGAGAGGTCAAATCTGGAACTGAATTGTTGAGTGTGCCTGTGGACGCTGCAAATACAGACTGCCATTTGACAGGAAACAACAAAGGCTTTTGTTGTTTTATAATAAACCTGAAAGAGATTATGCAAACACTCTTGTTTTCCTGATAGACAGAAGAGTAAATATGAGCTAATAGAGCACCATCCATTTGTTGGGAAACCATATTTCTTTCCACGACATTACCAGGCTCACATTCCTTGCCAATCAGGTCCCCATTGCTGCCACTTTTTGAAATAGCCAGGCACTATTGTGTCTGGCAGATGTCAAGGCATCCTGGCAGAGTAACATAAATCTGGGACAGTTGGACTCAACAGACATTCAGGACTTTCTCTACACACATGCCACCACAAGAGGACACTGTTGATATATCAGCCCTTGGGATTTTTTTTTTCTTTCAGTATTGTTGTCCACACCCTTTTTATATATAAATAATTCCAAACTACTTGAATTTAACATAGCATTTTTGATGAAAAGGTAAGTGGGTATGTTTTCATCATCATCATGTATAAACTGGGTTATTAAATAGTTCAGGGCCCTCTTATTATGCACTCTGAGAGCAGGTGTGTGTGCGGAAAATCATGAGAGGCTATAAGGCTAGTTATTTCACTCTCTAATAACCTCTGTTGAACTGAGACTTTTGTGGATTGAGATAACTAATGATTATCATTCTGTGTTATTGTGATAAGCTTGCAAAGAAAAATACACAGCGATATAGGGCATGGACAATTACGAAAATGAAAATCTATTCATTAAACTGACTCCCATTCTTTTCAGACTAAAAATCTGACACAATAGATATCTTCTGCTGATTCTCAAATGACTTCCTGTCATGTTCACGCAGATACCAGTGCTTAGGTACAGAGGGCGTGCAGAATTATAAATCTGGATACAACTGAACAATTATATTACAGCGCAACGCTATCTTATTCCAGTAAACATCCAGTCATATCCATGCGCATTGGAATGAATAATTATACAAGCAAATATAAAGAAAATTATTTTCTTCAATGTTTGCATTCATGGAACTTTGTTTTGAATTTCATATCTCTTCTGTAGGACTGCATGCAGGCGGGGTTGGTGGCACTGTTGTCTTGCAGAAGGTCCTTGGTTCAAATCCTGAAGTTTGCATGCATGTGTTATCTCTGGGTACTCCAGGTTTCTCCCACAGTGCAAAAAACATAATTGTTATGTCAACTGGATCACCTAAATCACCCTTTGCTATGTGCTATTTGCTATGTGTCTCTCAGTTGGATTGGTGACCTGCCAAGGGTGTACCTTGCCTGCCACCAGTGACTGTTGAAAAAAGATGCTAGCCTCCCTACCATCTTTCATGGCTAAGCAGGTATAGAACATGGACCTCTATTGTACAAAAATGACTAACAGCACTTTATTTACCAGATTTTCTTAAATATCAGACTGTGCTCATGCAATATTCATTCTACCTGAGCATAAAGCCTCATTTCAACGTCAAGACTACAGGAAGACCTCATTTAGACATGAGTCAGTGTTGAGTCCAAACACACTCCTGATTTGGACCATGGGGGTTTAGATCAAGCAGAGCTTGGGCTAAGCTTAAATTTGGAATTAAAAATTCAGAAGATCCTCACCAAAAAGTCTGTAAATCATGCAAAAAATTCCAGAAACCATGAATCAAAACCTTAAAAGAACCTAATTTGATATATGAATTAATTTTATTTTATTCAGTTATGACATTGCAGTAGTAACATGATTATATTTACATATTTGTTCTGATGAAAAAAAAATCTAAACTATTAAACATTTATCATGTACGAGATTACACTTCCTCAGTATGATTAGACTGAATTTTTTGTTTCAAGCATCTATATTTACTTGTAATCTAATAACATGATGATCAGCTCTGAGACTTTTCAATTTATTTCCCTAAACTTAAAATGAGTAAAAAGCAGCCATGGGTTTTGTTTTGTAACCTGTGGCTATCTTGTCATGAAAAGGCAGTTGTACCTATTTTATTATATGAATGTAGAATAAATTTTAAAGATAACACAGTTTAACAAACAGGATAGTAATTATTTGCACACCAATAAGGTGGGTCTCAGTGTGTTATTGGTTTGCTCTGCAGTAGCTGTTTAGTAAGGACTAGGAGTCCTGGTCTATAATCCAGAAATATTATTTTGTTTGGCCACCTTAAATTGCCCTTGAGTGACTGTGTGATTGTTTGTCCTGTGTGTCTCCGTTAGCCCTCTGATGGTCTGGCAACTTGTCCAGGGAAATACTATTCATCTCACCCATTAACTGGAGATAAGCACTTCAACTGCACCTTCATTGTCAAGGCCTGGAAGGATTAGGAGATCGATAGATGGAGGATCTCAATAAGGAGATATCAACCACCACATGACAATGATGAAAAAGGTAATTGACAAGTGTATTCTGTTTTGACAACCAATTTCAGTAATAGCGTGTTTAGTGGACAACGCTGTCTGGCGGTTTGGATGCTGGCCTGCACATTTGCTTAACAAAAGCATTTCGGCTTGACTCAGTGCTTCTTTCTGGTCAAGACAAATTTGTGATATTGTTTGTCATACGGTTTTCCTATGATCCAGGCATGTATAAAAAGGCAATATCAAGATGACATTGTCATCACAGAATATCTCAAACCATCTTAAGTCTTTGATGCAGAGCTAATGCATTGCTCCAGGATTTCATAAAGGTATCACTTATTATTGAAATGTCAAGTTTTGTATGTAAATCCACAGTATGTCTCAGTGATGCAATTCTTTTATATCTAGAGAGTTTGTTACATGTAATCTTTCATCTGAAGTTGCTTCAGAGTTTGATAATAGTGCATGCATATTTGAATATCATCAGCTTTCAATCATTTGGTTCCACACCCACCATACTGGAAATGCCTTAATGCACTGAATCAATTAATGTGTGTCCATTGGGGTATTTATCACACAGACGTTTCATGCTGAAGTGCACCAAGAAAAAACACAATCCTGGTCCAACAGAACTGTTGAGACTTCTGAATGGGACAGGTTTAACAAATAAATAACTGGGTAAAACATCTCAGAGAGTCCAACCCTGCAGGTGCTGGTGGATAGAAATAATAGCGGCGTATTTTTGAACGTATCTGCCCCTCAGATTGAGCTCTGAGTATAAATCTGTAGTTTGGATGCCAGAGCACTGTGAAGAAATGTTTGTTTTGTTTTGATTTGCACCTAAAAACGTTTTAGGAGGTACTTGTCAAAAGAATGATCACAGAGTAATTAATGAAAATAAATATTCAGACATTTTTTTTTATTCTCTACATAGTTGAATGTTCAAAACTTTGTAAAATTAAAAATAAATTTAACCATTGAGCTTGTATTCCTGCACAATCTGACTCTTCAGGACTATCCGGGAAATGACAAATCAATTGATCTATTTTTTTTTTTAATAAAGCATGCTTCATACTAAAATAAGTTCAAAGTGCTGCACAGAATTATAAACGAATTATAAACAAGAAACCTATTGTCACCCCCTTTCTACCAACATAAAGGAATAGAAATATGCCTGTAAAATGAATGGACTGGTCACTATTTCATAGACGGGGATTCTACTGAGAATAAAAGTCTCTCTATTAGTGTGTTCAAGCTCTTTGGACTGTGAAGAGACCAGTGCCGGAGGACCTCGGGGTCCGTGGGGTTCATAAGCTCAAAACCAGGAAGGTCCAAGATCTTTAAGACATTTAAGAGACATTAAGCAACACCTAACATCGATCTTGAAACAAATGAAAACCCAATACAGTTATTATTAAAACAGCTGTAAATGAATTCATTTGTATTCATCTAAAGCACCTAGAACATCCAAATTACTTCCTGGTAACATGCAGCTAAATTTATGCTTATCTAAGCCTACTGGACTTTCCCAGAAATGCTTTTTTCTCCCCAATACGCTCGCTTACTGACCTATAGTTTTCTCCCTTCATGCTCATCACTTTCAACTGGCATTAATGTCACCACTGAAATTAAATGTCAGGAGTCAGCAGAATTATACTGCTATTTCCAGCAAGCTAAAATATAGGAATATGTTTTGCTGGTACTGCTTAACCTCTGTATATAACTCAACATGCCTGCTATCAACTTTCTACAAGTGCCCAAAGCTTATTTTCTCTTTACCAAAGGAGCAGATTCCCATGATTGCAATGCTGACCTGCATGTGTCTGCAGCATGTCAAAAGATGAATGTGTGCTTCTATTCCTCGTGGTATTTGGATGCAGGCAGTGCTTTAAGTATATACAGAAAATACCCATAAGTCCCTATATGGCACATTTTTCAGTCGGAAGATTTATTTAAAGGTGAGCTTATGGGGTTTGGGTTAGGTAAGTCATAGCTGTAGGGAAAGGTTGGAGTGTGTTTCCAGAAATATGTGTGTTTTTTTTTTTTACCATTATTGTGTACACAGTGAAGCACAGAATGTGTATCATACCTGGACTGGCTGATTCATGAAAGTGATATTTTAAACTTCAATTGTTAGTACACATAAATATATTAGTTTTAATTTTGCAGAAAGGTTCCTATCAGTGAGACTACATAGAAGAAAATTTGGAGATTTCATACCAACCCAAATACTCAACATGGCTGCTTAGCGATTGCTGCAGTAAAAGTACTTATCTTTCTCAGACAGATAATGTTTCAACCTTAAATAAGTCTAATGTCCCAGTGTATTTAAAAGCACAAACTACATGAAAACACATTGGAATGACATTTTATTGCTGATAATGGTGATTATTGTCACTGAAATGATGGCATACAACACAGGGGTAGAACCAGGTTAATTGTACTTCTGGGTCAAGGGAGGGATCCAGAAGTAACACCTCCCAAGTCAAACCCTATTGCCTTTAAGTTCACAAAATACTCAGCAAACTAAAGTCAGAAAAATGAAAATATGTTGCTTCAATATGTTTCTCCTCTCCAGGTCAGGCAGCTGCTCCATCACTTGGAAAGGAAATGCTTGGGGCTTGGTAGTCGTTAATTGCTGCACTGTTTTGTAACTTGGTCTAGAATGACGTTCCAACCAGGTGCGTACTTGCTGCTGCACCTGCACACAGGATTTGTGGCTTAAGGTGAGTGACCTGAATGAAATGGCAATACAGCTGAGCACAGAGCCCGAACTGCTTTAAGAAGACCCATGGCATTTGGAGCTCAAATGTAAACATGTCACAAAGGCAGTAGCTTAAAAAAATGTATTAGACCAACCAGCAAGCATGAAAAGCCAAAAGTGACACTATCAAGTGCCAAGATTGATATTTACACGTATTAAAATTTTAACAAAGCTGGAGATGCATGTGTTGAACAAATTAATCAGGTTTTCCACAGCCCCATCAAGTTTGCAATGAAGGCTCTTAGAGTCCTATTGATGTTGTACATCTCTAAGCATTCAATGATCCAAGTGTGTGGCATTGAGTCATAGGCTTTCTTGTAATCAATCCAAGCGGTGCACAGGTTGGTGTGTCGGGTTTTGCAGTCTCGGGCGACTGTGTGGTCTACAAGGAGTTGGTGTTTGGCTCCTCTGCTATTTATGCCGATGCCCTTCTGTGCCGTGTTCATGTATTTATCCATGTGCCCGCTTATCTTAGCTGCTATGATGCCTGACATGAGCTTCCATGTTGTAGAGAGACAGGTTATCGGTCGATAGTTGGATGGGACTGAACCCTTTGAGGGATCCTT
>NW_006799949.1:3744608-3943392 GCF_000485575.1 Poecilia formosa
CTTTCTTGTAATCAATCCAAGCGGTGCACAGGTTGGTGTGTCGGGTTTTGCAGTCTCGGGTGACTGTGTGGTCTACAAGGAGTTCTCCTTCAGTTAACCATTCAGGGTGAGTCCCATTTTGTAGCAGCTGGTTCAGTTGAGCTGCCAGTACAAATCACTTAGTGGGACTAACACTACTATATTAAAGGTGATTGGTGTGAGGTTCAGTTATTGCAAAGGTTAGTTGATCATATTTAGTGAGACAGTACCAGCATGCATTATTTCCCAATGTATTTTAGTACAAAAGGCAAAACAATAACAAACAATGTATTATTTTAATATATGATTTTATTTATTTATTTTTTTAAGCTCCACTAGTTTAATACATCCAATAAAGAAATAAATTAAAATGATCACATGTAACTATTTTGCAGATTTATCTTGGGGATTTTTGTCCTAAGGACAAAACCATACAAAATATGGAAAAGAGAGTAGGGGAAGGCAGGGAAAGGGATGGAAGGAGAGAGAAGGAGAAAACAGAAGATAGAGTGCATTATCTATCAGGTCTTTAAATGGTAAAGGTTAATTAATTTTTCACTAGTTACAAAATGCCATGGGAGAGGGCCCCATCTAAGATTATCTTGTCCTGGACCCTGGAAAAAGCTGTCAGCTGGCCTATCTGAGACTGTCAAATCCCACTACTTTTCTAATTTATAAGTGGTTTGTTACAAAGTCATTCCCAGAATGGTATTCAATCTACAGAGTTCACATAAAGAGAACTCAGCGAAAGTACCAGCCATCCAAATAATTAATACCAAAAGTTATTCTGTGCAACATTAAAGACAGCACCACTACTAGCAGTGTACCAAAGTTTGAAAAACATGGATTTACTTGATCATTTCAGGATTATGTTAGCATCTCAGAAAAACAAATCCTTAAATATGCCTTAGAAATAGAAAAAAATTTAGTCTTATGTGTTATATGACATCATTATTGACATGATAAAGGTTCTCATGTACGCAAACGTTTCACATTTATATACCCTTATAACACTTTCTCTTATTCCAATAATGAAAGATGAATCTGTATCGATGTTGAAAACTCTTTAGGAAGCTGCTATTATTAGGCAATGAAGATCAAATTGATTTAACCAGAGTTCAGACATAGCCTGACACTAAATGTATTGAATAGTTTCCAACTTTGCAACATGACTTTTTGCACCTCATGCTACTTGCAGTGTTTAATTTTCCATCTATGTATTTTGCTACAGGCTAGAAAGCTCACAGTATTTGTGTTAGTTAATGCTAAGCGATGATTTGAACTCAGCTGTATTGCTGATTGTGTGTTTGAGTGTGTGCAATCACCTGATTGAACAAGGTTTCTGTTACTGTCACTACAGTGAATGTGCGTCACCCTAACTTGACATTTTGTGTCCAGGAAGTGTTTGTTGCCTGTTTTTGTGTGTCTCAGATCAAATGGCACGGGTGTCAGCTTGACTTACACCCAGAAAGTCACATCTACACATGCGTTGGTCATGGGAGAATACCAGTCAACCTTTATTTTGGAAGGTTGCTTACAGTAGGGATGAGTTACATGGACCCACAATTATATAATAAATATTCGCCCGAAACTCACAGTTAACAGTAAATCTTTTTTTGTCTTTTAAGGGATGTTGCTTTTATAAAAGGAAACTGACACACCAAAGAGATCAAGTTCTAAAACTTCTGTCGCATTAAAATACCTTTAATGAGTTCATCACACCACGACTGATTAATGAGAGTTAAAGGAAAGTGTCTGCTTTGCCAAAGGCTTGCTGACAGCAACAAAAGCCTGGGAGCCTTCTGTAGTGATGCCTGAGATGAAGAGTGGCCTTGTCGTGGATTGATAGCTCTGCACAACAGAGAAGCCGGCCCGGCTACATCCTCTGTTATGAGCTAATCAATCTGAAGCTGGTCAATAATTTAGTTTCAATCATTTCAGCTGCCGTCATTTCTGATGACACTCCTGCACCCATCCCCTCTTTTTGTGGGTGTGTTGTTGGGTAGAATATTTATGCATTTTGTCTGTCTGCCTCTTTGTCTCTGCCAGCTTCGCTCAGAATCTCAGGGTTTTCCTGGTTTCTCCTATTTTCCTCATGTTATTATCAGTTGATGTATTTTTAATCCTAGCGACTTTCAAAACAGTGAAACATCGCAAGCAATTTAAAATGATTTTTAACAGGTAAGTAACCACATTCCTATCAGAGGCACTCTCCTAATGATCTGTAGAATATGTTTATTTTTTATAATTTGAAAACAAAGGCGCCCTGTTATGGTCAGACATTATGTCTTGGGTATTCCTCTCTGCTCTCGCTCAGTTACTGCTGTAGATAGCTCAAGGAAAAGTGGGTGTAGACAATTGATTAAAAAATTTGTCTTTCATTATGAAAACATTTCATTGAACTTTCCTAAAGAATTGTTTAAATGTTGGGAGCAAAGGTGAGAAAAAAAAAGTTGTTTTCAACATGTTTGGTGCTAAGCAAACATGCATAGCATGTTTGCTTAGCACCAAAACCATGCACACACAAACCATGGTTTGTGTGTGCATTATTTTATATTGTACTGAAAACCTGCACTGAAGTGTAAATAAGAATAAGTGCATTTTTCAAGAACTCCCAGTACAAAATGAAGAGGACAACAGTAAACCAGTAACTAAGATGTGCTGTGCCAACTACAACTTCAGTTGAAACTTAGATCTGGGAAACAACATCAAGCCAAATCTGAACCGTGTTCAGTTCTAAGATGAACCAAAGTTCACGTGAAGAAAACCACCGGGATGTTTTTTTTTTTTTTTTAAATATAGGTAGTCACCAGGACAATTACTACATTCTGTGGATAACATTTTATAACATAACACAAGCAAGAGCCCAAATAGTGCAAACTACTTTTCCAAAACTTATTCATTTGTTATAAAATGCTTAAGACTGACTGGTTGCTAATTAATATTCAGCATCATGTTTATAATTTATAATTAATTACACAATTCCTCCACCAACTGGATATAATCTTGAATTTTACTGTTGTATTGTTTATCCCCCTGCCTTCCCACCCCATCTCTATAAAACATAAAATCGATAATAGTGAGGCCTCAACAGGCCCAGAACATCAGGCTACACACATTTTGGCTCGCATATGCTGTGAAGTCATTTTTGTCCATAAGGGAGGGTGAAATCTTAGAGAATTTGTTTATGGTCATGTGGGCCCCGATATTTTAGCCATCATTCCTGACCACAGGCAATGACCCGTGGCACCACACCACTGACTATAACCTATTACAATGTCCATTTGTTAGACCCCAGAGAGTTATCTGCAGAAAGGGCACACAGTAGGCATCCTAATCACAAAGGCTAAGGCTTTGCACAAATTAATATGTCACCAGGCTTCCATTATCACTGATTTGATCAGACATTACAAAACATTGTTTTGATGACGTTTAGTAGGTTCCTCATTATTTATGTGGTTCAAAGATTATGCTTCTGTAAAGAAAAGCAAATCTGCTTATTTGTCCAGGCTTGTTCTTAATTATCTAAACCAGTGCCTAAAGAGGTATAGAAAGTACAAACACTTTCTATTTGGCACAAGGTAAAGATCTACTCTGATCACACTAAAATCAAAGTTTAAAAAAGAAAAATCAAAACTTCCTCATGGCTTTCCATTTTTTATAGATTATATATATATTTTTTTATAAAAAATAGTGACATTTCTTAAATCACTCAGAATATAATCAGTTTTTGTTGTTTATTTGTTGACTGGTTTAACTGAAATTTTGAAACACTAAAAGGTGGTAGCCCATGTCGAGGGCACCTTGTTTTTTATTCTTTTGGCCAACTTTTATTCAAAAGCTTGACTGGTGGACAAAGGCCGTTTTAAATTTAGTTTCCAACCATCCTAACAGAGTATTTTTGTTTCCTCTTTTAATTTTAAAGCCCTTTCCTTCAGTGAACACAGAAATCTGCCATGTGAATAAATCAGTCTGTAACAGCTCCTTTTTTTTTGGAAGGTTTCTTGTCAACCGTGTTAATGCGGCATTCTCTTTTTCCCCCAGAAGTCAGACTTTCTGCTTATATGCACTGAAAAGATACCTGAAGTTGGATTTTCATTGTGAAAAATTAAAGGACTCCAACTAGTCCACAATCCACTTTCCAATATGACTAATCTATTGGAAAGTGGGATAACTTTTCACATTTTTTTATGTCATTTACATTGGCCCTCGTGGTTTTGTAAAATCTACAGTACATTGGTCCATGGTTGGGTTTGTGTGTCTCTGCAGTCAGTGGAGTGAGAGACATTGCTATCAGTTTGCATATGTATCCCTTAAACAATTAGTGAATTCAATTGTTTGTTTTTTCTTGCAATTTGATTGTGATTTACAGTGAACCAAGATATACTAGGGGTAGATTTAGGTGTAGAATTATTTTCTTTCAGCCATTAAAAATTGCATTTTGCAACTGCATAACCTTCTCATAAATCACCAAAAAATACTGGCATTTAATCAATCAAACCTCTCTTACATTGCTGAGTACATATATGCATGTTTTCACTTTTATCTGGACAATGAAAGCTGTTTTGCAATGAGCTCTAAATCTTTGAGGTCGGAAGGTCTGCCTGCTACCACCCTAATCTATAGATACCTCCACAGATTCACTATCAGATTCAACTCAGGTCTTTAGCTCACCCAGTTTAAAATATTACTTTTCATGTGGAGAAATATGCTGGCAAAATTAACTCTTCTTGTTTAAAATGAGGTTCACAAAGAGCGATTATTTTGTCATCATAAAGGAAGTTTTTTTTGTTTGCTCGTAAGAAACTCTCATGTTGCAAGCTTTATGCAGCACTTTGGGGATATTCAGCTTTGCAGATTTACTCTTAGCTGATTTTGCACTGCTACAACTCCCAACTAACATCTTATTAGTGTCCCATTTTCCCCAGCCATTAGTGCTTCCATGGCTCTTTCGTTTTCTTAATACTCCTCCTCCTGTTTCAGAATCTAATATAAAGAGCATATCAGTGCATTCTTACTGTTTACTGTCTGAATAATATCTCTGTTAGGTGTTTAAGCCAAATTTCTCCTGCGGCAGTTATTCACACAGTTCAGCATCTATTAAGTCTTATTAAGATCACAATGGAGCTTGTTAAAATCCATTATGATTTTTGAAATTTAACTCTGTGACAAACTTTAAAGGTTTATCTTCAACTCAAAGTCACGCATCAGTTAAGTGACAATAAATAGTCAGCAGCTGCTCTGTGAGTCAATTCACCATTTACTGCTTATTGTTCAATATTATGTCAAGCTTAACCAAACTTGAGGTATTAAGGTAAATCCACTGCATATAAAGGATGTTATAAAGCTAATATGATCTTATTAAGGTCAAATAATTCTGGGCACATTTTAAAACAAGCCATAGTCTCTGACGGCATGGTATGTTCACCTTCATCTTAAACTCCTTTTTTCAAGACCTTATGAGATTCTTTATATCTTGTCATAAGCAATTTTTGAATTCCAACGAGATCAGCAAATCTTTGATCTTTAAAAATTAAATAAAGTGAAATTTATTTCATAAAGCACAAGATACTAATAAAATAAGTTACATTTTCAACATCACTTAATGTTCAACAGTAATGAAACAGAGAATAGAAATTTCAACCACTGGTAGTTTGTATATCCAGAACTTACCAGAAGGACTTTTTTTTTTCTCTTTTTGACCAGGGAACACTTTTGGATTCACCAAATGAGCAGGTTAGTTGTCTGAGTTTCCCTCTGAACCTGTTGCCCCCACAATCTGATCCTGTGTAAATGAAAAAAAAAGAAAAGAAATCATCATTTGCCTTCTACTACACAATCATGCTAGTTTCTATCAGTCTGTCATATATAAAGTTGAAAATTAGTCATTACTTTTGCAAGGCACTGTAAAGTAAGTGAAGTGGAAGGAGCTACAAACACCAGAACTCAAAGTTTCGGCTTCTTTCTCTGGTTTAGACACTTGAGGACATATTTTTTATTCACATCCCCAACTGGTCAGATTTTTTTTTGGCAGCAAAACTGGGACTTGCTAAATAATTTTCAGGTCACACACAAAGAAATAGGCTGACTCACTATGCTGCCCCTTGAATGACATATCTAAGTCAACTGACCAGTGGGAACAGATGGACTGAGCTTGAAGGAGGCTCTGATGGACTCCAGCAGGACTTTTGTGTCCGAGCAGATTTTTTTGGGATTTTTTCCAAGTGGACTAAGAGGTGTGAATGTTGTAAATTCACCTGAGTCCCGGCATAATGATGGGTGTCAGTGACGGCCTTTACCAACTTATTTACAATGCTTCTTTTACAGTCATGCTGAGAGTAACAGGACTTTTTGCCCAGCACAGATGAGCTGGAGCCCAGCCCAGATAGTGGATGATGTAGGCTAGCCACAGGCCATTGAATAACAGCTCTTTCTCCGTCTTCCCTCCTTGCCTGTTTTCCATTTTTACCCTTCCTCCCTCTCCTCAGCACTCTTCTCCCTTCGAGTCTCCCAGGCATCGTGCACCTGTCCCTGCATCGAAAATACCCAGGGATGCCAACAAACCCTGCAATCTGTCACCTCCAGGGCCTTACTGACATTTTTAATCATATAGTGATAGGATCACACGTATAGATGATATTTACCCCTTTAGCAAACTCATTCCCCATATTCAAGGCTTACCTTGGAGAGTGATTTGTGAGGATTGTTGTTGTGAGAGCGATACACACCGGTTTTAGGAGAGAGGCAACAAAAACAGAGACTCAGAAAGCTTTTTGGCTTTGCATGGTCTTTGGAGTCGACTCAGCGTCTTGGATACTCAGACAGAAATACATCAAACGGTACATGTGACTGAGTCCAATTATTGGAGTGTTGGGATTAAAAGCTAGTATGTAAAACACACTTCGCACTTTCCCACCCTTTCATGGTTTTTTAGTCTCACACCAAGGGAGGATAATGATTTCTTCAGATCAAAAAAGAGGGGTCTTTGATGGATAATGGCATTAAAGCAGAGCAAAAAAAACACACAAAAAAAACACAGACACACACACACAGATATCAGGGCATATAATTAAGATGGAAGACTTAAACTCGTGACCAGTTTCCCAGCATTGTTCATGTGAATAATGTAACAGCTCAGCAGGGAGGTCTTTTTGATGTACAGGTGCATCTCAGTGTACTAGGGAAGTAAAATTAGGAGTAGCTTCATTGCATTCAAAATAATAGCAGTGTTGACAGCAGTGTGCTTAAAAGCTCTTTGGTCTGAACCCAACATGCTGTCAAAAGCCGGAGTTTGGGCTCATTGTGTTGTTTAACTCTAATATAATATAATATAACCCCAAAATTGAATCATGATTTTTGCTCATCAAAATGAACAAAAATACTAGAAGTACATAACAAAATGTGTAATGAATATATTACATGAAATCAGTTTTTAAGATGGATTAATACACACATAACACCAGTTTTAAAGTCCCTACACTGGCTCCCTGTTGCTCAGAGAATAGACTTTGAAATACTGTTGTTAGCTTATAAATCACTCAACGGTTTAGCACCACAATACATTAAAGATCTGTTATCGCTGTACCAACTGTCTAGACCCCTCAGATCTTCTGGTTCTGGTCTGCTCTGCATCCCCAGAACCAGAACCAAACGAGAAGAAGCAGCATTCAGCTTCTATGCACCACAAATCTAGAAGAAACTTCCAGAAAACTGTAAAACAGCTGAAACACTGGGCACCTTTAAATCTCAACTTAAAACCCACCTGTTTAGAGTTGCTTATGGCTAAATTAGGGTTAGAGTGTGGCTTTTGAAGTCTTTGATGTTTTTAATGTTTTTATCTTTACTTTTCATATATTTATTAATGTCACATACTGTTTTTATTTCTTCTTTAATTATGTAAAGCACCTTGCAATGCCTTGCTGCTGAAATGTGCTATACAAATAAAATTTGATTGATTGATTGATTGATTAATGAAATTAATTAACTTTTAGGTGATATTCTAATTTTCTGAGTACCTGTGTTTTATTACCTACCGTCTTGTGTCTATCTGTGCGGAGAAGTCTGAATTATTCCTTTGGTGGCTTTTAGAAATGAACCGTGAAACATTTCTTTTAAATCATGGGACAATGCGGCCTTGGGAATAACAAAGAGTCTCTGAGGGAGAATATACTAAATCAATCCAGAATGGAAAGTGTGTCTTTTTTTTCTGTTATCTCAATGACATAAATGGATAATTAATGCCAGAGTGAACAGAAGAAATGTTCCATAAAGACACTCTGCTGAGAGGAAGACTCACACACAGGCAGATGTTACCCTGAGGCGACTGATCTACAGTGGGATTTTTCTCTCCCACACCATCTTGCCTTGGACAATAGCAGGCACATTTGGAGAATCATCATTAGATGTGTGAGAGGAACAGTGTGGACCTTCATTAGTGCAGCTGTGGGTTGTTTAGGCAGGCAGGTGAACAGGGTGAAAAAATTAAATGAGAAGTTCAAAAACCGCCCAACCTCAGCAAAGAGATAAGCCACTCTCTTCAGTCCAACTTAGCTGCTGCATAATTAAGGGTTATGGAGTTTTTTTTTTCTTTTTCCTCATCTCACAATTTTCTGCTGCGCTTGTTCAGAAGGAGCCTATATAATCAGCTGTGACCATGGCACATTTTTCAGTTAGAAAAAAGAAAAAGAATAATGCCGGAGTAAAGAAATAGCTGCCATCCCCCGTGTGACGGCCCAGCCTTGCAGCCCCCGGGGGATTATGTTTCAACAGTAACCTGCCAAAGTAAAGGTTGTGGCAGTAATTAAAACCAAATATTTAAGAGCCGGCCAGAAGTCTGACACTGAATTTTCAGATCAATGTGGGCCAAACCCACGGACCTTGTTGCCTGCCCAGGGCTCCATATGCCCCACAGAGAAACTCAAACAGATTGAGTCAGCTCAACTCCTGGCTAACCCACTCAGCTTTACGGCTGTATGCCTGCTGGGACTTCTGGTTGCAAAACTGATTTTTTTTTTTTTTTCCCCTCAGTGTTTACTAAGGAGAAGGATGGGAAACAAAGCTGACAGCTTTTAGCAATGGGCATGTTCACAGTGCTGATGTAAAGCATTTTTTAACCAGCAAAAGACCAGCCTGCTCCTAGCAGATTATTTACAAGAAAGGCTGCTAGCTTTAAGTACTTACTGCATAAATCAACTAAAGGCTTTGTGCTGCAACACATATTGTCCATTGCCATACTCGATTCATTTGCATCACCGAAAACACAGACGTGTTTCATGATCTAGTAATAATTAAGAAAACAACTACGAGTGATAGTGATAGACATAAACAGGTTTCAGATTAATAAGATTAACATTATTGTCTCCTCCAGTTGAATTTAAACGTTTTCAAAAAACTTTACGAGGTTCTCATCTCAATTCATAGAGCTGGGCTCCGTAACCTTTACAAAGAACAACCTTTTTAAATAACCATTGTTGGCCTTGATCCGACAAAATAATTTGTCAAGAGCTTTGCAAGGTATTTGTACTCATGACGGTTTATTAAAGAAAACAAAAAGCAAGACAAAGGCCAAAAAACAAAGCAGACAGGTCAAGGATAACGTCGTGAAGATGCTCACATAGCACTCAATTATACTTTGGAAAATGGAAAGAATGTGGCAAAACTGCAAACCTAAAAAGACAATGAATCTTCACCTAAGTTGACAAGGCAGAGAAACCGAGTGGTAACCAGACGCAGTCAAGAACAGGATATAAATTAACTATGCACCCCAGAGAATCTGTCCTTCATACAAGAAGGCTTGTGGAGAGCTCACAGCTCTCCACAAGCCATTTGGTGGGACACAGAAAACCTGTGGAAAAAAGATGCTTAGCTGAGAGAAGACCTAAATCAAACTTTTTGGCCTATATGCAAAACAATATGTAAGAATATATTGTTTGATGATGATGCCACTGGCTGTGGATGGTTTTCATAAGGACGCTCAGCGAAGCTGGCGAGAGTAGGAAGTAAGAAGAATGGAAATTCTGCGCAATCCTTTATGAAAACCTGCTAGAGAATGCAAAAGATTAAAGTATGGCATTGCATTCCTACTGTCCCCCTGAGTAGCTTATTAAGCAGTCATAAGAGCACATTTATTAATCGAGAGAGCTCATAGCTCTGATTGCAGCCGTTTCCATTTGTCTTCGGGCCCACGAACGCGGCATGACCAGCATAAAACACGCCCCTCCCAACCTATTTTCATACTCTCACCAGAAAATTGCAGTCACTCGCTACGTTTAATGGCCGTGTTTGTCAGTGGGGGGAGGTGACTTTTCTGATTGATCCGATTGGCTGGATTTTCAGCTCAAATTCAGTGGTAGCCAGCTCAGGATTTGGCCTTGTAGGAGAAGAAGAGTGGGAGACATCACTCGAATTCAAAGTGTCGCAAAAGAAGAGAAGAAAGCGGAGGAGGATGAAGAAATATAAGAAGGCAACGCAGTTTTTCTGACCATGTCATAAAATTACGCTTTGAACTTTTGTTTAAATAAAGAAGAAAAAAAAGAAGTTTTTTGACTGAATATGATCACCTTGTGTCTTTCTTTAAGATGCAGAAATGTAGTGTGCTGTAAAATCAGTAACACGTTTTCATAGTTCTTAATTTGCTTTAATCTGTCATACATTCCAGATTTACTTAAAGAGTATAGCTAATTCAGTTTAATTATTTCACACATACTTATGGTCACATTAAATTGGCAGGAGAACACAAAAGTGAAAGTGTTTCTCCTCACAATGAGCCGGTTTTTACATGAGGGTGATTTTACTTGTCGGGCTGACAAATCCAGAAAGTTAGATAAATAGTCAGACTCCTGGGGAAGCCCCAGATCATTTTTTTTTTTGTCTGTTAACTTCTTCTTTCAGATAAAGCCTGTTTGTAATGCACTGCAGCTGCCTCGCACCATCATTAACTCCAAGAGTTTCTGTTATTCATTGATTTTACTGCATGGTTGCCATCAGAGCGGACATGAAATCAATCTTTATTGTTTTGTACAATAATGAATCTTTGAACAAAATACCCCATCAAACTTAACACGGCTTTAGAGACACAGTAATTCCAGCCCTATAGTCCCTTTTGAATAGAGTTTGTCTTCTCATTCACCCACCTTATTCAGAGACCAAAATCACAGGATGACTGCCAACTCCTCTTCCTGCCAGCCCTCTCCTGGAGGCAGTTAGTGGGCTGGCAGATAACATCCTTTGAGGATCACAGCATCTTCCTCACAATTTCTCCTAGATGCTTCCCCTCAGGCCAAAAAAAAAATCTAAGACTGCAGCAACTGAAAATACTTTTCTCCGATCTCCCTTATCCTCTGAATTTAAACATCACAGTCGTACCTTCAAGTGGAAAATAGCGTAGGTCACAGCAGGAAACTCGGCTTGTTATGTTTTCAGAATGCTTGTTGTAGACTTTCTTCACAACATCTGCATGCTGAAAGGTTTTAGTAAGACAAAGTGTTTGGTCGATAAGACACGGTGCCCTTTGAATAACCAATGCATGTTTGTGATGTATACGCACTGCCGCTTAAAGCTAATTCCTAAAAAGCTTGTCATAAAAAGTGGATTTGGGCAGAAAATCTAAAATATTCAGAGTCCTTTGTTGTGTAATAATGATAATTTGTACTTATAATCTACAAGCTGAGGCACAGAATATACATGAGAGCCAAGCAGTCAGTTTTCAAGCCAATGTGCATTTCATTTCTCCTCACAACCACCTGGTGTGTTTGCAAGAAATCTGAAAGATTTTTGTTGCCATTACTGTACTACCTGCATCTTCATGTTGCCACTCATAAAAGCTTATATTTAGCTGTAGAAAGCCTGGAGGAATATTTTGGTTCAATAACATGTTGAAGGAAAGAAATAAAGTAAAAATAAAACGTGTTCTAGACAAGGTCTGCTGCTCCCGATCTTCTCTGAGGGCAATTTGGACAGAGCACTTCTTTCCTCTCAGCCATTTTTGTGTTTGCCAAAACTGTTTTGAGGCCAACCAGAAGGCCGCCTCTTATGTTTCCTCCCACACCAGGGCTTTGATTTGTAGACCACAGGAGCTGTGGTTCAATGAACTATATGAAACTCTTCCCATTTATACACCTATGAGTGATATCTTTATTAGATGTGTAAAGAACAGCATGTTCTACAAATTAACTGCAGTTATTAAATCCTAAAAGCACATTTGACCATTCAGTTGTTTTTTGTTGTTGTTTTCTTAAACATCTTCCAGTAATGGCTGTTTAGAAACAGCCACAAGCCAGTCAGTGATCATAAGATAAAACTAAAATGTATCTTTATGAAGTTCTGCAGAAAACATTGTAAGATTATCAGAAGTCTTGTTCTAGAGAGAAAACTTTCTATTTGAGTATGCAGAACATGAGTGATGATAACACTAAATACAGGCATTTGTGTGTGAATGTTATATTGAAGGGATTTTCCTATTAAATTGCTAAGTGTCACGGTGTGCCAAAATGATGTGCCAAAAATATGCATTTCAAAGAAGTGGCGCTTTTTCAGAACACGTGTTATTCAGCAGTGAATTGTTATTTACATGCAGGTTGAGTGAATTTTTGGGGAACTCAAATTCCTCCTGGCAAAGACTCAGAGCAGTTTGACTTAATTTTATGGAAACAATTGCGCGTGACTCTCTGAGGGGCAGCAAAAAGGGGAGTTTCTTCTTTGGGGCTGAGGTTTATGTCTCCTTTTTGCCCCCAGTTCACATAATTGCAGAAATAGAACTAAGCAGAGACATCTATAGGGCGCATAGACAAAAAGTAAAAGGAGCATTTAGGGGGCATTTAGTGAGGAACATAGATTGCAGGGAAGGAAACTATAGGAACTGACCAAGGGTGGAAATAAAGCTTAGGGGTGTCCCTTAATCCCTTGTTTCATTAAACAAGGGCTCATTAAAGAAGGGCCGTGCTGCTACCCACCATCCTAGCCTCTGTGCAAATAATAATAAAAAGTTATGTTAAATAGAACACCACCTCCAGCTGCTTCAGAGTCAGGACTATGCATGTTCTCAGTGCACCATCTTCCATGAGTGTCTACTTTTCTTACATTATTATCATAAAATCTGGGTCACTGTCACAAATATGGGGCAGTTAACGAACTAGTTTGATTATAGGGCTAAAAAAAGGAATGAAGACATCGAGATAAAGAAATCTGTTCCCTTTTATAGAAAAATCTGTTAATTTTGCTGACCTTGACATAAATTCTTTCAGATTTAATAATCGCTATTAACTCGAAGGCCGCCCATCTAACAAATTACAAAGTAGTGCTGCTATGTTGCTCTATCTATAGCACACAATTTAAAGCTTGTAATGAGCACTAAAGCTTGTGATTAGATTATTGAGTGGCTACCGGTGTGTAGCATGTCAGTAATTCTGCCGGTGATTAGAAATAGTGTGTCATTACTGGATTACAAGAGATGCTGATGTATGAATTGTAGCTTGCTGTGCACTAACTCTATTTTCTTAAATCATATTGTTGGCTCGGATTCATGGCGTGTTATTCATAGTATTACAGTGGATGTTTTATTACATTATTGTGTAGAAAAATTTATGAGCCAAATACTTTTCAGGATTTGTCTGGATGGTCTATTATATTACTTATTTTACAGTACATTTTTTTCAGTACAGTACTTGCATTCTAAAAGTGCAGAGAATGAAATATAAAAGTTCACCAATTTTCCACGGGAATGAAACACAAAGTACAGATTAAATATGATGATGCCCCATCACAGATGCAGACTTTTAGTCTCGTCAGTAAAAATATTGCCGCTGATCATATTCTATCTGACATAGCTTCAGTTGCATTTATGTGTTGCATCTGTTTATTAAATGGTGGTCGGTATATTCTCTGAATTAAAAGGTCAAATGTGTTTCTCGGAGGACTCACTCCCACACACACACTCAAGATAGAAAAACCCTTCTTCCACCTTCTTCAGTAGTGCACTCTCGGACTAATACACACTCACACTGCACAAATCATGAAGTCGTCAGAACAACACACACTCTTCAAAGCCTTGACAGGAGTACGTGTTTCACAAAATGCACTTAATCTTCCCCACATTTAAACCCATATGCTACATTTTTCAATACGCACGGCAAGATAGAACAGCAGCTTAAATATGATAAAGCTTAGCTACAATGACATGTTATATATATGTGTAAGCATATTTGACGCAACACAAAATGTGCCACTCTAGGTAACCTGGTTGTGATACGGCTGTTGTAATAAGTGGGACACAGCAATGATGAGCCCAGCTGCCGCAGAATCAAGAGAGGTGATGAGGCTGTTCATAATCTTGTGTCTAAGCCAGGCTCAGGTTCAGGAACAGATTGTATCATAACACCCTGTATATCATGTTCTCACAGGAAGAAATGGGTCAATATAATGACTGTAAAAAGCAGGTTATCAGCAATATGGGCCAGAGATTCTATGACTAGGAGCCAAAGTTTATGGAGATGTCATAAAATTCAATACCGTCAGGTAACTGAAACAACTGAAATGCTGACATTAATTTCCCAAAGGCTGTGTTCCTTCCTTTAATTACAAAAGATTGAAAGGGGGACATTTTAGATTTCAAGTTTTATTATGAAATTAAGTAATGATTACAACCACGCCCTAAAAACAAGACGTTTTAATCATTTTTTCTCATGTATTTCGGTTAAATAGAAAATCACTTGGTAAGTTCACAGACACCCAAAATATGTCAGTTATGTATGTATAAGACTTCAGCACAATGCACAGGCAAATCTCCTTGTCTGAAAAACCTTTACTTACTTTATTTCACTCAGACGTCTATTTCTTACAGAAGCAAGCAGTGTCAGCAGTAGCTTCACTCATAACTCATGCAGCTAGTGGCTCATAAATTTCAACAACAAAACTCTACAACTGATGGTGGTAAAGAACAAAACTCGTTTTTGTTTTATATGTGCCACTTTTGCTCTTTAATGAGCATATTGTCATCACTAACTAAGGAGTTAGTTTGTGAAATTCAATTTTACTTGCAAATGCATTTCTAATTTGAGTTTCAATGTTGCCAATTATGAAGGCAAAATGAAATCTGTCCAAATCACATTATTATTCTTTGACATTGAAGGTCTAATTATACTTTCAATCTAGTAAAAATATTTAAAGTGATTGATAGATTTTCTGGACGAATGATGTCTAATCTGTAATATTTCACAGCTTTGATCTAAATAATGGATTATAATTTTGGATAAGGTTTGTGGACATCTAAGATCAGGAAAGCTTTCTGCTGATCTGTAAATATTTGAGCAGGATGCGAAGCTCTGATTTTAACTTATCGTCTCAAGAACTATGCTGTAAATAAAACTTAAATTGATGCAGCAAGCAGAAACCATGGTGCTACAGGAGTTATTTTTAAAAAAAGATGACTTTATGAGGACTGCAGTGACATGTTGAACTTTTTTTTTAATATTTAACCTTGCAGAAGTGACAAACAGAGCACACAGTAGCTGCATGTGTTACTTTTACAGCCATACACTGTGTGACAAAAACATGAGGGTCATTAACTTTAAATGTGTCCAATGTCTACATTCAACCTTTTAAATTCATTAATGAAGATATAAATAATGTGCGGTTAGCCTCCGAGTCAATACTTTATGGAACCACACTACACTGGATTTACAGTTTTCAGTCTTTTGAGGTATGCCTCTTCCAGCTTTGCACATTTAGATGCTGGTGTTCAATTTTGGACAAACATGTTTCTAGTTCAAACAGATTAATTAGAGAACATTTCTAAACGGCAACAGTTTAGGATTGTGCAGAGTTAGTTTTGGACCGCATATGTTGTTTTACATTCAGACATTTAAACTGCTCAGACCTGTAGCCAACCTGCAGCCTCCTGGTTATGTGTCAGTTATGGATACAGCAACCCAAGGACTGTTTTCAGTAAACTTTTTACAAAGGCTTATGACTGAGGTATCATATTAACTCAGGATTTCTATTATAATAGGGCAGTGAGTCAGACTTCTGCACCACTAGTCCTATGCTTCCTGCCTAATTCCAGGTCTGTTTTGTGATGGTAGTTTGTATTTTTCAATATCTGAAATGAATGAAATACTGGACAGTGTGGGCAAATTTTCAACATAAATACAGTATAAATGTACTTATTTAAAAAAAATGGTGCACTCCAGTCCAATGGAATGTGCAACTGAGTTGGTTCATTTAAAAATGTACAAAATGTATATATCTATTGGAGCATTAAAAAGATAGACCATTTACAATTAGTGAAAATAACAACTCTGCAATAGCAGATATATGCAGATAGCAGTAGAAATGTTATTCAGAATGAGTGAAGTTGTACAGATGAATGCAAATAGTTAAAAAAAGCCCATAATCAGTCAATGTCACTGGTAAATATTCAATCACGTCTTCTCACAGGAAAATATGCACAGCAGCCACAGTCTAGTGGTCACATTCTTCTTTTTAGTCTTCATTACATGACATGAAAACTGCTACTAAGACTCAAGTCTCAGACCAAAAGTCCAAGTCAAGTCTGCAGGGTGCAGTCTAAAGTCAGAGATCTTTTGTTTTTAATAGCTTAAGTGAAACTAGAGTTGGAATCCCAAACTTGAGTGACCAAGTCCTTCATGTCTTCAGTGTAGTTTTACATCGTCACAAAAGAAGGACCGGATGTAGAGTCACAAGTTTTCTGTTGTGACAGGGTTAGTTTCGAGGCCCACTGCCTCCTCCCTAGCATCTGACCCAAAGAAGGAGAGAGAGATCAAAAATCTGTTTCTGTTCTGGCACAGGAAGGACAATTGCCATGAGCCGTGTCATTCTTTTATAGCCTGCACTGGCGAGGCGCTACACTTGCCTTCTCACAGTTTTCTGCAGCCTGGTCACTGCATGCCTAGTCTGGAAAAGTCAGGAAACCACAGGCAAATCAGCCCCTTAGCTGATGACTCTCACCAGGTGGGGACATCATGGCCCGATGAAACCTATTTCCTGGCAGAAGTTTTCATTTACCAGACCATCACAGAAACCTTGTGCATTCAAATGCTGCTTTGAAATCATAAAAAGCTGGAGGAAAAACATTCACAACCTTTCGTTTCCTTTCATTTTTTTCGTTGTTGTGCTGTTTTGTATTGTCTGTCCTGCAACAGATTCAACAATTTACAAATTGCAATTTTAAAAGGTATAAGCAGAGCTTTGAGACCCCGGTGTTTTAAAATTGAGAGCGTTCCCGCAGTGCTTTGTGATTCATCCCAGGAAATCACTCTGGCTTTGTGGTGCAGCGTGGCAGATTGGAGTCCCACTGTTCTTCTTTATCTGATAACATTCAGAGGGCATTGGGATGAGAGGTGGAGCGTAGGAACGGACTGACCAAAGGACTTTCCTCATATGTGCAAAAGGCTATTAGAAACAGTAAGGAGTCAAACTCTGGGTTGTTATTCAATTAGTAATCATTAAAAAAATTCCCAGTTTTATCATAGATTTGGGGGGAAAAAAATGTTGTAGGCTTAATATGATCATTTCAATAATAAATCATTTTTCACATGCCTCTACATGCTATAGCTTTACCGTATGAGGTCTGCTTAACGATGTCACTGACTGAAAGAAAAGATGGAAAGTAAAATCCCTTCTTCTTCCCTCATAGAACCAACAGCATGTTGCGCACACCCCTGCTATTCTGAACGTCATATTTTTAACCTGTCATTTAGCTGGCTCTTTTATTATTTTAGATCATAAAAGTTAAAATCGGTGGAAAGCAAGGAAAAACAACAAAAAAAATGTTTACATGAAGTTCTTACGTGAAGCTTACGTGAAGCCTCAGATTAAATATTGTAAACAAGAAAGTAATAACAAAGTTATCAAAAAGAGTGAAATAATATTGCAATATTGCAGAAGGTAGTAATACCACAAAATAAACCCGTGACCATGCAAACACATACATAATGTGTCTATGTAAAGCATGGAATGACACTAATGTCAGTGTCAAATATCACTCAGAAGTTCTTCTTCTGTCACTGAGAAAAATAAATGACTAAAAGCATAAACAACTATTTAATAAAAGCAAAAAGCAACACGTCAATATTTACATGCAAGAAACTCACAACTTCTTCAGGCGTCACTGCAGGAACTGTTTTCAAGTAGACTGACACCAGAGCTTGTTCAAAGAAATATGAATCAATGCAAAACCTGCTTCAAATTAAGTTTTGAGAATTCACCTTTGATGCAGATAATGGAAAATATTAATTAAATCAAAACACAAAAGTGTGATGCTGATTTAGAAAGAAATGAAAACAAAAACAAATACCTGAAAACAACTGTTTGTGTCTGACGTTTATTGACGTATAGAAGTTAACTTACACAAAACATTAGATTCATACATTTGTAATTAATACAATTATTTGTTGTCTGTTATAATGGTATTTATAATATAGAATGTTCTATTTGAAGCATGTTTTTTATTGTAATGCATACAAAACAAAACTTCTTCAGCTGCCACTTTACTGAATTCTTCTTTGTCATCTGTCATAAAATGTGTTCAAGGAACCAAATCAATAAAGACTGACGGTACAAACCTGCTTCAGCTAAAATCTAAGTAATTTAACCTTGAGCACAATCAACAAATAAAGGCCAATGGTAGGCAGGTTCCTCACTTTGACATGCTGCTTGTGTCAAATTGAAACCATTTGGCTTGTTATTAGGGTGCTGAGGTACATGATTTCCAAAGAACAGTGTTGTATTGCAAATAAACTTTAACTTCTGTATAACTTGATTAAAGATTAGGAAAATGTATTTTTCCTTTAAAGGGACACAGATATAGATAAAGTGCAAGACTAGATCGATGAACATGCCTGAATAAAATAATGCTGCTTTGAAGGTAATGTATTCAGTAAGAAGAGAAGGATTCCTGTGTAATGCCCTTGGTATTACATGAAGTTGTCTAGTAGCTGAATCTGACCACTATGTGTTGACAGCTACAGGAGTCGGTGGGGACTCGGCGCCCGTGCCCTTTTTCTGTGCAAGTGACTCTACAGATAGATGGGGGCGAGTGAGTCCTGTTGCTAGGATACACATCATGGCTCTTAAAAGCAACTCGAACGAGAAAAAAAACCAAAAAAAAAGAGAGAAGAGGATGATTTTCCTCACAAACAAACTTGGCTTTTCAGGCATTGCAAATATGTACCTGCCCGATACTATTCAGTCTGAAATATTTTCTTTTTAATCTGTACCACTGGTGGCATTTACATTCCCAAATTGTCAGACAAAATAATAAACAGAAGAAGAGAAATTAAGCAATTAAGGTGGAAATTTAACAGCCATTGGTGTTACTGGCAAATAAGAGCTATCAGAGGAACAGTCATTAGTTCTTCATTCTGTGTTCGTTAACAAAGCATCAAACCCTTGTCTTGGTGCATGCAGGTGGTTGAAGTTCACATCACTTTGTTAAAGTGAGTTTTTCTTGCCATCAATCAACAGCGATACTGACCCTAAAACCCAACACTATAATTGCCTTCGGGATTAAAATGGATTGGAGGCTCTGCAGGCATTTCCCATTAGTTTTCACAAGAAGGAAGTTTGGAGATGCAGCCTGAAAGTAAGGGATGTAGTAAAATTTTGCATTAGATTTTTTTCCCTCTTTCTTTTTAAGAGAAAGAAATACATATGAATATTCAAGCAAACCAGCCCAAAGCTCATGTTAGCTCTTTAAGTGACAGCATAATTGTTATGCTTTGCAAAAAAAAACAAAAAAAACAACAACAAAAAACATTGCAATGTCTCAATTAGAAGATATGATCATTCTAGGCTTTGTGTTGTTTAAAGTGAGCAATAGATGTAATTATGTCAGACATTAGATTACACACCATTAGATTACAAGCTTGGTGCCTATTGTGGGTACAGAGAAGGTCAAATGACTCACCAGATTGCTTGTAATATGATTACAGTTGAGTCAATGAAGGATAAGCATTTATGAAACAGAAAATACTGTTGTCAAACACATGTGGTGGAAGCTGCAAGTTGTCATCTTCTAACTGTGCCATGAAAGCCAATTTGGGACAACTGAGTAGAAAAGCGGGCTGCATCAAAACACGGCCCTCGTTTGCATATTTACGATACAGAAAACTGTATGGATGCTGTTCACACACTGGGTGGGGCTGGTCTCACTAGACCATAAATAGAAACACGCCAATTACATGCAGCTTAACTTCTTCAACCTTTGCATTAATGAATGCTGACTCCCTTCCGGACACTAAGAGCTTTGTTTGTTTCTTTTTCTTTCTCTAGCGGCAGAAGAGCTCTTGAAGCTCAGGGGAGGAAAAGCAACCTACTCCTATTAGGAGACAATTATGAGCCGGGCTGTGTTCTCCTTCGGTGGATGCTGCCGTTAACCTTGTGTTTGTGCTCGTTACAGTGAGGCATTAGCATTAGCATGTTAGTTTTCATGTCCCTTAAAAAATTTCATTTTCTTTCCCATTACAACCACAAGCCTAAATGCATTTTGTATTTTGGAGTGCTGTCAGGGGTCGGGGCTGTTTGACAAAATAACACAATATAGCGCATTATTGTAATAGAATGAATTCCAAAGGTAATTTAATAAAAATGGTTCTAAAAAAATTGTGAAAAGTAGGATTTGTATTTTTATTCAGCCTCTTTTCCTGTGATGTCCAATAAAATTGGATGGAACAAATTACCTTCACAATCCAGCTCACCAATTTATTAACAGGAGCTCACCTGTGTTTGATTCTGTCTCTGTATAAGCTGTTCTTTGAAGATATGGAAGGTTTGTTGTAGAAAACCTAAATAGTACGTCTTTAATCTACCCAGACTGTCCCTAAAGTAACTTAGTGTTTGTGTCATTGTGGTGTGTGGAGGCTACTCTTTGCTTCTCTTGAGCTAAATGTGATGGTCGGTCATTCTCCTTCAGTATTTTTACTTGAGATCAGGATTCAGGAATTTGTCCATGTCTAAAGTAACAAAGCAGCCCCAAACGGTGACCAATAGGGCTATTCTTCAGGTTTATTTCATTTTTTGAGATCCAGCATGCCAAGTGGCTATTTGAAATCTTTTCGGCTACATTATGTTGTTATCCGGGTTATACTTGAAGGGAAGGTATTATGCAAACCGACTTTTTTGAGCTTTATTGTGTTATTTCCCTAAAAAAAAAAAGTAATAATAATAAACATGCCTGGAGTGTTGCTAGGTATTCTTTCATGTATGTTTGAGGAATCCTTGACTCTCTCATGGCAATCATTCAGGGGTGCCTAAACGCTTGCTCACACAAAATGTTGCCTATTTTCATGCAGCTCCTCCTTGGAGCTTCGGCACTGAGCCGAACTTCTGCCTCACAACACGCCTTCCCCACACAGCTCCACCAGACTAATGGCAGCAACATTCAGCAAACACTGGGTGTAACTGTGTGTCTCCAACTGTGTGCTAAACTGATCAGACAAACTACTTTTCAGTCAAACGCTGCTAAGAACAACTGTAAATGGAGAAACATTGTGATGATGTGCCAAAGGCGGAGTGTTGGAATGAATAGGAGCTTCTTGCAGAGGAAGAGGCCAATTTAAAAGCATTCAATTCCATAGTCAAATTTATTTTAAGTTATGTTTGACTTATACATAATTTCTGTAACAGCTGGAGGTAACATAGCTACTTGATTGTCCTATAAAAAGGCAATATGTGCCTGGAAAATACATAATACCTCCCGGAGCCCCTTTAAGTAATTTCTTGATTCAATAGGTCTGTTCACAGTGTTAGTAATGAAACTTGAAACACAGCTGTCTGTCCAAAAAAATATTTTCAATCACAGATTCTCTTCTATTAAACAAAATCCTTTCAAAACATTTTTGTATCCAATGAGGGCATCAATGAAATTAAAATCTCGTCGATCTGAGGCATTTAACACAAGACAAAATAAGACAAAACGAAATAAGTTTGCATTGGGCTCTTATTTACAGCACTGTGACATGTCTTTTCTCTCTGTTTCTCCTTTCTGTCCTCTCATTCTAATGTGTGAGTCGTTCATCAGCCGAAGACGATCAATGAGCGAACAGAAGGTTCTGCGTGTCTATGAAGACAACAGAAAAGTGCATTGAAAATCTGCTTGTTAGTCAAATGATCCATTCTGCTGCTCCTTCCAGATGATTCAGGGTTGTTTGTGTACCTGCCTTTCTTGCTCTCTTCTGTCTTGCAATAATTTCAACACCCCAGATCAATGCCTCTTTTTCAGGGATAGAGAAAGGAAGAAAGATGAGATAATATATCAGATAACTGTGAGGCGGCTCCACAAAAAGATGTCTTGATTTCATTCCCCTTACTTGGGTTTGAATGATATTCCTGATGGCAAGGCGCTTTAAGACACGACGCCCCTCGCAGGAAAACGTTTCGTCTAATCCCCTTTCACCAAGACGAACGGCAGTTTGATGTGTGCTGTCCAGCCACTCGTCATCGTCCTGCTGAAGTCATATCAATAAAAGCTGTTTGATGAATAGCATTTACGCAAAGTGCATCTGCCAGAGTTGAAATGATCTGGTCTACTAACCTGAGCTTGCACCCGAGCCTCAGCACATACGCCGTCTCTCATATCATCCCCACAGTCTGACAGTGAACATGAAAATACATTTTCTGCCTGCAATCGCGAAGCTTGATCTGATTACTACGCGTCGCTTTGGCATATGCGTTCAGTTGGTGTGTTTTCGTTGTTGCTTGCACAAAGTGGAGGGGTGTGGTAAGGTGAGAGAAACAAGCTGGAAAAAGCAATTTAATCCCTCTGTCAGTTAGCTGCATATTACTCCTGTGGGAGAAAAAAAACAAACCCTGAAACAATTTTTTTGTGTGTGTGTGTTTGTGTGTGTGCGTGTGTGTGTGTGTTATTGAGCACCAGCGCTAATGCTCCCATTTTTCTGCCAGTTTGACATTGAAATTTACGTGCTACGACAAAACTGAAGACTGCAGATACAAGCGCTTTTTGTTGTTGTTGTTGTTGTTTATTCTATTTATTTATAGACCACATTCTTTATATTCTGAATGTAAAAGGATTTATGACTCGGGTGATCTTCTACCAATGGTAAATTCTGTCTCTCAGATTTGTATTTACCATTTGCAAAGATTACTCCATAGAGATTAGTAGGTCCATCTCTGGTTCAAAGTGAAATACCCAGTGGATTTATGGGGACATTTTTGAAAACCTTCACTGCACCCTGAGGACAAATTCTAATCGGTTCTGTGACTAAATACTGCTGAGCACAAGCACTTATTCAATCTTTTCTTGTGCTAATTTTTATGTGAGTGTTTTGGATTTTTGAGCATTTATTTAGTTTTGAATCCTCTGCCTTAAGGGCATTTATTTTGGTAATTCAGGCCCGTTTTAACATTTTGTTTGTACTGATGACCTTCTCAGCAGCACAGTTGTTTAAACGTGGGAGTAGCTGATGTTTCTAAAGACCCTCCAATGTCTGAGACCGACCCCACATACAGTGCAGGGTAAATACTGAGGATATAGGGCAGCAGCGAAGTGCATGCCAATTCTTTGGAAAAATAAAACCACAAGATGGAAAGGTTGACGAGGACACCGATTTCAGAAATGTTTCAACTTTTCCAAATTTAGAAATGGCTGAAAAATATATATTTTATTTTCAATGGCAACTCTGCAGAGAAACTGTGGAGTTTAAAGAAAGCAAAATTGCTGTGCTTGTTATCCTGCACAAGCTAGAGAGGCAGGATCTGAGCATTCTGTATATTTTACTGCTAGTTGGAAGTTTCTGCTTGTTGTTTAAGCAACATAGTTTTTCTGTCTTATATGGACCTCAGTGACTGAAATAAAACATGCCAGTCGAATAGTAATAGCAGCTACTGACATTTTTGAGATTTAGTTTGAAAACACAGATGAATTAAAAAAGAACTGGTAAGAAGTGTGTTCATAATAATTGTGAAACTGAATCTTGGTGGATCACAACTTCTGAACAGAGTAAGAGGAGATTGGTAAGGATGGGTCAGGTGAGTATCCAGCGATTCATGTAGCAAAGCATGGTGGCTTATTTAGTTTTTGAGAGGGTTTCAGGAGGATTTGGGTGAAGAGTGTGATGCAGTCACAGGACCAAATGTTGTCAGGTTGTCTTTGCTCTCGTGTTGGCTGCAGGAAAGGTTAGACGAGCAGGTGAGCAAATACGTGCAGATGTGTTCAGAGGACCAGTGGATAACCGGAAGTCGTCCAGGTATGTTTTCCATAGCATTTGTAATCAAGAAGTGGTTTGAAAATTGCAGATTGCTCCACTGGTGCTTTGGACGGATTCCAGGCTTGGTGTCAAAAGAAAACAGATAGAAAGCTGGCCCTCGTACAGAGCCTGATTAGCTGCAGATTAGCACACAGCTCCTTGGACACAGGGCAGACAGCAGGGTGGTGAGGAAGGAGGAGACCAATAGAAGTAACACAGTATGAAACAAGGCTGAAGCGTAACACTGTTTTGACCTCTTCTGCTTCATATTTCAACTTTATGTTCCAAAAAAGACAAAGTCTTTGAAGTTAAGAAATTAAAATGCCCTATTGTTAACATTTTTTCAGCTTCTTTTCTGTTTATTTTTATTTTCTCTTTGACCACAACTGCGCAGAAACAGCTGTTCTATACATGTAGCATCATTTTATACTCTTTGTCCTCCCTCCCCCATCGTATCATATAGCCACATAACAATTGATTGGACATACATCCAGGCCTGTGGGCCACAGAGAAACAGATTGGTTTTGCAAGCTCCAAGCAAGGGACAGTAACTACAACAGTCTGGGCTGGCAGTATTTCCATCAAAGCGCCGTAAACGTCCTTTATGGTGTACATGAACATGACACCACCTCTAACAGAGGCTGAAAGGAGCCCAACCATTATTTGCTTACCATCCTGCTGAGGTCTAATATTGGTTTTTATGGATGACATAAAATCTCAGAAAAGATAAAAAAAGGAAAGTATATCAGATTCTCTTGTGCAACATCTCCCTTGCCCTTGGGGGGCCTTTATGACTCTTAGCAGCTCAGTTTGTTTAGGTTTCATGAACGCTTAAATAGAGGGGGGAATTATCCCACTGTCAGGAAACAATAGCAGAAGTAAATGTTTTTAACCCTAACCTACAGCTGGGATGAACTGATGACTAAATCTTGAAGAATAAAATAGAATAGAGATAAAGGAATTTCCATCAATCTACAGTCTATAACAAAAGTACCAATACTGGACTCTAACTTCACATGTTGACAGACTCACATTTTTACAATTTTTTTTCTTCTCAAAATAGCTTTTTAGTGCAGGCGGATTAAATGACAGCATTTGTAAACGTCTATTTTTAAGTCCCACCACAGATTACTGATTCCTGCAGCTCTGGATTATGTTTGGGACAGGGGAAGATCCATTCCTCGAGACCTACCATCTTACGCCTGCACCTTATGGATTTCTTTCAGATGCATAGAGGTACATATTTTCAGCTCATCCAGGATTATCAGGGGCCTCTTGGCTGCTTCTGTGATTATTGCTCTCTTTGATTGAACTGTACATTTTGGGGTTTGTCTTTGTAGTTTTGCAGTTGAGCCACACATTTGCCATTTTCAGAATGCAGATTGAACAATGCTCTGTGAAGTGTTCAAAGCTTGAAATCTGACTTTAAAGCCTGACCCTGCTTTAGTCTTTTTATTAGGCTGCTGCTTGGACTTCACAATGCTGTTCTCCAATATTTTTTAACAAACCTTTGTGATACTCATAGAACAGCTGGATTTATGAATTAAACAGAGATAGACTAAGAATCTGATAACATCTGAAGGCAGTTTGTTGCACTGGATGTGATGTTGGAAAATCAGAGTAAAGATGTAGAATACATTTCTCACATTTTAATTTGTAAAAAAGAAAAAAGAAGGGAGGGAACATCTCCACTTTCTATTCTCAATTATCTTGTATTCCTCGCTGACATAAAATCCCAATAAAATAAATTGAAGTTTTGAGGTTGGGATGTGATAAAACGTGAAAAAGCTTCCATGGATACGATATTAAGCTAACCAGTGTGTCCCTAATGTGGATAAAATACCACATTAGAGTTTAAATCATTACCATACTTTCCACAGACAGATTACCATCTTTTTCACCCCGTTTTCTCCCTCTCCTTTGGCCTCTCTTTAAGTCATATTGCATGACAGTGGATTTAGTATGCCAGGTGCCAATTCATTCGCTCCTAGAAAATAGAAAGGCAGGCAGCCAACGAGGCTGCAGTGATTTAATTGGAATAATGTATGAAATGAGTCAGCGTCGCAGGCAGGGAGTGTTAACTCTCAGCGGTGCCAGCTTCGACAGAGATCAATGCACCTAACCTCAATTCAAGAAAACATTCTTTAATGGATCCCCCCGGGATGTGCGCCGAGCCTCTTTCCTTCTCCCCTACTTATTTATTTATTTTAATCTTTCTTTTTCCCTTTTCCGACAGTGGCACACACTTTTTAATTATCCGCCCGAGGATTACCAGGCCGGTGAGAGACGATGATTTTTTATCCTGTCACACCAGACAATACTGCTTTTTCCTTTCATCCGGGATGCATTCTTTGTTGTTGTTGTTTTTTTTTTACTTTTTTTTTGTCTGAAGGTTTATATATGCAACAATGTTTTCATCTGACAAAATGTGAAGGTTGCAGTTTGATCCTCTTCTTCCTTTATCTTGACATTATGTGTTAGCCTACAAGCAGCTGAAACATAATAATTCGGAGACAAATTTAGTTCGGAATATTTCCCTTTGTGCACTTGTGCTTCTGTAGCTTCAAATTAAAATGTTGATTGGATGTCTTTTGCTGTCTATTTTCCTTTCTAACAATCATACACTTGAGACACTGAAAAATAAATCTGTCGCATAAAAAGCCATTCTGCTGCATTCACATTCCTATGATGCTAAATATACAACATTTCACACCTGACATTTGCCTTGTGGAACTGCAACAGCTCTATTTGGTGGAAGTGAATGATTCCATTATAACTGAAAGCTTTCGCACTCTAAAACTGCAGGTGCTCTCCGTCTCCTTTTGGCATAGCCTTGTTGTGGGAGGCATAAAGTTAAAGAGGCATCTGAACAATGCAAAAGATGAGTGAACTGTGTGCGCAGAAATGGCACCAGCTGATGTGCCGCTGTCTCAAAGAGAAACAAATACCAAAAAGAATAGTTTATATTTGAATCTTTTTTTTTTTTATCCCAGTGGGATTCAGTAATTATTTATACATGTGATATAGGACCCAGCCAGGATACAGACACAAAATTATGCCAGGGTATAGTTTACTACTTTTTGTTTCCTTCTATGTATTATGACCTATAAGTCCTTTTTAAAGATATGCCACAGATAATCATCCATTCGGGTGTAACCATTTCATTTTTTCATTCTTTCATCTATTCATACAAATACCACATGCCTTTTAGGAAGAGAAGGGAGAAACTAAATACTTCTGACATTTACAACAATTAGATGCCTCTGGCTGTCAGGAGACTGAATTACGCTGTTTGATACGTTTGTCAGTTTCTTTATAGATGAACACAACATCACTTTTGTTCGTTGTTTAGCAGCATTTAATCAAACAAACTTTTCTCACTATTTATTGTAACCCATCCTAATGAATACTTGAAAGTGTTCCACTTTTGTAATGCAATTTTAAAAAACTATGATTAATTACACAGTAGTATATTGGTATTGTTTACCGTACTTATAATAAGTTCAATGATTTTGACTCATAGCAAATAAAACATAAGATATAATATCTCAGAACCTTAAATCATCCCATAGGACCAAAAGAAAAGGTTCTTTAAAACCCAATACTCATGGGGAAGATGGGCAGCTAGTCAGCAGATAGTCACCTGACCCTCAATGAGGAGACTTAGCTGCAAAAGGTTAAAGCTAAAGAAGCTAGCTATCAACAAAGCACATGGGTAGAAAGTTTAGTGGAAGGAAAAGGTGTGTTGGAAAGATTTGCACATGTACAGGAAAAATTGGAGTCACTAAGAAGGTTGTCATGCAAAGCTCTGTAAGTGTTTGAAGAAGATTTACAAGCATCTGTTAAGTACTTCAACAGGTAGGCTGCCATAATCAGACATTTTCAGGGCATCGGTCGGCTAAGTGTCCTTGTGTTAAACCATTTCTGTACCAGTGAAAACACCAGAATCATCATGACTGCTGGCAAGAAAAAGGACAACAGTACAACTGGAAGTATACTCAGAAATGTATTTGGAAATTAAACGTGGAGGAAAAGACGAGTCACAGAATTTAAATTGCTTTAAGCCTTAACCTTCGTTGCTAATGATGAACCATGGTCTGGTGTTTGTCCACTGTGCTTTAGCTAAGCCATCTCCCATTAAATTTTAGGGGACTTCATGCTGCCTTCAGCTGCCAAGCATTTTGGAGGTGCTGATTTCATTTTCAGCTTGGCACAAGCCCATGTTGCCAAAGTACCAGTACCTGGTTTAATGATCATGGTATCACTGTGCTTTACTGGACACCAAACTGAGTGGAAGTGGATGAAGACAACAGTGTTAATGATTAAAAACATATGGCTAAATGAGGAACTAAAACCTTTCTTTTGAAAAAGCAGAATGTTAAATCAACTACATTTCTTTGGGTGTTCTTACATGTTTAAATATGAAAAGCTCAAATGTTTTATGTCTACTCGTTGAGTTACTTTATATAAGAAAAATCTCAAATGTGAAAATTTTAGTTGAAAACTTAGAGTAACTGAAGTGGAAATCTGACTGCTTGTGGCACTTTCTTTCATTTTATTTTAAATTGGAGGTCAAAGTCAATATCTTCAAAGTTGCTGCAAAGTGCACTTGAAACACATTTGATTTGCAGCGCAGTGTTGAGAGACTGATGAAAAAAAGTCTTGTATATGAAATGAACTGAAAAAGTGTTTTTTTACTACTGTGCAATAACAAGAGAGGATGTTAGAATCCAGGAGACACTGGACGGTTAAAATGCTGGTTTTGAAATGAAAATCAAAGAAAATTGTGTGTTATTAGTCGTCATTTCATGCTACCCTTTTTTAATTGATCTCATGTAAAATTTAAATTTTCTGAAACACCAAAGTTTGGGTTTTCATCATCTGCAAAATCATCAAAATTACAAAAANATTAACTTTTAGGTGATATTCTAATTTTCTGAGTACCTGTGTTTTATTACCTACCGTCTTGTGTCTATCTGTGCGGAGAAGTCTGAATTATTCCTTTGGTGGCTTTTAGAAATGAACCGTGAAACATTTCTTTTAAATCATGGGACAATGCGGCCTTGGGAATAACAAAGAGTCTCTGAGGGAGAATATACTAAATCAATCCAGAATGGAAAGTGTGTCTTTTTTTTCTGTTATCTCAATGACATAAATGGATAATTAATGCCAGAGTGAACAGAAGAAATGTTCCATAAAGACACTCTGCTGAGAGGAAGACTCACACACAGGCAGATGTTACCCTGAGGCGACTGATCTACAGTGGGATTTTTCTCTCCCACACCATCTTGCCTTGGACAATAGCAGGCACATTTGGAGAATCATCATTAGATGTGTGAGAGGAACAGTGTGGACCTTCATTAGTGCAGCTGTGGGTTGTTTAGGCAGGCAGGTGAACAGGGTGAAAAAATTAAATGAGAAGTTCAAAAACCGCCCAACCTCAGCAAAGAGATAAGCCACTCTCTTCAGTCCAACTTAGCTGCTGCATAATTAAGGGTTATGGAGTTTTTTTTTTCTTTTTCCTCATCTCACAATTTTCTGCTGCGCTTGTTCAGAAGGAGCCTATATAATCAGCTGTGACCATGGCACATTTTTCAGTTAGAAAAAAGAAAAAGAATAATGCCGGAGTAAAGAAATAGCTGCCATCCCCCGTGTGACGGCCCAGCCTTGCAGCCCCCGGGGGATTATGTTTCAACAGTAACCTGCCAAAGTAAAGGTTGTGGCAGTAATTAAAACCAAATATTTAAGAGCCGGCCAGAAGTCTGACACTGAATTTTCAGATCAATGTGGGCCAAACCCACGGACCTTGTTGCCTGCCCAGGGCTCCATATGCCCCACAGAGAAACTCAAACAGATTGAGTCAGCTCAACTCCTGGCTAACCCACTCAGCTTTACGGCTGTATGCCTGCTGGGACTTCTGGTTGCAAAACTGATTTTTTTTTTTTTTTCCCCTCAGTGTTTACTAAGGAGAAGGATGGGAAACAAAGCTGACAGCTTTTAGCAATGGGCATGTTCACAGTGCTGATGTAAAACATTTTTTAACCAGCAAAAGACCAGCCTGCTCCTAGCAGATTATTTACAAGAAAGGCTGCTAGCTTTAAGTACTTACTGCATAAATCAACTAAAGGCTTTGTGCTGCAACAAATATTGTCCATTGCCATACTCGATTCATTTGCATCACCGAAAACACAGACGTGTTTCATGATCTAGTAATAATTAAGAAAACAACTACGAGTGATAGTGATAGACATAAACAGGTTTCAGATTAATAAGATTAACATTATTGTCTCCTCCAGTTGAATTTAAACGTTTTCAAAAAACTTTACGAGGTTCTCATCTCAATTCATAGAGCTGGGCTCCGTAACCTTTACAAAGAACAACCTTTTTAAATAACCATTGTTGGCCTTGATCCGACAAAATAATTTGTCAAGAGCTTTGCAAGGTATTTGTACTCATGACGGTTTATTAAAGAAAACAAAAAGCAAGACAAAGGCCAAAAAACAAAGCAGACAGGTCAAGGATAACGTCGTGAAGATGCTCACATAGCACTCAATTATACTTTGGAAAATGGAAAGAATGTGGCAAAACTGCAAACCTAAAAAGACAATGAATCTTCACCTAAGTTGACAAGGCAGAGAAACCGAGTGGTAACCAGACGCAGTCAAGAACAGGATATAAATTAACTATGCACCCCAGAGAATCTGTCCTTCATACAAGAAGGCTTGTGGAGAGCTCACAGCTCTCCACAAGCCATTTGGTGGGACACAGAAAACCTGTGGAAAAAAGATGCTTAGCTGAGAGAAGACCTAAATCAAACTTTTTGGCCTATATGCAAAACAATATGTAAGAATATATTGTTTGATGATGATGCCACTGGCTGTGGATGGTTTTCATAAGGACGCTCAGCGAAGCTGGCGAGAGTAGGAAGTAAGAAGAATGGAAATTCTGCGCAATCCTTTATGAAAACCTGCTAGAGAATGCAAAAGATTAAAGTATGGCATTGCATTCCTACTGTCCCCCTGAGTAGCTTATTAAGCAGTCATAAGAGCACATTTATTAATCGAGAGAGCTCATAGCTCTGATTGCAGCCGTTTCCATTTGTCTTCGGGCCCACGAACGCGGCATGACCAGCATAAAACACGCCCCTCCCAACCTATTTTCATACTCTCACCAGAAAATTGCAGTCACTCGCTACGTTTAATGGCCGTGTTTGTCAGTGGGGGGAGGTGACTTTTCTGATTGATCCGATTGGCTGGATTTTCAGCTCAAATTCAGTGGTAGCCAGCTCAGGATTTGGCCTTGTAGGAGAAGAAGAGTGGGAGACATCACTCGAATTCAAAGTGTCGCAAAAGAAGAGAAGAAAGCGGAGGAGGATGAAGAAATATAAGAAGGCAACGCAGTTTTTCTGACCATGTCATAAAATTACGCTTTGAACTTTTGTTTAAATAAAGAAGAAAAAAAAGAAGTTTTTTGACTGAATATGATCACCTTGTGTCTTTCTTTAAGATGCAGAAATGTAGTGTGCTGTAAAATCAGTAACACGTTTTCATAGTTCTTAATTTGCTTTAATCTGTCATACATTCCAGATTTACTTAAAGAGTATAGCTAATTCAGTTTAATTATTTCACACATACTTATGGTCACATTAAATTGGCAGGAGAACACAAAAGTGAAAGTGTTTCTCCTCACAATGAGCCGGTTTTTACATGAGGGTGATTTTACTTGTCGGGCTGACAAATCCAGAAAGTTAGATAAATAGTCAGACTCCTGGGGAAGCCCCAGATCATTTTTTTTTTTGTCTGTTAACTTCTTCTTTCAGATAAAGCCTGTTTGTAATGCACTGCAGCTGCCTCGCACCATCATTAACTCCAAGAGTTTCTGTTATTCATTGATTTTACTGCATGGTTGCCATCAGAGCGGACATGAAATCAATCTTTATTGTTTTGTACAATAATGAATCTTTGAACAAAATACCCCATCAAACTTAACACGGCTTTAGAGACACAGTAATTCCAGCCCTATAGTCCCTTTTGAATAGAGTTTGTCTTCTCATTCACCCACCTTATTCAGAGACCAAAATCACAGGATGACTGCCAACTCCTCTTCCTGCCAGCCCTCTCCTGGAGGCAGTTAGTGGGCTGGCAGATAACATCCTTTGAGGATCACAGCATCTTCCTCACAATTTCTCCTAGATGCTTCCCCTCAGGCCAAAAAAAAAATCTAAGACTGCAGCAACTGAAAATACTTTTCTCCGATCTCCCTTATCCTCTGAATTTAAACATCACAGTCGTACCTTCAAGTGGAAAATAGCGTAGGTCACAGCAGGAAACTCGGCTTGTTATGTTTTCAGAATGCTTGTTGTAGACTTTCTTCACAACATCTGCATGCTGAAAGGTTTTAGTAAGACAAAGTGTTTGGTCGATAAGACACGGTGCCCTTTGAATAACCAATGCATGTTTGTGATGTATACGCACTGCCGCTTAAAGCTAATTCCTAAAAAGCTTGTCATAAAAAGTGGATTTGGGCAGAAAATCTAAAATATTCAGAGTCCTTTGTTGTGTAATAATGATAATTTGTACTTATAATCTACAAGCTGAGGCACAGAATATACATGAGAGCCAAGCAGTCAGTTTTCAAGCCAATGTGCATTTCATTTCTCCTCACAACCACCTGGTGTGTTTGCAAGAAATCTGAAAGATTTTTGTTGCCATTACTGTACTACCTGCATCTTCATGTTGCCACTCATAAAAGCTTATATTTAGCTGTAGAAAGCCTGGAGGAATATTTTGGTTCAATAACATGTTGAAGGAAAGAAATAAAGTAAAAATAAAACGTGTTCTAGACAAGGTCTGCTGCTCCCGATCTTCTCTGAGGGCAATTTGGACAGAGCACTTCTTTCCTCTCAGCCATTTTTGTGTTTGCCAAAACTGTTTTGAGGCCAACCAGAAGGCCGCCTCTTATGTTTCCTCCCACACCAGGGCTTTGATTTGTAGACCACAGGAGCTGTGGTTCAATGAACTATATGAAACTCTTCCCATTTATACACCTATGAGTGATATCTTTATTAGATGTGTAAAGAACAGCATGTTCTACAAATTAACTGCAGTTATTAAATCCTAAAAGCACATTTGACCATTCAGTTGTTTTTTGTTGTTGTTTTCTTAAACATCTTCCAGTAATGGCTGTTTAGAAACAGCCACAAGCCAGTCAGTGATCATAAGATAAAACTAAAATGTATCTTTATGAAGTTCTGCAGAAAACATTGTAAGATTATCAGAAGTCTTGTTCTAGAGAGAAAACTTTCTATTTGAGTATGCAGAACATGAGTGATGATAACACTAAATACAGGCATTTGTGTGTGAATGTTATATTGAAGGGATTTTCCTATTAAATTGCTAAGTGTCACGGTGTGCCAAAATGATGTGCCAAAAATATGCATTTCAAAGAAGTGGCGCTTTTTCAGAACACGTGTTATTCAGCAGTGAATTGTTATTTACATGCAGGTTGAGTGAATTTTTGGGGAACTCAAATTCCTCCTGGCAAAGACTCAGAGCAGTTTGACTTAATTTTATGGAAACAATTGCGCGTGACTCTCTGAGGGGCAGCAAAAAGGGGAGTTTCTTCTTTGGGGCTGAGGTTTATGTCTCCTTTTTGCCCCCAGTTCACATAATTGCAGAAATAGAACTAAGCAGAGACATCTATAGGGCGCATAGACAAAAAGTAAAAGGAGCATTTAGGGGGCATTTAGTGAGGAACATAGATTGCAGGGAAGGAAACTATAGGAACTGACCAAGGGTGGAAATAAAGCTTAGGGGTGTCCCTTAATCCCTTGTTTCATTAAACAAGGGCTCATTAAAGAAGGGCCGTGCTGCTACCCACCATCCTAGCCTCTGTGCAAATAATAATAAAAAGTTATGTTAAATAGAACACCACCTCCAGCTGCTTCAGAGTCAGGACTATGCATGTTCTCAGTGCACCATCTTCCATGAGTGTCTACTTTTCTTACATTATTATCATAAAATCTGGGTCACTGTCACAAATATGGGGCAGTTAACGAACTAGTTTGATTATAGGGCTAAAAAAAGGAATGAAGACATCGAGATAAAGAAATCTGTTCCCTTTTATAGAAAAATCTGTTAATTTTGCTGACCTTGACATAAATTCTTTCAGATTTAATAATCGCTATTAACTCGAAGGCCGCCCATCTAACAAATTACAAAGTAGTGCTGCTATGTTGCTCTATCTATAGCACACAATTTAAAGCTTGTAATGAGCACTAAAGCTTGTGATTAGATTATTGAGTGGCTACCGGTGTGTAGCATGTCAGTAATTCTGCCGGTGATTAGAAATAGTGTGTCATTACTGGATTACAAGAGATGCTGATGTATGAATTGTAGCTTGCTGTGCACTAACTCTATTTTCTTAAATCATATTGTTGGCTCGGATTCATGGCGTGTTATTCATAGTATTACAGTGGATGTTTTATTACATTATTGTGTAGAAAAATTTATGAGCCAAATACTTTTCAGGATTTGTCTGGATGGTCTATTATATTACTTATTTTACAGTACATTTTTTTCAGTACAGTACTTGCATTCTAAAAGTGCAGAGAATGAAATATAAAAGTTCACCAATTTTCCACGGGAATGAAACACAAAGTACAGATTAAATATGATGATGCCCCATCACAGATGCAGACTTTTAGTCTCGTCAGTAAAAATATTGCCGCTGATCATATTCTATCTGACATAGCTTCAGTTGCATTTATGTGTTGCATCTGTTTATTAAATGGTGGTCGGTATATTCTCTGAATTAAAAGGTCAAATGTGTTTCTCGGAGGACTCACTCCCACACACACACTCAAGATAGAAAAACCCTTCTTCCACCTTCTTCAGTAGTGCACTCTCGGACTAATACACACTCACACTGCACAAATCATGAAGTCGTCAGAACAACACACACTCTTCAAAGCCTTGACAGGAGTACGTGTTTCACAAAATGCACTTAATCTTCCCCACATTTAAACCCATATGCTACATTTTTCAATACGCACGGCAAGATAGAACAGCAGCTTAAATATGATAAAGCTTAGCTACAATGACATGTTATATATATGTGTAAGCATATTTGACGCAACACAAAATGTGCCACTCTAGGTAACCTGGTTGTGATACGGCTGTTGTAATAAGTGGGACACAGCAATGATGAGCCCAGCTGCCGCAGAATCAAGAGAGGTGATGAGGCTGTTCATAATCTTGTGTCTAAGCCAGGCTCAGGTTCAGGAACAGATTGTATCATAACACCCTGTATATCATGTTCTCACAGGAAGAAATGGGTCAATATAATGACTGTAAAAAGCAGGTTATCAGCAATATGGGCCAGAGATTCTATGACTAGGAGCCAAAGTTTATGGAGATGTCATAAAATTCAATACCGTCAGGTAACTGAAACAACTGAAATGCTGACATTAATTTCCCAAAGGCTGTGTTCCTTCCTTTAATTACAAAAGATTGAAAGGGGGACATTTTAGATTTCAAGTTTTATTATGAAATTAAGTAATGATTACAACCACGCCCTAAAAACAAGACGTTTTAATCATTTTTTCTCATGTATTTCGGTTAAATAGAAAATCACTTGGTAAGTTCACAGACACCCAAAATATGTCAGTTATGTATGTATAAGACTTCAGCACAATGCACAGGCAAATCTCCTTGTCTGAAAAACCTTTACTTACTTTATTTCACTCAGACGTCTATTTCTTACAGAAGCAAGCAGTGTCAGCAGTAGCTTCACTCATAACTCATGCAGCTAGTGGCTCATAAATTTCAACAACAAAACTCTACAACTGATGGTGGTAAAGAACAAAACTCGTTTTTGTTTTATATGTGCCACTTTTGCTCTTTAATGAGCATATTGTCATCACTAACTAAGGAGTTAGTTTGTGAAATTCAATTTTACTTGCAAATGCATTTCTAATTTGAGTTTCAATGTTGCCAATTATGAAGGCAAAATGAAATCTGTCCAAATCACATTATTATTCTTTGACATTGAAGGTCTAATTATACTTTCAATCTAGTAAAAATATTTAAAGTGATTGATAGATTTTCTGGACGAATGATGTCTAATCTGTAATATTTCACAGCTTTGATCTAAATAATGGATTATAATTTTGGATAAGGTTTGTGGACATCTAAGATCAGGAAAGCTTTCTGCTGATCTGTAAATATTTGAGCAGGATGCGAAGCTCTGATTTTAACTTATCGTCTCAAGAACTATGCTGTAAATAAAACTTAAATTGATGCAGCAAGCAGAAACCATGGTGCTACAGGAGTTATTTTTAAAAAAAGATGACTTTATGAGGACTGCAGTGACATGTTGAACTTTTTTTTTAATATTTAACCTTGCAGAAGTGACAAACAGAGCACACAGTAGCTGCATGTGTTACTTTTACAGCCATACACTGTGTGACAAAAACATGAGGGTCATTAACTTTAAATGTGTCCAATGTCTACATTCAACCTTTTAAATTCATTAATGAAGATATAAATAATGTGCGGTTAGCCTCCGAGTCAATACTTTATGGAACCACACTACACTGGATTTACAGTTTTCAGTCTTTTGAGGTATGCCTCTTCCAGCTTTGCACATTTAGATGCTGGTGTTCAATTTTGGACAAACATGTTTCTAGTTCAAACAGATTAATTAGAGAACATTTCTAAACGGCAACAGTTTAGGATTGTGCAGAGTTAGTTTTGGACCGCATATGTTGTTTTACATTCAGACATTTAAACTGCTCAGACCTGTAGCCAACCTGCAGCCTCCTGGTTATGTGTCAGTTATGGATACAGCAACCCAAGGACTGTTTTCAGTAAACTTTTTACAAAGGCTTATGACTGAGGTATCATATTAACTCAGGATTTCTATTATAATAGGGCAGTGAGTCAGACTTCTGCACCACTAGTCCTATGCTTCCTGCCTAATTCCAGGTCTGTTTTGTGATGGTAGTTTGTATTTTTCAATATCTGAAATGAATGAAATACTGGACAGTGTGGGCAAATTTTCAACATAAATACAGTATAAATGTACTTATTTAAAAAAAATGGTGCACTCCAGTCCAATGGAATGTGCAACTGAGTTGGTTCATTTAAAAATGTACAAAATGTATATATCTATTGGAGCATTAAAAAGATAGACCATTTACAATTAGTGAAAATAACAACTCTGCAATAGCAGATATATGCAGATAGCAGTAGAAATGTTATTCAGAATGAGTGAAGTTGTACAGATGAATGCAAATAGTTAAAAAAAGCCCATAATCAGTCAATGTCACTGGTAAATATTCAATCACGTCTTCTCACAGGAAAATATGCACAGCAGCCACAGTCTAGTGGTCACATTCTTCTTTTTAGTCTTCATTACATGACATGAAAACTGCTACTAAGACTCAAGTCTCAGACCAAAAGTCCAAGTCAAGTCTGCAGGGTGCAGTCTAAAGTCAGAGATCTTTTGTTTTTAATAGCTTAAGTGAAACTAGAGTTGGAATCCCAAACTTGAGTGACCAAGTCCTTCATGTCTTCAGTGTAGTTTTACATCGTCACAAAAGAAGGACCGGATGTAGAGTCACAAGTTTTCTGTTGTGACAGGGTTAGTTTCGAGGCCCACTGCCTCCTCCCTAGCATCTGACCCAAAGAAGGAGAGAGAGATCAAAAATCTGTTTCTGTTCTGGCACAGGAAGGACAATTGCCATGAGCCGTGTCATTCTTTTATAGCCTGCACTGGCGAGGCGCTACACTTGCCTTCTCACAGTTTTCTGCAGCCTGGTCACTGCATGCCTAGTCTGGAAAAGTCAGGAAACCACAGGCAAATCAGCCCCTTAGCTGATGACTCTCACCAGGTGGGGACATCATGGCCCGATGAAACCTATTTCCTGGCAGAAGTTTTCATTTACCAGACCATCACAGAAACCTTGTGCATTCAAATGCTGCTTTGAAATCATAAAAAGCTGGAGGAAAAACATTCACAACCTTTCGTTTCCTTTCATTTTTTTCGTTGTTGTGCTGTTTTGTATTGTCTGTCCTGCAACAGATTCAACAATTTACAAATTGCAATTTTAAAAGGTATAAGCAGAGCTTTGAGACCCCGGTGTTTTAAAATTGAGAGCGTTCCCGCAGTGCTTTGTGATTCATCCCAGGAAATCACTCTGGCTTTGTGGTGCAGCGTGGCAGATTGGAGTCCCACTGTTCTTCTTTATCTGATAACATTCAGAGGGCATTGGGATGAGAGGTGGAGCGTAGGAACGGACTGACCAAAGGACTTTCCTCATATGTGCAAAAGGCTATTAGAAACAGTAAGGAGTCAAACTCTGGGTTGTTATTCAATTAGTAATCATTAAAAAAATTCCCAGTTTTATCATAGATTTGGGGGGAAAAAAATGTTGTAGGCTTAATATGATCATTTCAATAATAAATCATTTTTCACATGCCTCTACATGCTATAGCTTTACCGTATGAGGTCTGCTTAACGATGTCACTGACTGAAAGAAAAGATGGAAAGTAAAATCCCTTCTTCTTCCCTCATAGAACCAACAGCATGTTGCGCACACCCCTGCTATTCTGAACGTCATATTTTTAACCTGTCATTTAGCTGGCTCTTTTATTATTTTAGATCATAAAAGTTAAAATCGGTGGAAAGCAAGGAAAAACAACAAAAAAAATGTTTACATGAAGTTCTTACGTGAAGCTTACGTGAAGCCTCAGATTAAATATTGTAAACAAGAAAGTAATAACAAAGTTATCAAAAAGAGTGAAATAATATTGCAATATTGCAGAAGGTAGTAATACCACAAAATAAACCCGTGACCATGCAAACACATACATAATGTGTCTATGTAAAGCATGGAATGACACTAATGTCAGTGTCAAATATCACTCAGAAGTTCTTCTTCTGTCACTGAGAAAAATAAATGACTAAAAGCATAAACAACTATTTAATAAAAGCAAAAAGCAACACGTCAATATTTACATGCAAGAAACTCACAACTTCTTCAGGCGTCACTGCAGGAACTGTTTTCAAGTAGACTGACACCAGAGCTTGTTCAAAGAAATATGAATCAATGCAAAACCTGCTTCAAATTAAGTTTTGAGAATTCACCTTTGATGCAGATAATGGAAAATATTAATTAAATCAAAACACAAAAGTGTGATGCTGATTTAGAAAGAAATGAAAACAAAAACAAATACCTGAAAACAACTGTTTGTGTCTGACGTTTATTGACGTATAGAAGTTAACTTACACAAAACATTAGATTCATACATTTGTAATTAATACAATTATTTGTTGTCTGTTATAATGGTATTTATAATATAGAATGTTCTATTTGAAGCATGTTTTTTATTGTAATGCATACAAAACAAAACTTCTTCAGCTGCCACTTTACTGAATTCTTCTTTGTCATCTGTCATAAAATGTGTTCAAGGAACCAAATCAATAAAGACTGACGGTACAAACCTGCTTCAGCTAAAATCTAAGTAATTTAACCTTGAGCACAATCAACAAATAAAGGCCAATGGTAGGCAGGTTCCTCACTTTGACATGCTGCTTGTGTCAAATTGAAACCATTTGGCTTGTTATTAGGGTGCTGAGGTACATGATTTCCAAAGAACAGTGTTGTATTGCAAATAAACTTTAACTTCTGTATAACTTGATTAAAGATTAGGAAAATGTATTTTTCCTTTAAAGGGACACAGATATAGATAAAGTGCAAGACTAGATCGATGAACATGCCTGAATAAAATAATGCTGCTTTGAAGGTAATGTATTCAGTAAGAAGAGAAGGATTCCTGTGTAATGCCCTTGGTATTACATGAAGTTGTCTAGTAGCTGAATCTGACCACTATGTGTTGACAGCTACAGGAGTCGGTGGGGACTCGGCGCCCGTGCCCTTTTTCTGTGCAAGTGACTCTACAGATAGATGGGGGCGAGTGAGTCCTGTTGCTAGGATACACATCATGGCTCTTAAAAGCAACTCGAACGAGAAAAAAAACCAAAAAAAAAGAGAGAAGAGGATGATTTTCCTCACAAACAAACTTGGCTTTTCAGGCATTGCAAATATGTACCTGCCCGATACTATTCAGTCTGAAATATTTTCTTTTTAATCTGTACCACTGGTGGCATTTACATTCCCAAATTGTCAGACAAAATAATAAACAGAAGAAGAGAAATTAAGCAATTAAGGTGGAAATTTAACAGCCATTGGTGTTACTGGCAAATAAGAGCTATCAGAGGAACAGTCATTAGTTCTTCATTCTGTGTTCGTTAACAAAGCATCAAACCCTTGTCTTGGTGCATGCAGGTGGTTGAAGTTCACATCACTTTGTTAAAGTGAGTTTTTCTTGCCATCAATCAACAGCGATACTGACCCTAAAACCCAACACTATAATTGCCTTCGGGATTAAAATGGATTGGAGGCTCTGCAGGCATTTCCCATTAGTTTTCACAAGAAGGAAGTTTGGAGATGCAGCCTGAAAGTAAGGGATGTAGTAAAATTTTGCATTAGATTTTTTTCCCTCTTTCTTTTTAAGAGAAAGAAATACATATGAATATTCAAGCAAACCAGCCCAAAGCTCATGTTAGCTCTTTAAGTGACAGCATAATTGTTATGCTTTGCAAAAAAAAACAAAAAAAACAACAACAAAAAACATTGCAATGTCTCAATTAGAAGATATGATCATTCTAGGCTTTGTGTTGTTTAAAGTGAGCAATAGATGTAATTATGTCAGACATTAGATTACACACCATTAGATTACAAGCTTGGTGCCTATTGTGGGTACAGAGAAGGTCAAATGACTCACCAGATTGCTTGTAATATGATTACAGTTGAGTCAATGAAGGATAAGCATTTATGAAACAGAAAATACTGTTGTCAAACACATGTGGTGGAAGCTGCAAGTTGTCATCTTCTAACTGTGCCATGAAAGCCAATTTGGGACAACTGAGTAGAAAAGCGGGCTGCATCAAAACACGGCCCTCGTTTGCATATTTACGATACAGAAAACTGTATGGATGCTGTTCACACACTGGGTGGGGCTGGTCTCACTAGACCATAAATAGAAACACGCCAATTACATGCAGCTTAACTTCTTCAACCTTTGCATTAATGAATGCTGACTCCCTTCCGGACACTAAGAGCTTTGTTTGTTTCTTTTTCTTTCTCTAGCGGCAGAAGAGCTCTTGAAGCTCAGGGGAGGAAAAGCAACCTACTCCTATTAGGAGACAATTATGAGCCGGGCTGTGTTCTCCTTCGGTGGATGCTGCCGTTAACCTTGTGTTTGTGCTCGTTACAGTGAGGCATTAGCATTAGCATGTTAGTTTTCATGTCCCTTAAAAAATTTCATTTTCTTTCCCATTACAACCACAAGCCTAAATGCATTTTGTATTTTGGAGTGCTGTCAGGGGTCGGGGCTGTTTGACAAAATAACACAATATAGCGCATTATTGTAATAGAATGAATTCCAAAGGTAATTTAATAAAAATGGTTCTAAAAAAATTGTGAAAAGTAGGATTTGTATTTTTATTCAGCCTCTTTTCCTGTGATGTCCAATAAAATTGGATGGAACAAATTACCTTCACAATCCAGCTCACCAATTTATTAACAGGAGCTCACCTGTGTTTGATTCTGTCTCTGTATAAGCTGTTCTTTGAAGATATGGAAGGTTTGTTGTAGAAAACCTAAATAGTACGTCTTTAATCTACCCAGACTGTCCCTAAAGTAACTTAGTGTTTGTGTCATTGTGGTGTGTGGAGGCTACTCTTTGCTTCTCTTGAGCTAAATGTGATGGTCGGTCATTCTCCTTCAGTATTTTTACTTGAGATCAGGATTCAGGAATTTGTCCATGTCTAAAGTAACAAAGCAGCCCCAAACGGTGACCAATAGGGCTATTCTTCAGGTTTATTTCATTTTTTGAGATCCAGCATGCCAAGTGGCTATTTGAAATCTTTTCGGCTACATTATGTTGTTATCCGGGTTATACTTGAAGGGAAGGTATTATGCAAACCAACTTTTTTGAGCTTTATTGTGTTATTTCCCTAAAAAAAAAAAGTAATAATAATAAACATGCCTGGAGTGTTGCTAGGTATTCTTTCATGTATGTTTGAGGAATCCTTGACTCTCTCATGGCAATCATTCAGGGGTGCCTAAACGCTTGCTCACACAAAATGTTGCCTATTTTCATGCAGCTCCTCCTTGGAGCTTCGGCACTGAGCCGAACTTCTGCCTCACAACACGCCTTCCCCACACAGCTCCACCAGACTAATGGCAGCAACATTCAGCAAACACTGGGTGTAACTGTGTGTCTCCAACTGTGTGCTAAACTGATCAGACAAACTACTTTTCAGTCAAACGCTGCTAAGAACAACTGTAAATGGAGAAACATTGTGATGATGTGCCAAAGGCGGAGTGTTGGAATGAATAGGAGCTTCTTGCAGAGGAAGAGGCCAATTTAAAAGCATTCAATTCCATAGTCAAATTTATTTTAAGTTATGTTTGACTTATACATAATTTCTGTAACAGCTGGAGGTAACATAGCTACTTGATTGTCCTATAAAAAGGCAATATGTGCCTGGAAAATACATAATACCTCCCGGAGCCCCTTTAAGTAATTTCTTGATTCAATAGGTCTGTTCACAGTGTTAGTAATGAAACTTGAAACACAGCTGTCTGTCCAAAAAAATATTTTCAATCACAGATTCTCTTCTATTAAACAAAATCCTTTCAAAACATTTTTGTATCCAATGAGGGCATCAATGAAATTAAAATCTCGTCGATCTGAGGCATTTAACACAAGACAAAATAAGACAAAACGAAATAAGTTTGCATTGGGCTCTTATTTACAGCACTGTGACATGTCTTTTCTCTCTGTTTCTCCTTTCTGTCCTCTCATTCTAATGTGTGAGTCGTTCATCAGCCGAAGACGATCAATGAGCGAACAGAAGGTTCTGCGTGTCTATGAAGACAACAGAAAAGTGCATTGAAAATCTGCTTGTTAGTCAAATGATCCATTCTGCTGCTCCTTCCAGATGATTCAGGGTTGTTTGTGTACCTGCCTTTCTTGCTCTCTTCTGTCTTGCAATAATTTCAACACCCCAGATCAATGCCTCTTTTTCAGGGATAGAGAAAGGAAGAAAGATGAGATAATATATCAGATAACTGTGAGGCGGCTCCACAAAAAGATGTCTTGATTTCATTCCCCTTACTTGGGTTTGAATGATATTCCTGATGGCAAGGCGCTTTAAGACACGACGCCCCTCGCAGGAAAACGTTTCGTCTAATCCCCTTTCACCAAGACGAACGGCAGTTTGATGTGTGCTGTCCAGCCACTCGTCATCGTCCTGCTGAAGTCATATCAATAAAAGCTGTTTGATGAATAGCATTTACGCAAAGTGCATCTGCCAGAGTTGAAATGATCTGGTCTACTAACCTGAGCTTGCACCCGAGCCTCAGCACATACGCCGTCTCTCATATCATCCCCACAGTCTGACAGTGAACATGAAAATACATTTTCTGCCTGCAATCGCGAAGCTTGATCTGATTACTACGCGTCGCTTTGGCATATGCGTTCAGTTGGTGTGTTTTCGTTGTTGCTTGCACAAAGTGGAGGGGTGTGGTAAGGTGAGAGAAACAAGCTGGAAAAAGCAATTTAATCCCTCTGTCAGTTAGCTGCATATTACTCCTGTGGGAGAAAAAAAACAAACCCTGAAACAATTTTTTTGTGTGTGTGTGTTTGTGTGTGTGCGTGTGTGTGTGTGTTATTGAGCACCAGCGCTAATGCTCCCATTTTTCTGCCAGTTTGACATTGAAATTTACGTGCTACGACAAAACTGAAGACTGCAGATACAAGCGCTTTTTGTTGTTGTTGTTGTTGTTTATTCTATTTATTTATAGACCACATTCTTTATATTCTGAATGTAAAAGGATTTATGACTCGGGTGATCTTCTACCAATGGTAAATTCTGTCTCTCAGATTTGTATTTACCATTTGCAAAGATTACTCCATAGAGATTAGTAGGTCCATCTCTGGTTCAAAGTGAAATACCCAGTGGATTTATGGGGACATTTTTGAAAACCTTCACTGCACCCTGAGGACAAATTCTAATCGGTTCTGTGACTAAATACTGCTGAGCACAAGCACTTATTCAATCTTTTCTTGTGCTAATTTTTATGTGAGTGTTTTGGATTTTTGAGCATTTATTTAGTTTTGAATCCTCTGCCTTAAGGGCATTTATTTTGGTAATTCAGGCCCGTTTTAACATTTTGTTTGTACTGATGACCTTCTCAGCAGCACAGTTGTTTAAACGTGGGAGTAGCTGATGTTTCTAAAGACCCTCCAATGTCTGAGACCGACCCCACATACAGTGCAGGGTAAATACTGAGGATATAGGGCAGCAGCGAAGTGCATGCCAATTCTTTGGAAAAATAAAACCACAAGATGGAAAGGTTGACGAGGACACCGATTTCAGAAATGTTTCAACTTTTCCAAATTTAGAAATGGCTGAAAAATATATATTTTATTTTCAATGGCAACTCTGCAGAGAAACTGTGGAGTTTAAAGAAAGCAAAATTGCTGTGCTTGTTATCCTGCACAAGCTAGAGAGGCAGGATCTGAGCATTCTGTATATTTTACTGCTAGTTGGAAGTTTCTGCTTGTTGTTTAAGCAACATAGTTTTTCTGTCTTATATGGACCTCAGTGACTGAAATAAAACATGCCAGTCGAATAGTAATAGCAGCTACTGACATTTTTGAGATTTAGTTTGAAAACACAGATGAATTAAAAAAGAACTGGTAAGAAGTGTGTTCATAATAATTGTGAAACTGAATCTTGGTGGATCACAACTTCTGAACAGAGTAAGAGGAGATTGGTAAGGATGGGTCAGGTGAGTATCCAGCGATTCATGTAGCAAAGCATGGTGGCTTATTTAGTTTTTGAGAGGGTTTCAGGAGGATTTGGGTGAAGAGTGTGATGCAGTCACAGGACCAAATGTTGTCAGGTTGTCTTTGCTCTCGTGTTGGCTGCAGGAAAGGTTAGACGAGCAGGTGAGCAAATACGTGCAGATGTGTTCAGAGGACCAGTGGATAACCGGAAGTCGTCCAGGTATGTTTTCCATAGCATTTGTAATCAAGAAGTGGTTTGAAAATTGCAGATTGCTCCACTGGTGCTTTGGACGGATTCCAGGCTTGGTGTCAAAAGAAAACAGATAGAAAGCTGGCCCTCGTACAGAGCCTGATTAGCTGCAGATTAGCACACAGCTCCTTGGACACAGGGCAGACAGCAGGGTGGTGAGGAAGGAGGAGACCAATAGAAGTAACACAGTATGAAACAAGGCTGAAGCGTAACACTGTTTTGACCTCTTCTGCTTCATATTTCAACTTTATGTTCCAAAAAAGACAAAGTCTTTGAAGTTAAGAAATTAAAATGCCCTATTGTTAACATTTTTTCAGCTTCTTTTCTGTTTATTTTTATTTTCTCTTTGACCACAACTGCGCAGAAACAGCTGTTCTATACGTGTAGCATCATTTTATACTCTTTGTCCTCCCTCCCCCATCGTATCATATAGCCACATAACAATTGATTGGACATACATCCAGGCCTGTGGGCCACAGAGAAACAGATTGGTTTTGCAAGCTCCAAGCAAGGGACAGTAACTACAACAGTCTGGGCTGGCAGTATTTCCATCAAAGCGCCGTAAACGTCCTTTATGGTGTACATGAACATGACACCACCTCTAACAGAGGCTGAAAGGAGCCAAACCATTATTTGCTTACCATCCTGCTGAGGTCTAATATTGGTTTTTATGGATGACATAAAATCTCAGAAAAGATTAAAAAAAAAGGAAAGTATATCAGATTCTCTTGTGCACCATCTCCCTTGCCCTTGGGGGCCCTTTATGACTCTTAGCAGCTCAGTTTGTTTAGGTTTCATGAAAGCTTAAATAGAGGGGGGAATTATCCCACTGTCAGGAAACAATAGCAGAAGTAAATGTTTTTAACCCTAACCTACAGCTGGGATGAACTGATGACTAAATCTTGAAGAATAAAATAGAATAGAGATAAAGGAATTTCCATCAATCTACAGTCTATAACAAAAGTACCAATACTGGACTCTAACTTCACATGTTGACAGACTCACATTTTTACAATTTTTTTTCTTCTCAAAATAGCTTTTTAGTGCAGGCGGATTAAATGACAGCATTTGTAAACGTCTATTTTTAAGTCCCACCACAGATTACTGATTCCTGCAGCTCTGGATTATGTTTGGGACAGGGGAAGATCCATTCCTCGAGACCTACCATCTTACGCCTGCACCTTATGGATTTCTTTCAGATGCATAGAGGTACATATTTTCAGCTCATCCAGGATTATCAGGGGCCTCTTGGCTGCTTCTGTGATTATTGCTCTCTTTGATTGAACTGTACATTTTGGGGTTTGTCTTTGTAGTTTTGCAGTTGAGCCACACATTTGCCATTTTCAGAATGCAGATTGAACAATGCTCTGTGAAGTGTTCAAAGCTTGAAATCTGACTTTAAAGCCTGACCCTGCTTTAGTCTTTTTATTAGGCTGCTGCTTGGACTTCACAATGCTGTTCTCCAATATTTTTTAACAAACCTTTTTGATACTCATAGAACAGCTGGATTTATGAATTAAACAGAGATGGACTAAGAATCTGATAACATCTGAAGGCAGTTTGTTGCACTGGATGTGATGTTGGAAAATCAGAGTAAAGATGTAGAATACATTTCTCACATTTTAATTTGTAAAAAAGAAAAAAGAAGGGAGGGAACATCTCCACTTTCTATTCTCAATTATCTTGTATTCCTCGCTGACATAAAATCCCAATAAAATAAATTGAAGTTTTGAGGTTGGGATGTGATAAAACGTGAAAAAGCTTCCATGGATACGATATTAAGCTAACCAGTGTGTCCCTAATGTGGATAAAATACCACATTAGAGTTTAAATCATTACCATACTTTCCACAGACAGATTACCATCTTTTTCACCCCGTTTTCTCCCTCTCCTTTGGCCTCTCTTTAAGTCATATTGCATGACAGTGGATTTAGTATGCCAGGTGCCAATTCATTCGCTCCTAGAAAATAGAAAGGCAGGCAGCCAACGAGGCTGCAGTGATTTAATTGGAATAATGTATGAAATGAGTCAGCGTCGCAGGCAGGGAGTGTTAACTCTCAGCGGTGCCAGCTTCGACAGAGATCAATGCACCTAACCTCAATTCAAGAAAACATTCTTTAATGGATCCCCCCGGGATGTGCGCCGAGCCTCTTTCCTTCTCCCCTACTTATTTATTTATTTTAATCTTTCTTTTTCCCTTTTCCGACAGTGGCACACACTTTTTAATTATCCGCCCGAGGATTACCAGGCCGGTGAGAGACGATGATTTTTTATCCTGTCACACCAGACAATACTGCTTTTTCCTTTCATCCGGGATGCATTCTTTGTTGTTGTTGTTTTTTTTTTACTTTTTTTTTGTCTGAAGGTTTATATATGCAACAATGTTTTCATCTGACAAAATGTGAAGGTTGCAGTTTGATCCTCTTCTTCCTTTATCTTGACATTATGTGTTAGCCTACAAGCAGCTGAAACATAATAATTCGGAGACAAATTTAGTTCGGAATATTTCCCTTTGTGCACTTGTGCTTCTGTAGCTTCAAATTAAAATGTTGATTGGATGTCTTTTGCTGTCTATTTTCCTTTCTAACAATCATACACTTGAGACACTGAAAAATAAATCTGTCGCATAAAAAGCCATTCTGCTGCATTCACATTCCTATGATGCTAAATATACAACATTTCACACCTGACATTTGCCTTGTGGAACTGCAACAGCTCTATTTGGTGGAAGTGAATGATTCCATTATAACTGAAAGCTTTCGCACTCTAAAACTGCAGGTGCTCTCCGTCTCCTTTTGGCATAGCCTTGTTGTGGGAGGCATAAAGTTAAAGAGGCATCTGAACAATGCAAAAGATGAGTGAACTGTGTGCGCAGAAATGGCACCAGCTGATGTGCCGCTGTCTCAAAGAGAAACAAATACCAAAAAGAATAGTTTATATTTGAATCTTTTTTTTTTTTATCCCAGTGGGATTCAGTAATTATTTATACATGTGATATAGGACCCAGCCAGGATACAGACACAAAATTATGCCAGGGTATAGTTTACTACTTTTTGTTTCCTTCTATGTATTATGACCTATAAGTCCTTTTTAAAGATATGCCACAGATAATCATCCATTCGGGTGTAACCATTTCATTTTTTCATTCTTTCATCTATTCATACAAATACCACATGCCTTTTAGGAAGAGAAGGGAGAAACTAAATACTTCTGACATTTACAACAATTAGATGCCTCTGGCTGTCAGGAGACTGAATTACGCTGTTTGATACGTTTGTCAGTTTCTTTATAGATGAACACAACATCACTTTTGTTCGTTGTTTAGCAGCATTTAATCAAACAAACTTTTCTCACTATTTATTGTAACCCATCCTAATGAATACTTGAAAGTGTTCCACTTTTGTAATGCAATTTTAAAAAACTATGATTAATTACACAGTAATATATTGGTATTGTTTACCGTACTTATAATAAGTTCAATGATTTTGACTCATAGCAAATAAAACATAAGATATAATATCTCAGAACCTTAAATCATCCCATAGGACCAAAAGTCCTGACCCTCAATGAGGAGACTTAGCTGCAAAAGGTTAAAGCTAAAGAAGCTAGCTATCAACAAAGCACATGGGTAGAAAGTTTAGTGGAAGGAAAAGGTGTGTTGGAAAGATTTGCACATGTACAGGAAAAATTGGAGTCACTAAGAAGGTTGTCATGCAAAGCTCTGTAAGTGTTTGAAGAAGATTTACAAGCATCTGTTATAAGTACTTCAATAGGTAGGCTGCCATAATCAGACATTTTCAGGGCATCGGTCGGCTAAGTGTCCTTGTGTTAAACCATTTCTGTACCAGTGAAAACACCAGAATCATCATGACTGCTGGCAAGAAAAAGGACAACAGTACAACTGGAAGTATACTCAGAAATGTATTTGGAAATTAAACGTGGAGGAAAAGACGAGTCACAGAATTTAAATTGCTTTAAGCCTTAACCTTCGTTGCTAATGATGAACCATGGTCTGGTGTTTGTCCACTGTGCTTTAGCTAAGCCATCTCCCATTAAATTTTAGGGGACTTCATGCTGCCTTCAGCTGCCAAGCATTTTGGAGGTGCTGATTTCATTTTCAGCTTGGCACAAGCCCATGTTGCCAAAGTATCAGTACCTGGTTTAATGATCATGGTATCACTGTGCTTTACTGGACACCAAACTGAGTGGAAGTGGATGAAGACAACAGTGTTAATGATTAAAAACATATGGCTAAATGAGGAACTAAAACCTTTCTTTTGAAAAAGCAGAATGTTAAATCAACTACATTTCTTTGGGTGTTCTTACATGTTTAAATATGAAAAGCTCAACAGTTTTATGTTTACTCGTTGAGTTACTTTATATAAGAAAAATCTCAAATGTGAAAATTTTAGTTGAAAACTTAAACAGAGTAACCGAAGTGGAAATCTGACTGCTTGTGGCACTTTCTTTCATTTTATTTTAAATTGGAGGTCAAAGTCAATATCTTCAAAGTTGCTGCAAAGTGCACTTGAAACACATTTGATTTGCAGCGCAGTGTTGAGAGACTGATGAAAAAAAGTCTTGTATATGAAATGAACTGAGAAAGTGTTTTTTTACTACTGTGCAATAACAAGAGAGGATGTTAGAATCCAGGAGACACTGGACAGTTAAAATGCTGGTTTTGAAATGAAAATCAAAGAAAATTGTGTGTTATTAGTCGTCATTTCATGCTACCCTTTTTTAATTGATCTCATGTAAAATTACAATTTTCTGAAACACCAAAGTTTGGGTTTTCATCATCTGCAAAATCATCAAAATTACAAAAAATAAAGGTTTAACATGTTTCAGTTTGTGTGATGAATCTATGGAAAATATCAGTTTTAGTTTTTGAAATGATTGACAAAAATATGTTTAATTTTACAATATCTTAACTTTTGGAGCTGCACTTTTATCGTTGTAATATAGTTGTTGCTTGATTTCTTTAAAGAAAATAATTACCTTCCTATTTTACTTTAAAGCACTACTTTACCCTGGTAAAAAGCAGCTGCTGCACTGCACTTTGCTTCATACAGAGGGTCTGGGATCCACTGTATGCTTCCTGGAGGACTGTGTTGAGCTTTTCAATTTTATCCAGGTGCGAATGTTAGTTTGTGATGTGCGTCATGTGTGAGTTCGACGCTATGAAGCTTACCAAAAATTGCCTGTGCTGTAAACAACCCTGCCCTTCTTCTTTACCATCCAGTAGATTTTATTATGAATGATTGTTAGAATATGTATGTGGATGGATCTTGTTGAAACAGAACAACTTACGTCTCTTTTCTATGCAGTAACAAAAACCCTCCCACACAACAAAAGTAAACATCTTGAAGGTTCCTTCATGGTTTCTGTAACAGAATCATTCATACTGAACTTTATCAACCCAGCAGAGCAATCCAAAAATTTACTATTTTCAATTCTAAATAAACATGGACACATGGTACCAAGCTGAAGGCACACACCTACATATCTGAATCTTATGATTACAGCTCAGACATGTTTCACCAAATGAGATCTACTGACTGGATTGGGCAACTAGAGAGTTTACCAAGAAATATTTATGGATTGTGATATCACGAGATCTTGGGCAAGAATATCTTGTTATACCCTTTGGAGCTGCCTCGGCAGAGATGCAGCTCCTGTTTTTTTACTTTAAATTATCCCATGTGTTGTAAATATTGAGGAGGGATATACCACTGTTTGGGAGTTCACATAATACCTTTTGTCTAAGGAAATTGTAATGTGTTATTTCCCCTATCTGAAACGGAGTAAATCTGAAACTCCTCAAAGGATCAACCAATCTGTCCTTATTTTCTACATTTTCCTCCAATAGCGGTTGTTAAAAGAAAGTGATGTGCTGGTTGACCTTCAACCCTGTGGCCCTGCATTATGATTCATGGGTCAGGTTTGTGTCAGCTTACTAGATATTATGCTAGATACAGGGAGAGTCAGGTCAAAAAGTGACAGGGAAGGAAGACTAATAGCCCAGTTTATAGAAAAACCAAGGACATAACATTCAACCTTTATTTGAACACTTTCTGTTGCTTATATATATATATATATATATATATATATATATATATATATATATACATATATAGACAGAAATACAGAAGTCAGGTTATAGTTTATGTTATTTTTCTGCATTACTGATCCTTCAAATCTGTTCCAAGTTTTTCCCCACCCAAACTGTGTATAAAACACTTTAAACTAATGGCACATCATTAAACCCAAGGCTTCTTGTAAAGAAATTAAACTTTCAACCAATACCCAGGAAAACATCCTGAAGTAACACACATTGTTTTTGTTTTTTTCTATGTCAACAATATAAAAATTGTTCTAATGGTATTTCATAAAACAAGAATACCAAAAAATGAAGACTGTGGCTCATATTTGGTTTTGGCATCTTTAAGATAATTTCAAGTGTATGAATTTTACAGTCTCCTATTACTTTTAAACCAAAGAAATATATTTAAAAGGCAAAATCAAGGCTTTCGAGCAACATTTCTCCCAAATAGAGTCCAGCTGGCAGAAAATAGACAGCTTTATTGACAAAAAGTCCTTCCAACAAATTTTGAAAGCATGAGTGGCAGTTTAATGGCGACACAGAAAAAAAGATGAAGGTTACACTCTTATTCCCCCCAAATAGCTTTGACATTGGAATTACAAATAAACACATTCTCTGCACATGTTTACCCTTAATAACTCCTGCAGCTGCAGATACTTTTTTTCTCTCAGTGTCTGAGCTAAATGAACGACAGCTTGTAAACCAGCATTTTGATTTGCATTTCTTCTACAATCTGTGGAATAACTTTGCAGTGATTTTTCAGGGACAAATCGCAAGTTGTTCTGTAAAAACTTTTGACAAAAGTAAAGCGTTTGAGCAATGTGACTGATGAAGCCCTTGACAGATATGTGACTATTCAGCAGTTCAACCTTCAGAAGTAAAAGAAAGTCTTTCACTCATTGATGCCATGGTTTACAAAGCCACACCGCTTGCTAATATGTACTTAGGTTGTTTGTTGAAATTGGAGTGCAGAGGCCTGTTTCCACCAAGGCAGGAATTACTTTTATTTTGAGAAGTGATTAAATTAAGTGGTCATTTGCATGTTAAGGTACAGGAAATATACAGGAAATGGTTATGCAAGTTTTAGTTAGGGGCTGTACAGTGGTGCAGTTGGCTGTTGCCTTGCAGCAAGAAGGTTCTGTGTTCAATTCCCAGCCTAGGGTCTTTCTGCATGGAATTTGCATGTCCTCCCTGTGCATGTGTGGGTTCTCTCTGGGTACTCTGGTCTCCAAAAATATGACTGTCAGGTTAATTGGTCTCTAAATAAAGTTATTTTAGTTTGGTTGGGGGTCAGTCTGACTAATTTGTCCCACATGGTGATCAGAACCAAATAAATGAAAAAGAAAGATGAGAAACACGTTGCCATACCATCCATCCTTTTTCTTTTCACCTTTGGCCCTTATTGGGGTCGGGAGGGGTGCTGGTGCCTACTCCAGCTAATGTTCCGGGCGAGAGGCGGGGTACACCCTGTACAGGTCGCCAGTCTGTCGCAGAGGTTGCCATACCTCATTCAGTTATGAGTTGGGAGTATTCTCTAACACTTTATTTACCCAGTTGATTGAAATATTTAGCTACAAATAAAAATACACCAATATGCTACACTTTAAGTGTCTGAGTGGATAATGCTTTCTATGGCTACGAGATGTAAGCAGGACGTAACAGGGTAGCTGCTCAAATTGGCGAATGGGGGAATTGTTTATCTCAGCTGGCTCTCAGGTTAGAATCTGAGGGCTTGTTTTGTCAGTCAACTCACCGCTTGCTGGTTGTAGAGGCCGTGGTTGTGGGTTTTATGAAGCGTGACAGTGATTGTGTTCGACTAAAATTTGTTTTTGGGTTGTTATTTGAACATGAGGCAGTGCAGAACCAGACACAACAGAAACTGGCAATGACACTACTGCATATCCAAACAATCCAAACAAGCAGCAGCTGTGAACCATTAAACAAAACAAGTGAAATGATGTCTCCTGAATTCCTGTGTTAAGCTTTGGTATTCTTTCTTCATTAAGCATCTTTGCAAAATATTTATATATGAAATCTCTCACATTACTCCGGATAATGAGTCATGCTTATGGCTGCAACATGGTTTATAAATAAATGTCTTATAGGAAGTGATTTTGAAAATGTATGCATGCACCAGACTACAGCTGGTGAATGTCCCGATGTGAGGGCTGTGAGTAACAGATGTGACAATGCTTCTCCCTGCTGTTTCTGTATGCATGGATCCCTTCCTGTCACTCCACTCACACATCATCAGCTGGCCACGAAGTGCCACTCTGAGATCCTCTGATCAAAAGCCAAAGCTGTCACCATCTCCTGACATTCTCATTCCTGTTTCCTCCACTCACAGCGCCTTGTCAGAAGGAAACCAACCCTGTAATCACCCCTTCCTACTGCCTGCACGAAACAAATAATTAAAAAGTAGATTGGAAAAATATTCTGCTTTGCATGCTAATGTATTTACAGTTTGCCACACAGTTTATGCCTTGTAAAATAATGTTAAAAAAAACAAACAGACACACACAGCTGAGGTTTTACAGTAGAAGTTACTCTCAGCTCAGAGTAACTTCATTTGAGCTACAATATCCAAAATTGAATTCAGATAGTGTCTCATTGCTTAAGTCAGATTCACCCTCCGTGGAACAAGGCATAAATGGCTGCTTTGTCCTCGAAAATTAAGGAGCTGAACTTCTTCCACTTCTAGCGCTTCAGGTGGCTGCTTCTATTGTTGCTCTATTGTCAGTTTATGAATACGCTGATTACACCAATCTTGACAGCAGAGGTATCTGCTCTCTGCATATCCATATGGGACTTTTATTATAGTGTGTTTGCTCTATTCCACTTTCTTCTCCCACTCCTTCCTTTCACATTTAAAAATCACACAGTGGGGAGGGTTAGTGGAACACAATGACATTATATTGTGCAGGTCGGTAGAACTATTTTTACATGGTGGAAGAAAAGACATTAAAAAATAATCAATTAGAAAAAGCCCAAGGTTAAAGGTTGAAAATGTATTTCCTTTACAAAAGAACTCTTTTTTAAAACATCCTGTGCCTTTCCCTGCTAAGAAATGTTCATGCAGTCTTATTCTCCCTCCCCAGTTCTAAAGGCAGTTCACACAGATTGAAACTGAATATTTCATTTTCAGTGTTTGTCACTTACAAATCCATAGCCACATTTGCATATCAGACATGAACTAATTCTGACGTATTTTTCAATATTTTATGATTTAAAATCCTCTAACTTGTACAGTGTAGCAAAATAAGCTCACATTCCAGTTAGCATACTAATTGCGTCTTCATGTCGCATTTGTAATCTGGTCTTTGGGAGATTATTTACATTCGTTGGATTCACTACTGTTTTCTGCTTTCATGTTTTCAGTAATGAATAAAACTTAATTTTGCACAAGCCAAATCTCAGTTCCATCTATTTCTCTTACTATTGGCTGTGAAACCAGTGTTCTATAAGCTAGCATTTATCACTATAACCTCTTTGAATATTATGATGATGTTTTGGCATAACAACAGCTAATACAATATTAACTCTTCTGCTTTAAAGGTAACACCTGTACTACTTATTTTGCTATACCTACGTGCACAATAGCTATTCATAGAAATTTTAGCAATACAAAGTCTTAAAACCGATATCCATGCCTAGAATGCTCATGCATGCCTCATTGCATGTGTACACACACCTTTACATGAAATTTTGATTTCATGTAAAGGTGAAATCTTTACAGCCTATTGATTCTTTGGTAATGTCTGGTTGAGAAAAGAGTAGACCAGAACACGCAACCCCCCAGGAAGGTCACATACATAACAGACAACTAGATGTTTCACAAAAGATTGGAATTTTGCATCTTTCTGCAAGAAATAGTTCATAATTGTCCAGCATTTTTCTAGGCTCACAGCACCAACTTACTCCTAAATACAATGTTTCTCAGTTCAAAGTCTTCTGCTATAAACAAACTTTTTAAGGTCAAAGTTCACACAAAGTTTTGACACTACTGGCTGATTAGCAATAACATTATGACAAGAATGTATATAAATACATTATCAGCTTGCACTGCTAGCACAAAAAACAAATGGCAAATCTCTCTATTTTCTGATTTGCAAGCATAAACAAGCTCAACTCGGCCGTGACGTAACACTCAGCTCTGAGCTCCGTCATCCAAGACTAATTGAATGCAGAATAAGCTGCAGCTGCTGGTACCAGGCAGCACCCACAATCCAAATATGCAACTACTGCTGAAAAACTATGATCTATTCATGGACATTTTGCAAAAACATAAAATAGTTGAGGAAGTTTTGCACTTTATCACATTAAATGTTGAACAGATTTTTTTAAATTAAATGTTGTAGATTTTCTGTATTGGTGTTTTACTTTACCTTTAATTGTATGACCTGTGTTTTCTTTTTCCTTTGGGTTTTAATGCACAGCACACTGATCGGCCTTACTTTTGTTTTTAGACTTCTTAAAAAAAAATTAAGTGGTATGGTTAACGTGCAGTGCACTATTATTTATGCACACTGCCGAAGAATCTGCAGAAACTATGTAGATTCTGACAGATTTTAACAACATGCTGCATGCAGTGTATACCGAAAAAAATAAAAATAGGTGAAACCCATGTAACTTAATACTTTTAACACTGTAAGTCAATTCTCTAGAAAGGAAACTCCAAAGTATTCAAGACAATTTGCTTGCATTTATCTAGAATAATTCATAAAGTTAGCCAACAGGTTTCCAAAAGTATTTGCAATGATATGTTTTATGCAGCGATGTTGGCAGGAGTTCTTCTTGTAACCGCTCTTCTGGTGATCAGTTGTTGTGTCCTTGAGCAAGACACCGGTGTATGTCAGGCTGCCCCAGGGCAGCTGTGGCTACGGTGCAACAGCTCACCACCATCAGTGTGTGAATGTGTGCATGAATAGGTCAGTGACTGAATGTAGTGTGAAGCGCCTTGGCCTTTTGCCATATGAAGAGAATCACATTGTGTCCTTGCAGTTAGTTGTGCTTTGTGATCAGAAGGACTGTGTGCTTTGTTAGCACTCACTATCACTGTGTTTAAATGATACTTTCTTTACATCACTGCACATCGCATTCATCAGAGATATCTTTATACATCCCAGCATTGAATAAGAAAACAAATAACATTTGGTGGGTTCAACAAACATTTTCATGTCTGTCACACTGCTAAGGCAGCATATGCTTCATTAATTATGCCGCATTGTTTTGGATTTCCACTCATATTAGCATCCAACCCAGCAACTGATTATGTACATCTCATTCTGATTATTTATCATCTGAGACACCACAACAAGCAGGATCACTACAGGCCAGTATAGCATCCATGGCTTCTCTACAACTTAATAAAAAGGAATGAGAAGGATCTGTACCCTCCTGTACACCACGTACCTCCATAAATTAAACATTTAAAATAAGAAGTGCTTCATATAAACAGGTGTAAATTCTGTAAGTATTATTATTTTACGGGATACGCAGATAAATTTGTGGACTGAGTTCCTTTAGGTTTAAATTACATCTGAGCTTTCTCTGTGGTGTTTCTGCTATATTTATATGCGATGATTCAGTTGGTGATGTTGCAAACAAATGTCTAAGTATAAAGCCTTTAAACAAACAAATAAATAAATATAATAATCCGTGTGACTGTAGGGTTCATTTTTGAAGTTCTGTCAGTGTGACGCATCTTGCTTGCAGGGGTGTTTCTTGATGCATCTCATAAAAACATCTGGGAAACCTGTCTAGACAGCTGTGCGGGATGATAGGGCAGAGTGCCACATCATCTCCTCCATTTATGTGTGAATGTGCATTATATAAATCACTGCTACAAACATTATCCCTTGTCCCTTGGGTATCACACTGGCCAGAGCTAAACTAATTATTATGGACAACAATGAATCATGCTGTCAGTCAGCAGCTTTCCGCCAGGTGCCACAGGCCAGACCATCCAGAGGTCAAAATACAGTAGGAGAGAGTGAATGAAAGAGGGCACCGAGGTGTGACTAACTGCTTATTATGTCAAGCTACTGTGCGGTAGCTAAGGTGAGGCCAACAGGTCACCATTCATTTTACACATTCACTCAAAACCATTAACAGGCCCCTCACTGCGGGGAGAAAAACAGCATAGAAGAAATAAACACAGCTCATTTTAAGAGGACGCAACAACAAGCTCAGAGTTAATTGTGCAGTTATCACAGGGTTCATTATAGCTCAATAAAAGTGAAATGTTGTTTCTCTGGTGGTTCTTGTCCTATTTGTGATTTTCTCTTTTTTTTTTTTATAGCAAGCTTATTATTCTGTAAGAGGTTTCCTGTAAAAGTTGCTATCAGCGCAAAATGACCTGTAAACATCCTCGGTTAATGTCATGTCACATACCAGCCCAGCAGCCCAGCAAGCAGAAAATATAAGAAATCAGTCTCTTTTTTTTCTTTTCTGTCAGCCCAGCACTTCCCTGGGAAGGATGCAACTTTCTCTTCACCACGGTTTCAATGTGCCTAGAAACTTTAACTGTTCATAACATTAGCATTTATGCATCTGTATGCAAGCAAATTAAATTATCAATCATGTTTGTTTTGAAGTACATATCCTTTAAGGTTTGATAAAGGTTTGAGAAAGAAAACAATAACAACCAAGACAAGACTTAATAAATTCCAGAAAGGAGCTAGGTAAGTTTCAGAAAAGTTTTAAAAAGTAAAGATTAGCTTCTGATATGCAAGCACCAACAAAACACCTGAAAAGTAACAAAAAGTATTTGGTAAATTGCTTTTACATCGGGGATGCAAAAGCAAACGTAATGGAAAATACAGTGCCATAAAGTTTCAGGTGGTTACTCAAAGTTTTGCGTACGTAATCTCAATCTCATAGAAAAAGAAATCTCTTGAATTATTAACTCCTGGTTTGTCACAGTCTGTCTAATGATAGTTCTTATTACCCTGTAACGTTATTGTGAGTGCTGCGTAGGAAATGAACACAGCAATAGCAAAAATTACATTAATATGACAAAACAGTTTCTTATCTATGGGAGGAAATGTCAAAACACTGCTTCTATAGAAAACTTGAGGACGAAGTAATGAGCCAAAACTTCAAAGTGAAAAATAAAGTAAGCACAAGAGTTTTACCGTTTCATTAGATGCTGCCAAGATCACAATACCTAACTTAATTTGTTGTTATTACTTCCACTAACAAGATACACAAAAGCGCATCACTTCAGCATCCCATAAAAGACTGTCTGCCAACTCACTAAAGTTTTTACATTTAATTTCATTATGTCCTTGCTCCTGGATAGGCTTAATTGGAAAGAAGTTTTAATTTATTCATTCCAGCAGAACCAGGACTTTTTAATTTTCCACATCTATATCCTCAGGGAGCATTTGTCAAGACAGCCAATTTATCAGATAATAAAATAATGATAACGGTAATTAGATTAATCTCCTGATCGTGACCCGTGCACTTTGAATGCCGATTGCCGTGTAAACACGGTCTCTGTGTGATTTTCCAGGCCAACAGCTATGCACCTCGATTGGAGTCACATGTGTGTCCCAATGTCTAATGAAATAACAACTTTAGCTGCTCAGCCATAGTCAGGTTCTACCTCCTCTGCTCGTATTGCTGCACCACTAAAAACAGGTCTTCTGTCTGCCACGAAACATTAGCCATCAATTATGTTGTAATTAAGAAATATCCAAGCCTTGGCACCCATGACTGCATTACAAATTCTCCACAGCTGACTGCTTTCATGGTATTGAAAAGCAAACGCAAATAGGTTTTCAATTTGGGGAAGGGATGTAGGCTAATTGAGTTGACCTTAAAGTGCTGTTTTATTTAAAAATAACAGCAGAGTATGTAACAGCAGCTTAATTTTGTGGGTTATGTTGCAATATGCAGCTGAGACATTTATTTTGTATAAAAAATATGCATAATGGTTTTTTTCCTTCACTGACATTCAGTCAGACTAAAGTTTTCTTGTATAATTTCAGCTAAGATTAGCAGAATTATTTATGTTCGTTGAGTGGGATTTTTATATATATATATAGATTTTTATTATATAAAGGCAGGGTGAGTTTAGTTTATGTACACTTCTGAAATTATGGAAACTAATTTTCAAAAAAAATATTTTATTTTGGAATTCAGCAAATAAAAATTTTTCCTAATTGACCTGAAACATCACGTGTTTAGTCTGATTCTGTCTAAGGTTTCGAGACAAAAAGAGTGTTATATTTACACACAGGCAATGTAAAAGTCTGGTTTCAACAATGCACATCTTTCAGTCCCTTTCCTTTTAAGAATTTCTCGTAAACAGCCATTTTAAATAATTTCACAGCAAATGAAAACATTGAATAGACCAAAACTGACATAATATTTGTAGCTCTGTCAGTTTCTGTTTTTCTCTTACACTGCTGTCCCTAATGACTGGAAAATATCAACCTGAACAATTTCTGTATGCAAATGTTCATTTGTAGCAACACAGATTTCAAGTAGTGTGTGCGTTATAAAAGTTGACAGCAGGCTCACAAATGCACAGCCGGCTTGAGGAGCCATCAGCGGCAGCGGTTGCAGTGGCTGAAGCATCGCTCCCATTATGCTGGAGGAAGAGCTCATCCGCACAACAAGTAGGTGTGTGCACGCATGATTTCACACTTAGCTGTACCGCATTAGCCCAGCTATTTATGCATTTAATACCGGTCATGGCTATATATAGCAGCAGGCCATGAATCACTCACTAGGATGAGGGGGTGGGGGGGAGACTTTGGCTTTATATTGTTAAGGTTTTAAAGCAGAGTAGTTATTTATCACCTGTTCAAGGGAACATGGGCATCTTAACACACTTATCACTGACATGTTTGAAGAGAATTCATAACGCAGTGACAAGCAGGGATGAAATGCACCAAGACGGCACTAAAGCCGGTATCTTCAGTGCCATAAAGGGAAGCGCTGGCATGCAGATGTAATGGATTGAGATTGTGCTAACACTTGTCCCCTGCTCTAAAGCTGACATTGTGAATTATCACCTGTCAGATCCGCGAGGCTTTAGCAGAGACAGTCAATGCTGGATATGATCTTTGGAGGAGGAGTTGAGAAGTTCTACCCCCACTGTGGCAGCATGTTGTATTTCTCACCGTTATCTTTCTATCTTAGGAAGACAGATCAAAGTAAAAAAAAAGGAAAAGGAAAACAAAATGTGGTAGTGTTTTGCCTGAACAGAGATTGGAGTCCGGATAGGTTGATCTGAAATTCTACCTTCCTAATCAGCACCATCCATGCCGAGAGCTGCACTGCTTCTATCCATATGTTAAGATTAATATCTTTTTTTTTTTTTTTAATCTTTACTGGTAGTGCCATGATTGCGTTGCTTCAATTCTGTTACCCAATTACAAGAACACACCTGTACTTCCTTGGAAATGTCAAGCTATGTGACAAATTAGACAAATTTAGCTACCTGTTGCAGACAGTGGAAAGTAACAGCTGCTATAAAAGCTTGTGTCTGTGCTGAAACCACATGGTGAGTCATTTTCTGTTGCAGTCTGCTTTACTAATCGCCTTGTTTTTCTGTAGGAAGTTTCTCCTTGGGGACAGTTCTGTGATGGAGACGACAGAGGCGGAGGACATGGTTTTCCCACGCGAGACTGTTTGTCTGTGTGCAAAGATAGCAGAGAACCTTTTGGCTCCAAATGTTTATGAAACACACCTCGAGAAAATGACATTTACTACTTGAGGAAAGCGTTCTGCTTTACCAAAGAGGGGCAGGATATGTGGAATATGTGAGCTAACACAGAAATGGTTCAAAAACGAAAAGCTGACACTTGAAGGAACCTTTAGCAAACGGCTGAACTTTTTCATATTACTGCAAGACTTTAGCTTGGGCAAGCATCAATGCCCTCCAACTGGGATGAATAAGATCATATGTCTGTGTCACTAATGTCCCTCCAGACATGTCTCACCAGTCTAACGACATCCTGGAAACGCCTTCGGGTTGTCATTTAAGGTTAACAAGAGCAGGTCAAAAACTGCACGACGAGAGAAGCCTACCTTCTATTTTAATGGTCACACAGCTCTTTAAACCTCCATACATAAAATTTGCCGTCAAAACAAAAGTTTGAACAATATCTTTGGTCACTTTGCCCTAAAATAGGGTGTGAAACAACTGCTTTTCTCCACAGTTATGCTTTGTTCACAATGTGTAAGCTGTTAAGAACCGCTTCGTTTACAGCTCGGCATGTAATCAGCATTGCAAGGTGATAATTACTAAATGCTCACCTTGCTTTATTCATAGCATTCACCTGATCCATTAACACTGAGAATGGAGACTTAGTGGTTTGTCTTCTTGCTGCCACCCCACCGTTTAGTTAAGCTATATTATTGATTTTTGTTTGATTTTCTACTTAAATGATTAAGATCTAGATGTGGGAGTTGTTAATTTGAGTTAGACTGAGATGGGTGGAGCAATCAATACAACATCACTCTCACAAGTCTGGTAAATTTATTATTACTTCAACCCAACTAATTATAGGTCTGTCAGCAACTAAATGGCTGCTTTATGCTTTATCATTTGATTAGTTGTTTTGTAATCTCATCGAATAAAGCACAGCATGTTGGAATGATGGCTTCTAAATACACTGGTTTACTAGAAAGTATTATTTATGTTTGAAGACTTTATTTTAATTGTCAATTTAATTGTGTTAAATTGATGTATTTTAGTTAAGAAACAGTGTAATTCTTCCACTACCAGTCATTCCAATGTCTCTCTAAGTCAGTCTGAGGGGTGAATACTTCTGTCCCTGGGAGCCATTGCTATTAAACTCTAAAAGATTAGGAAATGTCCATGTGGTCTCGTAGCTTATTTAAAATTGAAGCAATGATCACCACTGTAATTGAAAATGGGGAAATTGATACGTGCTGGAACTAACTAAAATAAAGTATAATATTTTTTTTTATCAGTAAATCAACTCATGGTTGTCTCAACATAAAAAGCTGACTGATTAGTATGCGCTTGTTCCCGTCTGGCACAGAAAGTGGATGGATGCATCACCATAATGTAAATTTAGCCTATAATCAGGGTCGGATCAAGATGACAGAGGGCCCTGAGGACAGTGTGTTGAATGGCATATTTGAAACTTAAACTCAAAGTTTCTTTCTTCAGCTGCTCCACCGATTGGGCCCACTTTCCCACTTTCTTACAATATAATTTTAACCATGAAAAGCAAAAGCCCATAATTAAAATAGCTTGATAAAGACATTATTATTTTTATTTTGTGGAGAATGTGAAATCTAAAACAAACATTTCACAAATTTGAGATAAATACTGTGGACAAAGCATGCAATCCTCACAATTGAGTGAACATTTAACAGAATTAAACTCTGGCAAGATTTCAGTTCCTCTCCTTTTTAGTCTACATCAGCAATATTATACTTGTGCCAACACCAGAGTGGATAAGACTTTGCCAGGATTAAACTCATCGTTTTTAGAATGACGCTGTAGAAACAGAGGCTACGTTAGATTAAACTTTCCATCGCATGATTTTCCTCACAAAGGAAGCAAACTGTGTCCCAAAGAGATTTGAAATCATCATTGGAAATATCATACTGATCAAAATCAATATCAACTTTCGGTCAGTTTGTATTTGTGCTGTCTTAAAACTACAAATATGCCCTGTATAGCCAGTGAGAAAATACATCAATTTTAAGCAATGAACCACGGTCACCATTGGACCTCAGTGTCACTTCATATAATAATGCAGTCAGTCAGTATTTGGAGAGGTTTGGACACTGATGCCATGAAAATGATTTGGGAGGAGAATCATTTCATATTACAACTAATCACAATTGTCCCTCTTAAAATTTCTGAAAAACATTTGTTGTGCTCTCTGTCACAAAGGTCTCTGTGCCATAGTGCAATTTGGATAAGTGAGTTAAATACTTGGAAAATGTAATCTTGATGGATGTCATTTTACACACCTTTCTAAGAGGAAATATGTTTCTGAATATCATCCCCTCCCCCCAAAATAAAAAATGCTAGTAGTGAAGTTTGCAGGCGGAAACATCGCAGTCTGTCTTACAGCATATGGTAACTGGCAGATTTCATATAATTAAAGGAAAGATTAATTGAGAAGTGAACAGGGACATTCTTGAAGAATGTGAAGATGAAATATGTTTGTATTTCTTGATAATACCAAACAAGCAAATGTGTTTTCCTTAAATGGCTTCATAGATAGAAAGTGTTTATGCAGCAAATCTATCACTCATAAAAACACTAGAAGTTTGATTACATGTGCCATTATTACTACCTAAACAACAAAAATGTTCAATGTACTGATGTTGCTTTGTAGCTCATAGACATAATTATGATGCTTCATTTTATCTCACAACTCTCTGCCACACTATTTCAGGGTGGTTTCAACTTATCCACCTTATAACTAATATAGCAACTCTTTGGAATAATAAGCCGTTATGGTAAGCTTTTTCACACAGAGTTATCCTCTTAGAGGTTGGACAAAATTAGTTTTTCCATCCATAGTGATATAAAATACTCATTCCCAATTATCATAAACATTTGATGACTTTTTCACATAGAGCAAAGTTGGACTGGGTAGCTGGGTAAAGGTTATATTTGTCTGATATTACAATAAACACTATCTATTTTTGCTCAAATGAAGGATTGAGATAATTGACTTCAGGTGGTGTTTGACAACATTTATTTTATAGCCCAGCACAAATGGTCTGTTGCATTACAAAGGGATAGTAGTTCTCAACAAAACAGCTTATACTCACAATAATACTAGTTTTGAATTTATTTATTTATTTTTTTAAATATCCTTTCTGTGAGCAGTGGAGGAGTGCCACACTTCTTATCTCAAACAATTTCCCCTTGTTTTTGCCTTACCACTTTCAGCTATTGTTTCCACTGTAACAGCATGTCATTCATTGGGGATCCTTTCTCTTGCACAAAAAGGTGCTCACTTAACAGCAAAAGGGAAAAGAAAAGCTGATAAATTGGGCAGTTTTAATCTGTGGGAAACCACCAAAACACACGAGCAAGTGTTGCTTTATGAAAACTTCTAAATGATGTAACAAAAGAGAATTAAATCCATGTGAGCCTGTGTTAATTCGTGTGATATGACATGCTCAGTCACAGCTTTTTCACATTAATTTGAAGCAGGACACAGGAGATTGAATCCAGACAAAAAACTCCCCAGAATGTGGCGCAGCTCAGTTTGATCGGTGTAAGAGTTTGTCATGTGATTTCTTGTCCGTGTAAAAAAAAAACAGCTATATTGTTTTGTTTTTGCCACGCTGCTGTTATGAAAAGGGAAAAAAAAAATAAAATAAATAAAAAAACATATCAAGGAAACGAGTTATCTCAGCAGGATGTCGCGCAGCAACCCTTCTCCATGTTTTTTTTTTTTTTTTTTTCTCCATGTTTTCCTTTTTTCTTTTTTTTTTTTTTTCTCAGACCAATATGCTAGCTACATTTCACTTATTTCATCTTCATTTAGAAATTCTGGATTCTTGCTGAAGATGTACAATGTCTGAGCTAGAGCGAGGGTGGCATTTTATTATTCTTTAATCTCTGGTGTTTATGAGAGATTATACATCACTGTCAAAGGACTCTGCAGCAGCATGTACAGTAAGTGGAAGCTGTTGGTCTTTACATAACCCCACTGGTTACACTTTGAAGATACAATACAGATTTAAGAACACCATACTCTGAACGTTATAGACGTTGTTCAGGATCAAACGGCTTCTCTTCAGTACGTGGTGATGTTAAATAAAGCGCAGAAGCTGTACGTGTGCACAGCCAGGGTTTGTCTAATGAATTCCTCTCAGGGGCTGCCAGTTCATGGAGAAGTGTGACGGCATTGACAGTTTTGAAGCTATTCAGTGATGTCCAACCAGCAGCTGGTGAAAACCAAAATGAAACTTGATTAGTGACAGCTCTGCAGGGAGGCTGTTGTCTCCTGCGGTATGGTTGCACCGACAACAGGGCTTTACCCAGATTCATGTTGTTTTGGCAGGATTATCTCTGAGTGTAGGTGTTTTCCTTGGTAACTGGATTTTTTTTATTTATTTTGAAAACATATAGATGAAATTATTTTTGTCTGTCATAAAAACCTAAAATAACCAGAAAACACAAGGAAGTACAATTATATGCACGATACATCTGTATCTCTGAAAAACATAAAAAATAAATAAATAAAAATCTAAATCCTTTTAGTTCAACAAGATAGAGGCAGAGGATGCGTAAAACATTGTTTTGATAAATAAAAAATTTGCACCTCTCGCTCTGAAAGAAATACAAAAGGTTGACTAAATTTGTTTTAATTGTCTGCATTCCTCTGCTAGATTTTTTTTTTTATCTCATTTCTGCTTGAACTCATGTGAATCTCATTCCCTGTTCTCATTTGAACCCCAGAATGAGATGCCCAGGGCGGCATCTCATCAGGGGACGACATGAGAACCACCACTAAACCCCAGCTGCAGAACCCTGGCCACTACTTTGAAATCAATACTTTTTTTCCCTCAAGTTTAAAAGAAAACCAATGTCTCTAGAGTCCCTTCAAAAAAGCCTGTAATGTAAACTTTCCACCAGCAGCTGCCAATAAAATCAACATGAATGATATCAGCATTTAACAGGAGATCTTGAGCATGGCTAACATACTACTGTGCTCAAAATTATCCCTGTAAGGTTTTAGTTTCTGTTTTTTGACACAGTGTAAACCTCTCCTCTCAGTCATTAATATTTTCGGCTCATATTTGAAGTACTACGGAAACAGAGTCAGAAGTAAATGAGGCAGATTTGGAAAAGTCCACAAAATGTCTTTATTTTTGTTTTATCTGGCACTTGAAGCCAGAGCATGTGCAAATAGTTGGCTTCTTTGTCTTTTCTAATAGTCTCACAGCATTTACTTCACATGTGCATGACAAACTGTATTAAATTTCAATTTAAGAAAATGTTAAAATCTCTGGTCTTAAACCTTATTTAAAATACAGATGGGAGGTGCAAACACACACACAAAAAAAAAAAAAATGTATGTGCTTGAAAGGTTATGGTGGAGATCTACTCACCTAAACCAACATGTCTCCATGAACCACTGAGATACAAAACACAAATGCTAAATCCTAAAAATCCAGTTTTGTTCATTTAAACTTAAAGCAATTTCTGTTTCAACTTTAACTTCATGTGTTTATTATTAGTATTATTATTTTTTTTATTTTTAAAATGAAGCACTGACTGTTTTATATTCCTTGGGAGAAAAACATGACCAGGTGTGGAAAAGCAGCTGATCAGAACCTCATTCCAATCAGCAGTACTGCAGCTCTGCTGACAGCTACAATAGTGCTAATGACAGCCTATGTTACTCTGTGGCATAGAAACACCTTGGCTGGAGGACATGATAACTACTGGACAAGTATAGAGGTTTGCAGGTTAAGGGGAGAGCAATGACATCCATTCATGCGTAATTGTGCTGTGAAGATTCACTCAGTTTAGAAAAATGCTCACTTCTTCTAATTGGGTAACTTCCTGTTTGAGTAATTCTTCAACACAGTTCTCGCCATGACTATTGTCCTGAATCTGTTAAAAAGGATAAGATAACACACGGCTTGCTCTAGATAATTGAAGTTTCTTTACTTTGCACATCACTGTTTATCTGAATAACAAATATTTGTTCATTGTGTTTTTGTTTCGAAGAATCTCTCTTTCAAGGGCCACTCTGGTTTCATTGTTAAGCTTATTGAGTGAACACTTGAAGTGAAGCTTAAGGCAGTTTTTCTCTAAACTGGGCAGATATGAGTGACTGGTTTAAAAATGAAACTTTCAGTTCCCCGTGTAAGTCTAAATTTAAACAGTTTGCAGAAAGACAAGAGAATTATCCTGGCGAATAAGTACCTCTCAGACAACGGCGTTCGGCCTTGCTGAGCCAGCCGGGCCAGATAAAACACGGCTCTGGTTCTATTGCTGGTAAAAGAAGAGAGGGCATGTTCTGCTTTCAGAGCTGCCAGGACTATACTAATCATGAACCTGTGTGTGCATGTAAGAGCAACACAGATCTTCTTGGTGAGCAGTCTTTGATGTCATTTACCAGCATCATGCAGACAAACTGCTACATATTTATGAAGTTACGCATGAGACCTAAAAACCTGTAAAAGCAGCTTTACATAAACCAAGTATTTACAAACCAATGAAGTCAGACTTGGGAGAAATGTCTTCATAACAGCTAAATCTTGCCATGCAATAAATACCTATAAATAAATGTTATAATCTTTCTAACATGCTTGGCAGCTTGTTGCCTCTAAATGAATGTTATTCTCTCTGTTTAAATAAATGCATGTCAATATCTTTACCTACTTCAACGGAAAACAATATGCTAAATTCTATGCTTGTGTTATCAAATTACTGTTTGATCATTTATTGCCTGATTACTTGAACACAAGGACAAATTTGCAGAGCTCAAAATTATCCCTTTAATATGCAAATTATGCCAAGAATGGGATCTCAGTCTCACTTTGAAAGTCTGATTTCACACCAAGACACATGACCTTTAAATCTACATGGATATTCATTTACAAATACAACTGAAAAGGTTTTTTGTTTTTTTTATCAGATTACGATAAAAAGAAAAATGGATGTTTATGAAACGGACAATAAAGGTTGAAAACAGCACGGAGAAAATAATGCAAATTGGGAGCTTTTAAGAAATAAACCATCTAATTTATTAAGGTATATGTGATATCTAATGAATATAAAACTGATGGACATTTAGGTTAAATCTTCATAAAGGAAGGAGAGACACAGCCACTGCCAGTGTCTTAACAGTCTGAAAATTTGCTCATCCAATGTTTTCTCCTCATTTTACTTTCAGTCTGTTCTTTGCTGACTGTTTCTTTCTCCGGTCTTTGTGTTCTCCCTCTGCTTCTCTGAGATTCATATTCTGACACATTTTCTCTTCTCTTCTTTTCTCTTCTGAGCTGAATTATTCTGCAACACATTCTAACTCACTTCCCCTTCAAAGCTACCCAATAACAGCTGCAAAACTTTTTTTCCGCAGCCAACAGCTCATGGAGTTTGTTGAAGAAGTAGTTGACAATCAAATGTTTACTACTCTGGGTGTCACACAGCTCGGTTACCAGTAGTGATTTTAACATCCGTAAAGCATTAAGATCCTCCGTTTCTCTTGTCATACAAATGTAAAACAAGTTTTAAAGGAAACATTCATCCACAATTTTTCAACAAAAGAAATACACAAAACAATTCTGTGAGATAATATACTGAATGAAATAAGGAAGTCACAAATACAAAAACGTAGGGATTAATCAAACATAAAATACAGCGTTGTAATGTTTTTTTTAAACCACCTTCTGGATATAATTTTGCTAGAGAGTAATTATCATACATCACTGAGGATCACAAGATTCAAGCATGTAAAAAAAGTTCCCAAACCGGATGTTCAAAGAAAGAGAGTCTCCAATGATATCAGTTCAGACATGTTTAAGAACAAGAAGGGTTTCATTAGCTCTTTTAATGTTGGTGGATTATGTTCTTTAGTGAAACACATCTGCTGGAAGGAGATGAGAGACAGTTAAGGTACACAAGTAGTGTCTCTGCTGCCAGGATATTTGTGTGGCCTATTTCCAAGTTTCTTCAGCTTGGGCTCTGATTGAAACCGAGGTAAAGTATTATTCTTGCATAAAAGCCTGTAGGAGTTTGTAGATCATTCTTGGTCTCATTGCTACAAGCACTTTCTAATAAAAGTTTGTAATTGACAAACAAACAAAAGAAAACAGAAAACAGGAAAAAAAAGAAAAAGAAAAAGAAATGACCTTTAAAACATAAGCATATAGTCACTTTTTTTAACGGGTTACAGACATCAAATGACATTTCATAAAGTAAACTCTATTTCAAAAGGTTCATTTACACAGACTGACATTTACGCAACTGTAAAGTACAGCAAGGAGGCACTTGAAGTCATTCAGCTTACTCTGGTTTGGAAGTCTATGTACTTCAACATGATTACATTTTAGGGATGTTTAAAGTTTTAATTGATCATGGAAGATCAATTAGTAATTAAAAATGAATCAATAACAATTAATTAATTAATCGCAATTTTTTATTTATTTATTATTTTTTTGTTTGTTTTTGACCACCACAGAGATGTTGATCTTCTGGAAGGCTTTTATTTATTTATTTATTTTTTTCTGGATACAAATCTATTAATATCTTAATTTTAAAAAGGGTTATTCATATATACACAATTCAGTTTTTTACCAGAAGGGCTTTTTTACATCACTTACTCCACATGGATTCAGAAATATTGATTGATTATAATAACCAATGTTTATTACAGGTATTCTTATTTGCATTGATTTCACAGTCATCTCCTGGTTTATGCCAAACAGCGCTATGTGCAAACAGAAATTTTACATCCCTCAGATTTTCTGTTAAACATGCAAAATGATTTATGGTGATTTTTTTTTTTTTTGTCTTTTTACCTGCTCAGCAACAAATGAACATGCAATTTAACTAAAAAGGGTCCACACTTTGGACCTCTTATGGGGATCAAAAAATTGACATTAAAATATTAAAATGTAAGAAAAAAAAATACATAAATTACAGAAATATGTCACAAATTTACAAGAAGGCTGAAATCCTAAAGGTTATACATTCTGTCTGAGCTTCATGCAGTGTCCACCACTAACAGGATGATGTTATTTGCAGAATCATAATCTCCTCATAAATCTGTAAATGAGGTTATGTATACAGCTCAAAATGTGGAGACACCACCATCAACAAATAAGTGACTTTCTCTAGTCCATCTCAGCATACCAAGCAGCTTGCTTAGCATTCACATTCTATCAAATATACGTCACTTTGAGTTTCCGCAAACTGCTTTACTTTTACCACCTCTAGAAGTGGGCAGCATATAAAGGGGTACAGTACGCTGCAAAAATAGTCACTTTCACTAAGGCAGAAACCATTCTGAACTTCAGTACAAGCATTTTGGTCCATTCATACTTAAATTACACTGTAAATGTCCATATCATCAGCCAGATTATCATTTAAATGATGTGCCAGGTATTCGACAGCAGCCCACAGTGTAAGAATAGTAGCAGATAAAGATAAGTCAGAAAGTATCGATTTCTGATCCTACCTATCCCAACATCAGCCTTTACCGCACATCCCTACACAACAGTATATAAAACGCCGCACATCCGGTTACCACAAATGCCAATATTCAACCCTCTTCACATTCCCTTCCTTGTCAACCACTGCAGTGTCTTCTTGTTGGACAGGATTTAACTGGTTGGCTCTGGTAGGTCTCCAAGCTGCTAAAGTACTAACATTTGCATCAAGCTGGATTATCTTAATGTGACACCCAAGACTTTGTTGTCTGACAAAGAAAGCTGTCTTGGTAAACCATGTTTACGTCACATTAAATTTCAACACCATATTGAGTTATAAGAACAATAGCAGTGCTTTCAACAAGTTGTGAAAATCATACTGTCAAAGCTGTACTCCTAAGGGTCTTCAGTTGTCAAGGCTACCATACAGATGTCTGCTCGTTGCCCACTCATGTAGTGTGCCAGGTTGAACCAAACCATGATGACAAAACCCACAAGATAATAGGACTTTTTTTGCTCTGTGGCTGTCTCACTGTAACACCACTGCCCTTAGCCCATCCCCAAGCTCCCACACTTTTATTTCCAAACCTCACCCACTCACACTTGCCCTACTTGTGTTGACAACACCCATTGTTAACACACATCGCCCTGAGAAACTTACACCTCCTCTCATCACCTTTGGCGCTTAAATTAACAGTCTCAATCCGCTCCCCGAACAGAAGTATGTTGCACAACACAAAGGAATGTTTATTTATATATGTTGATAGCATACATTAATATAATGTTGTTTATGTTGTCATATTTCATTTGTTTATTTTGCAATTGCAGCTTCCAGTCTTGAATGTGTTAGGAGATTTCACTCCGCAGGGTCATTTCTGCTCTCAAAATTGAATTAAAAAGTAGTGTTTTTAATTAACAGATGCGCCTAACCTGGTATTTATCAAATGCAACTTGGTATTTAATGTATTTAAATAAAAAAAAATATTTATATCCATGGGGATATTTGAATTCAAATTATTTTCATTTAACCCTGAAGTTTGTTTCTAATTGGAAACTTTTCTGTCTATGAAAAGGAAAAAGGCTAATCCAAGTGTGTTTATAGAAGTCTTATCATTGATCTTTCAAATCCCACACAGCTTTTTGTTCATATCTGCTGTATTTTGGCCATTTGTCTTTGTCAGTGTGCTCCAAGTGTGTGAAGTTGGAACATTTCCCTGCCATCGCCCTAATGTTTAGCTTTCCCCTCAGATTAGTCATGACTCTGACCGGGCAACTCCGAAATGTTTTTGTTACTTCCAGTCAGGAGAACCATATTGACCAAATTAAACTCTTTTCAAAAACCTAAACCTACCAAGGAGCATGGAAAACCTTTGCTGTTATGTGTTTCCAGGGTCCAGCTGTGCTGTAGCTGTTTGTGTTCCCCAACTTGAGATTAATGGTGTTTTCACACCATCAAAATATTGAGTTGTCAAAGCTACGCCACTTGAAGTTGTGATTCTTGTAAAGACTTACAGTTATATAATTTGTATATCATTTGTGACTGTAAAGTGTTCTTTCAAGTTTAGGCCAGTAAGATCAAAATTATTGCTTTGGTATTTTATTAAATATGTAATTAATTATGTAAAACTTATGTTTCTTGAGCTTTTCTGAAAGCTCAGACCGTATATTATGTTTTTGTTCAACAAATATATTTTTTAATTTAAATCAAACCTTGAACTAGTCATTTGTTTTACTGAAATAATGAAATCGTAATTCACATCTAAATTATTTCAGAGTTAAATTAGAGGTCCCTTTTTAAAGTATTCAATATTTACCACCTTGAGAGATAATAGTTCCATAGCATTTCCTTTTTTAAAATTCCACTTACTCTTTTTTTTTTTGTCTTAATTTTTTATTTTTATTTTTCCCAAATTAGTTCTATAAAGCTGTACAGGAGAACAGGTCTCTATCTCTAATATCAATGATGTCAAAAACAACATATGCAGAGCACTCTAACTGCTACTAACAGTTCATATCTTTAAACAGGGAGATGTTTCAGTGTCACAGTGGGGATGTGCTCCCTCGGTTTCAGCTGCTGTAAGAAGTTTGCATAGTTTGTCAGGAATTACTCTGATAATGTCTAGACTATTTAAGGTATCTACTTTTTGCCACACATATTTGCACTCTTCCTCATCTTGCACTCTGACCTGAAAGTTCATCCAGCCCCATGGCTCTCCACGACTTCCTCCTACATTTATTTGAAACGTTCATAAACACAAACCCTTGGCAATACATTGCTTGGTTATGTACTATGATTCTGGAGTGCAATGTGGGTGAGTTACAGTATATACATCTTTCTGGCCAACTTTTAACCTGCTCTTGTTTTTAGGTTTGCACCAGTTGTTGGTCTTTTCCTTCCCTTTCCTCTCCTCCTGACTCTCTGACTGTACAACTGCCAGACTAGTCAGAGGTTTTATTTCTTTTATATCACTTTAAAGGTCTTCTAAATAAATATTAGCTGGTTTAGAGTAATGCAGTCAGATATCACTTTGACTCCACTCCCTCTCTTAAACTATTTAAATAAACACCAGTAGATTGCAGTTGGTTCCCATTGTTCATATAAACAAACACTGGGGTGGCTCAGTCTCAAATGACACAGACTGCTGTGTGCTGAGATGTGCCACAGCTCAACGTTTTATGATTCACACTGCAAAGCATGCCTCATACTGAGGACATTGCTTCCTTCACACCTGTGTTATTTAGCACAACACACAAGCCCACATAGAGATGGAAAAAAATTCCTCACATCAGTTCTAAGAAATGGGCAGAGCAGAGTATTATTAGGGAACCTGCAGCAAATGAGCACCATTTTCCATCATTTCTTCCATACAGTGTAAAGTCCCCCTTTTGAAATCACAGATCACAAAGCTAGAGTTATTGGAGTTTCTTCTGTTTTTGTGAAGCACAGAGTGATTCTTTGCTCCCCATTGCTGCCCACTCTCTTCAGCTGTCTATAAAAAAAAAAAAAAGCTCTTACACTTTTCTCTTACCCACAATATTTCCAGTTGAGAAAAACAGGACAATTACGATGTGGAAACTTAAGGAGCACCACAGATCTCTCTTATGTTGGTAGAGCTTCATCAATACTATAGGTGGGAAGCTTGGAGTGGCACTTTGTCAATATGACGCATGCCTTTTTGCCTCTGAAATGACTTACTCAAAAATAAAGGTAGCATATATCCACAACTATTGCGACTCCATGTATAGTCTTGATGTCAAAAACAAAGCTATGATTTCCAATAAATATCAGGCCAAATATGTGTGGCAAAAAAGTAGACACCTTAGATAGTCTACTCTAGACATTATCAGAGTCATTCCTGACAAACTATGCAAATTTAGGTGGTAAAAAGTGATCCTGAGCAAGTCTACTGACATTTTAAAATAGGTCAAAATGTGTCATTTGGGATTTCTCAGACAAGAGATTTTGCTATATTTTACTGGTGTAGTGTCTCGGTTATTCAGTCCAGTCAAAAACAACTTTTTAAAAACTCTTTGAAAAACACTGGAAGCCTTTATACGTTTTTCGAACTCAATTAGGCATCCAGATCAGAAGCTCAACTCACACCGTTCGATGCGGAGGAGCTCTGCTTCGAGCCTTCGGTCGAACCTACCCACCCTACAGATGAAGCTCATTTTCTCTCAGTCATGACTCGCATCTCAGCAGCATTGGTGAGGAAAGGAACATAGGCGGACAAATAAATTGAGGCTTATGCTTTACGGTTCAGATCCTTCTTCTCCATGACAGACTGTAGGAGTGATGGCATTACTATAGACAAAGCCCCAATTTTTCTGTCCACAGATGTATTTGTTTTTAAAATACTTTTGTTAAGACAGTGACACTGAAACTGTGGCGCAGTTCTTTTTCCAACATCCATAGACAACATTCCTCTACATTTGGTTTGGATGTGGGGATTCCTGCTGAGATTTTCACACCATTTTACAGGTTTCCAGCATCATAACAACAGTGCAACAAAATCTCTCAAAAACCACAACATGCTGTGAGCAAACATGAATAAAGATAACTACCTACAAATTGAAGATGTGAAAAAGTTCTCTCCATTTGCAGCATGGAAACATTCTCGGCTATAATCAATATTTAGTTCAGTCGTGGTCTCCTTCTCAACACAAACATTCAAAGAAAATCCAATATCGGGTAAGAGCCAATCCCTTATTTTGTTCCTAATTGAGAAATTTGAATATCTGGATGTCACGCTGCACAGCACTGGGATTTGAGCTGGGATGTGCAGTAAATAAGTAGCTAAGGTCTGCAACAACAACAACAACAACAACAACAAAAGCCTCAGAGACACTCGGCTTCACATACAGTATATTCTACTAACTGAAGTTTGGCCCATTCACATTCATACCAACTTTAAGAGAAATGGAGCAACAGTGGAGTAGTGGGAAAAATACCTTTGTGTTGAAAACATTGTACAGTCTGACATTCAGATATTTTGGAAACCATTTTTTTTGGAAGAGAGCATTGTTGACTCAAATAGGATTTATGAGAAAGGAAAACTGCAATTTCTGCAAACCTTACCTTGTTTAGTTATTTTCAATAACTCACTAAAGTTAGCCTGCAGCTTACAAAAAATTTGATCCGCTAACAAATAAGATTGTTTTGTTCACTTCTGTTGCAACTGCCAAGTTATTTTCAGGAAAATCTCAGTCCTACAGTTGCTTTAGCGACAGGTGTTGCGTTTCTGACAAACATTTGCAGAAAGAAAAAGGAGGCTTTAATCCTTTTTGACATCTGAAAATCACCTGCAAATGTATGCAATTAAACCTTGAATGTCAGAGCTCCAGGAGAGAACCATAATCAGCTTCAAACATACATTCACCACATGCTTTCACTTCTGAAATACTTTTGTGCAGTTGCCTAAACCCAGACTGAGATCATGCTGAGATAATACAGAATTGACGTCATGTGTGGGCAGCAAAGGCATGATTCATGTTGTTAAGTGTGTCATTGAAATATGGGCAAATTTGCAGAAAAAATCTCTCTGCAAACTCTTAATGTAATCAAAATGTATGTTCTTTTAGAACGAGGGCATGTGGGTCTTGATTTTTTGTCTCCTATATGTGAAGGAACAATTCCAAGTGAAGATTCTGCAACGCTAGAATATTAAAGAAGTGCCAAGTGTTTCTTATTCTAAAACACTTCTATCCTCTAATGATTGCAAGAATTTACATTGCACTTTATTAATTTGTACCCCAGGTCCTGCAGCTCATAAGAGATCAGAAAATATTTCTATGAATAACACAATTTGTTTTATGGATGTGAAATGTGATGCATGGCACTTTGGAGCAAAAGGCAGATTCAGGGTGAAACTGCAAAAGGATGCATTATCAGGCTTGTCAGCACAGTCTGTCTAAAACAAACACCATTTGCATCTCTCTTCTATTTATCATGTGTTGCATTATGCCTGCTGTCCTCTCTTGTTGCTGATTAAATTTCCATTAGCCATGCTTACTCGTTGTGCAGGGAAGTGAACTGAGAAATGCTACGTACATGTGATCACTCAGAAACAGTGTAGGTTGGGTAATGACATGTTGGCATGATTTTTTTTTTTTTCCCTCTTCTTTGGAGGGAGGAGGTACACCTTGTGACAGCGTGTCTTTTCCAGCACATTTCTGGCTGCCGTTGCGCAGGCTGGCAGGGCGAGATGTGGCAAATGCAAAGAAGAAGGAGACAGAAATGAAGAGGTGGAAAAGATGGACATTTGAATTGAAATCAAATATATTCAAATATATTTCTGTGTACACTATTGATGTCTTGAGAACCGGTGCCTGAGGGTCTTTTGGATAAAACAGACTTTCGGCAAGTGTGACACTTTTTCTAACATTTATAAATATCCGGTCACAGTTGACGTTTCAAATCCTGAATAAATGTATTTTGAAACAATAAAAATATTATCCACGCTAGCCAAATGCTGCATGCATTCAGGAAGAAGCTAAAGATTAGTTTAGCAACAGTTACAGAAAACCTGCTAGTAGGCATATTTTTTGAATATCACAACCCTGAAATGTGGTAGCAATCCCCAAAGAGATCTCAAACTCCAGTCCTCCTGGGTTGGTGTCCTGCAAAGCTTTGAGGTGAAACCTAATGCAGCACACCTGATTTAAATAACTAAATGACCTCTTTAGCATGCAGGCACGGCAGCTTCAATGGAGACGATCACCAGAGCGGGGAGTCATCCCGGTTCAGGCCTCGTCCGACTGTTTTCAGTCTTTTCAACGTATGGAAAAAGGAAAGCTCTTTGTGCCTGTGGGGCTCAGCACTGCCCTCTATCAGTGACACAGTTCTGTGTCACGCTACAGTATTTAGAGGCAGAACACCAAGTCTAGATATTACACACAAATCTTAAATATTTTAGACAGACTGTGGAACATCAACATGTGTAATGCACAATCAGACATGCATATTGGCAAAGTAAGAGATACAAGGTACATGGCAACAGTTAGCATCATCCAGTGTGTGGCAGTGCCAGTGGTGAGACACAGCTCATCTCACTTCTCTCATGTATTTGAACAGCGGGTCTGCAAATTTAGTGATTTTGACGTTAAACATTTTGAAATCATACCAAAAAACTCAGTTTATATTTGCAGGCATAAGACTGATTCTAGACTCACTCTTACATGTGTGTCTTTTACACCACATGTTCCTGCTGTTCATGTAACTGGAGGGGGGGTTCCTCTCAGCTTCACAGTGGGAAGTTTGAACTTAAGGACGTTATCTTGACCATGTCTAGATGTCTAAAAATATCAATTCCCTGCCTTGTGATTGGTTGATCTGTGTTAAGAAGCAGATATTGCAGAATTGAATTGATCTCAATAAACACTTAATCCATCTCAAAAGCCTGACACTTTAACAGGGACTGTGCTCTTTGTCGGGCCGCTGAACCTGGTAAGTGAACAGTAGCATAAATACAGACCAAAGGAGCATCAATGAAAGCTTGAATGTATGTATTATGTATACTATCTGATCGTTTTTGCTTGAGGTCAGTTCTCCAGTTGATACAAATATAAGTAAAAAAAAACAACAACTCATGGATGTATGTTAGAACTGGAACGTCACCGTGCATGAACCATGTTCCTAGTTGCCATGTTTTTTTGTTGTTTTTTTTTTACAATTTCTTTGCTTAGAAAACAACTTGCCAATTAATGACTTTTCCCCTAAATTCTTTAATTCTCCAGAAAGCCCACATAGTTAAAATTGTTTTCTTGTGTGTGTAAATACAACCAAGTCACATTTTTAGCTTTGATGTCCCCACATGGCAGATGTTTCTACTTGAATTTATGAACACATTTTCATTCATTACTATGACACAATAGGCTTAAATACTGTTTGTTTTAGTGCGATGGAGAAACAATATGCTGTGCAGTTCATTACAGTACATATGTGATTTATTTTGTTTTATCCTTAGTTCTTTGTTCTTTTTTTTGTTTCAGACAAGCTTCTCATTTATGCTGTTTCTTGTTGACTTTCCCAAACAGGGAATTTCACAAGGCCTTTGTAATGTAGACATAAAAGTTGACAAAAGAACAAAAGAAAGCAATGCCTGAACAGTGCCTTAAATCAGCATTATTTTCTCATTCTGTCTCAAGTGACACATTTAAAGCACCTATCACATCGAAACAAGGTAACTGTTGTGCGGCTTGACGATAAAGACTTGAGAAAAGTTTAGTCTGTTTCAGGATGCGCTTTAATTTTTAGCAGCTGTGTGTAGAAAGCATTGTTGCTGCCATTATAAGAAGGGCAAAATTCAATAAAATGTTCTGAAAATTAACTCGGTATTTCAGGAAAGGCATGAATTGGAAGCCAGCCAGTAAGTATGTGGGAGAAACAGATCATTATACTTTTGGTTTTGTACTGCACAGATTTTTCTCGCCTATTATTTATTGTTTGACCAGCTGATTACAGAGAAGACTCGCCATTTTAAAACCAGTGCAAAGAAAATATTTAAAATTCTTGGTTAAAATAGTAAATTTGTGTCTTTTCAACATTCCTTGTTTTGACAACTCTTATTAAGTCATGATTTTTTCCCCTCCTAAATATATCGCTACACAGACGCTTATTTCCTTTAGTCTTTCAATAAATTCTGAAATAAAAGGGAATGTAGCATTTCAGTCTGGCAGATGTGCGTCAAAAATAGCAACAGCTACTGATCTGAGTCAGACCATTTCCACATTCAAAGCAGTGATTGCAATGTTTAAAACAGCTGCAAATGACGTGGCTGGATGAGAAACAAGGTTTATCCTCGCGCTCAATGAGCAGCGAGGTAAGGAAGGAAAACAGATTCACTGCTAAAGAACCAGAGCAGAGTAACATTATAAGTTCAGAAAACAGGATTTTCCCTCCTAACTTTGGGAACAGAAACAATTAGATATACTGTGTCTTTGGCCAGATAAAATTATACTGAGCTTTTTTTGTAAACAACATTTCGTAGAGATATATTCCTATACTTTTTCAAACCAAAGTTATAGAAACACTCAGACGTTATGACTAAGTATAAACGAACATTTAACTTTTTTTTTTCTCTCGCTGTTTGACATTTCTGTTTGATAAATGTCAGAACATTAACAGAATTTGTTTGTTTTTTTTTGTTTGTTTTTTTTCGATGTCAGGAGTTTCACGAGCAAATATTATTCTTTTAAACAAATTTTGAACAGTCGGGGGTTTCTGAGCTTCTGAATTAGTAATCCAGAACGGTTGAGATGGTTGTACCACCGGTGGAGGTATCTTAAGGCAAAAACCCCAAAGGTACTGTTCCCTTTTGTGGAAAAATAATGTGAAAGAAATCAGCCATGATATCAGGAAGAGAACTATGTATCATATGGCATTTATACTGCATAATGCTGTTTGAGCAGATTAAAGTGACGCCGTCAGTGAAAGTAAAAGTGTTAGTGACTGACACATGACATCAGCTGGGCTTGCTCGAACTGTTTAAATGTGCATGTATTTTAGAATATGTGCATTTCTGAATTTGAAGAGTGTTAATCATGATTCTGCTACTTAGAGAACAGAAATAAATATGGCTATCCTGAGTGACCTAAACAAGGAAATGTTTATTCTGATTTAATTTTAGACAGTGAAATAAAAAGACTGTATCTCACTTTATATATTATAGGTGAATATGTTTTACAGCTGTGAATGGAGAGCTGCTTGATGCAGTTTCATTCATTTTTATATTTTGAAAACTCAATTATTTGCTGAATCTAGGCATCCTGGCCTCTGTTTTTTTTTTTTTTTTGGCTCCAGCCTCTGTCAATTTGGCCTAAGAGTGACAAAACAAATTAAATTTAATGACGCCTATTTATCTGGTAATGTGCTGCAGCTCTAATGCAAACTCTGACTCTAATAGCTGGGAAAAAGAAGCCACAGAATCTGCAATGGACACTAAACGTGACCGATTCACAGAAGTTCACTTATAGAGAAAAAGGGGCCATGGATTTTGTGCATACATACGAAGCTCCGCTCTCTCTAACAGCTTCTGCTCTTGGTTCCCTTAATGGCCAGCAGGATTGATTAGTGCAGGGAGGAGGGGAGGCTGTGTGGCCCGCTGCCTCATTACTCTGGGTTTGCAGGTGTTCTCGATGCTTCAGTGCTCCTGCTGCCTTGGCAAAGAGAAGACGGAGGACAGAGACCAGACCCACCTCGTTCATCTTGCACCCCATGATGGAGGTCACGCAGGAAAGCACTCTTGCTCAGAATAAGTCACCAGGAGTGACAGATGGAGATGCGGAGCAGGAGGGAAATCAGCTCAGCCTCAAAGTGTTTCATTTGTTTTTCATCTCAGGAAGGTGGCTGTGGACACACTTTTGATGACATCGCCTGCCAGGCACTTTTGCTTTTGGTTATGTAAGACGCTTTGACTCGGTGCTTTTATAAATTTCACCACATCTTGGACAGAATCTAAGTGTGGGTTCTTTTGCATGCTTGCAGAAGAGTTGTTCAATGTGTCAGTGCTGAGAAGAAAAGAAAGAAAAAAGACATATGAATTGAAAGGCTCTCTTGTCTTCATCCAGTTACAAAGTTATCCTGAGTTATGTCTGTAGTTATGCTGCTATAGGCTCAGTCTGCTGGAGGCCAAACTGACCCATTTTCCTCACTTTCCTCTTCTGCTACTCTCCAATTGCATTATTTGCTATTATTTCAACTGTTTACTTTTTCTCTCAGATTGTGTTTCTTTCCGTAGAAGCTACACCTGGTCTGGCGATGTGCTTGGCCAGACACCAGGAGTTTGTTCCTGGAGGAGAGCATTGGCTGAGATACTAATGCTAACAAACTCTCCTGCTATTAACTTCTTACTTTTCATTAACATATTCAATGAAAAGTAAAGAGAGGACAGAGCATCCTGAATCTGTCCTCTCAAACCCATAGTCGGTCCTGGCTCGTATTGAGCCCAGTTCTCCTCCCCAGACGTTTCTTCTATCATGAGGAAATAACATTATGTAAAGCTCAAAAAAGGCAGTTTTACATTATATACTGCCCCTTTAAAAATGACAACAAAACATTAAATCAAATTTTTGGTTGTAGTTGGCATGAGAACTGTATCATGACAAAGTTCAGGTTTTGTATTGAGCCCATGAAAAACACAGGTGACAAACACTCTGGAACTCAACCAGCTCAGCAGAACGCTTTGATGCTCTAACAGCATAACTTCATCCAAATGAAAATTTCAGCCTCATTTTCTGAATCTTCTTAATCAAATTGGTTTCCCTCTAACTCTTTTGTCCTGTTGCTGGGTGTAGGTAGGGATTACGTTGTAGCGACAGTGCCAGTTAGGCTTGAATGAAGAAACATCCGAATAAATTAACAAGGTGCAAATGCTGCCAGCGCAGCGAGCACAGTTTATGTGTTTTAATATCTGAATTTACAACTATGTGCTCCCCCTGGAGGAGTTCTGTAACCTGTTCTTTGTGCATTTGTATTTTTTTATTATTTTCCACAGCCTAGGTTTTTCATCCCACAATATTGTTTTTAATTGTTTGGGATATTTGTTATTGTTTTAACCCAACTGTTTTCACGCAAAAAAGACAAATAAGTAGCACGTTGCATTGCTAATGAGGATAACTGTACTTCAGTGGACATAATACTCATCTTGCAATCTGAAAGTTGTGTGTTTGTTTCCAGTTTCTGACTTGGGACAGATGCTAACATTGTTTTTTGAAGACTGTCACTGATTATTCTAGAAATCTGACTAGACAGCTCTTCTCTTTCGATATTTTTTAACTTCTTATTATCCAATTCATTCCTTCCATTAATTCATATGCTAAGTTAATTGTTAGCATATCAGACGAAGATATGTAGTTTTGAGTGATGATTTACTGAAGGGAGGAGTATTGGAGATGGTAGAAAGTTATAGAAAAAGAAGACACTTTCAGACACCTTGAAGTCATCTTTTGACCAAAAATGATTCATAACAAACAATAGGCAATGTTAGAAATGTTCTAGGAAAATTCTGCAACACATAATTATTCCAAATTCTCATTTACTTTCCAAGAACTTCCTGTCCTTTTGTTGATGCCCTCATGTCTCCATCTGACCTTTGTGACACAGTTCTGTGGTGGAATAGAAATCATGGAGGCTGAAGCCTTCTGTTCTGCAGTGTCACATGAGTTACTATAACACTGAACTTTTAGTATTTCGTGTTCATTTTTTGAAATTGCACAGTGTGCTTTGCCTAATGCACTACTCCATAAGCTACTTGACTGCTGTGAAAAAAAACTGAATAGACAGGTTGGAGATGACTGCACCCTCTTCTCACTTGTAACTCAATATGAAGAAATGATATGTGCATGTAGCCCATGTTCTCTAGAGTTTATACAGTATAGTGGGAACTTTGAACTTAGTTTAAACATATTTAGGTGGCAAATTATAAGCAAGATTTAATTCACATTAACCTGTCTTAACCAAATTTAGATTTAGTTATTGCTAAAAATTAACTTTCGCAGCACAGTAAGCAACACATACACCTTACTGACATGTCATAGATTGGAAAGGTTGTAGTATTTTACATCGGTTTTATCCTAAATATTTTTAGACCCTGTGATGCAAGTTTTGGATATCCCAGTTTAAATGTTAAGACACATTGTACGTTAAAGTTTTTCATGAGTGGAGCTCACTTTTTTCGAGAATCTAAGCTGAACAATGCTGAGGGTTTGTTTTTGTTTTTTTTTTTTCCATTTTAAGCCTAGAGTGACGCAATTCAACCAGTTCACAGAAAATATGTACATTATCATTCTTTTGAGAGGAACATTTGTTACTTTTTTCAGAAAGGATGCACAGCTGCAGTCCAAGAAATAAGAATTAAGCAGAGTTGATCAAAGAAATGAGGCTGGAGCTTACTGCAATCTGTTGCTTCTAACATCTTTCTGAGACCATACATATAGGGTAAGACACCAAAAATAGCAGCACATATGTCGTCTACATGATTAAAGATTTTTTAGCATCAGGATTTTCAGACTTTGACTTTGCAGTTCTTCAAAAGCGATTACAATTGTAAACACAGACTTAATTAACCACCGTTCAGTCAAAATCAGTGACTCATTTTTCATTCTGACGATAGTGGCCTTATAATATGAAAATGAAAGCAGGTGAGCAGAGAATTCAACCTCAACAGTGTGCAGGTTACATGAGCAGATAGAAGAGAGGAGAATAGAACAGATCTCAATGAGAGTTGGTACACGCTCTAGTCAATGTACTAACAGTTGAATTATAAAAAGAGAGACATATTTTAGAACTGTAAAATAAGAAAAAAGGAACCTAAACAAAAGCGTGTTTATAATGGAGCTGTGTTGGTGGTGAACTATGAACATGAATGAAGATGAATTAAACTAGAATCTGTCCTCTCCAATGATGAATTGGCACAGATCAGATGGAAGGAAAAAAAAACAAAAAAACAGCAGCTTTGATAGTAAAAGCTTGACGAAACATAAAGGCTTCTTTCTTTTTACCTCTTTGATCATTCGCAACAAAATATTTGTTACGTAATATGAAAAACAAAAAGAAAAACACCAAGCATGTTAAATCAGACACAAGAAAAAATGTACAAATATGCTGAACTAGTGACTCATGTTTTATAAGCAGCATCCGTATTTTAAGAGCATTAGAATAGATATTTAAATAAATAATAAACAACTGAGACTGATTCTCCTAGGATGCCTATAAAATAACAGACCTGAGGCAATACCATCAGCCGAAAGGCCATCCAGCTTGTCAGACTTGTTCCAATTGTGGTTTTGGAGCAGAGATCCACCAGAGACACAGGTCTCATTATTCTCACTTTCATTTGAAAAATACTTTGCAAATTCTTCCTTCCTGACTCCAGCTGCTGTCACTTATTGTGCCATCATTGAGCAGAACAGTTCTGGATGATAAACTCCATCTCTGCACATTTGCATATTCCCTCCAGAGTCACAAAGTCTGCACTGGCCCCAGCTGTCTCCACAGGTGAGAGGGCAGACCGTTACTGGAAGAAAAAAAAAAAAAAAAAAGTTTCTTGATAAGATAATTGCACAGACACAGCAATTAAGCGATATGGCCGAATGTGTTGTTTAAGGCTCCTGAATTTATGTAGTCAATTGTTGTGTGGTGCATTACCTTGACAATCTCTTTGGGCTTTAATTATTGGAACACTTAAAGTGTGTTGTGGAGTTCATCAGCGCTCCGTAACTCTCAACACGGGGCTGCCAAGAAAGAAACGAGTTAGTGGGCGGGGAGCAATTAGAGTGGAGAGCAGCTTCCACTCAACTCCTGTCCCACAGGAATTTTGTCTTCACATTTTGGTTCCAGTCAATAATTCAGCTGTTGGATTTAACCATTTGTCATCACATCACACTCCCCTCTGGCACTTTGACTGGCTCTTGGAGCGACCGGAGAAAAAGCAGAAAGGAGCTGTTGGAGTGAAACATTGCATCAACACCGGTCAGCTCGGAATAGAGGAAGTGAAAGGATTTTTATAAATTTCAAACGGAGCTAAAAAAAAAAAAATGTTTTAAAGTTATTAATGTTAACATTGCTTTTCCAGCATCCCAGGTGGTTATTGCTTTGGGTCTTTTGATGTACTTCACACAGAAGTGTTACAAAGATATGCGCACTCCAGTTTCTAGATTTGATGTACTTTTCAGAGTAAAACTTTTCAGAGTTTGTACATGAAGAAGTTGAAGAGACAAAAGCAGTAGACTGAAAGCCAACTACTAGACTGAGAGCTTGTTAACTAAACGTGACGCCTTAAGTCCCTTGCCGAAATTTTCAAAACACTTGAAGTTTTGTTTATTTTTATTTTTTTTGTCACCAGAAATTTGAATGTATAAATCAAAAATAGTGCTCAGTTGTGAATATATATGTTCAGTTTATTTTGCAAACAAAACTCTGAAAAGTGTTGCATTAATTTGTATAAAATGTCTTTTACTTTGATAGCCGTAAGTAGAACAAGTTGCCTTTAGCACTGTTGAACTCATTATCTGCAAACCTCTCAAAACTACAGCTGTTAACATGAATTGGCAGAGGAGCTTTAATTCAAGAAGAAGCCAATAGGCCTCTTTTAACTCTGGAAGAGCTGCAGAGATCCACAACTCAGGTGGGAGAGTCTCTTGGATAATTCAGTTCTTTATCTACTGTTTTTTTGTTTGTTTGTTTGTTTTTTTAAGAGTGACCTGTTCTCACGCGCTGGGCATGAATTGTTCATTCTAATAAAACTTGGTAGCACATGTTCAATACACACTGCTCCTTCTGTTGTCCTGACCCACCAGCAAACAAAATAAAGAAATAAAAAAAAAGCCTGCAATAACTAGACATTAGGAGCAGATTCAAAGACCCAAACTCACTAAATTTTAGGCTCATCTGTAGTTGAAACGTTGTTGCAAAACTCAGTTTTTTTCCCACCAATATAAACTGACATTTTGTAATTCAATGCAGTGAAAACAATAAAATCATATTTTAAGTTATACTTGCTAAAACGTTTTTTTTTCTTTGTTTGTTTGTTTGTTTTTTCCAGGAATTAGATTTTAATTTATTGCAACAGCACCAATTGTCAGCAACAGCACGGGCATTTTTTTAAAAGCAGGAGGATCTCAAATCTAAGACCATGCTGTCTGAGAGAATGACTATGACAGCAGATAAAATGTTTACCACTTCACTGTAAATATTTTACCAAAAAGCAGAAAAAACTTTCCACTCCAGCAAAATTTCATATTTGGAAAATGTCAACTTTCAAAGCTCTAATTGCTTTGGCTTGTTTTTCCATCTGGAATGAGAGACTAAACCTCCTTAGGCCAAATGTTTTCCCAAAACATTCACTGTTAAACTGACCCAAGAGCCATTTCATAACTCAGTAGTCCAAAATGACAAAAAATCTGAGCTTTACCAAACCTTCTCAGAGTGCCCTCATTTTACACAGATTGAGAGCCTGATTGAGGTGGCGGAGCTATATCAAAACAGATTAAAATAATCTTTGAGTGCACACTCACAGTTCCCTTTAAAACCCATTAGGTTCAGCTCAGATTAACCGAGACTAACACAGAAAAAAAAAAAAAAGTGTTTATCTAATTATAAGTGAGCGTCAGATATCAGCAGGCTTTTTGATGGGTATTTAAAGCCTCAAAGGACCAGATGTAAGGCAGGAAATATGTCAGTAATTAAAAACATCTCTAATGTTAATCAACACCCACACGCCACAAAGTCTTGGGGTGTTTTCACACCTGAGGTGTTTACCTCACTTAAAGCAAACTCTGGTTCGTTTTCCCCCCTAGGATGTGAACTGCACATGAGTGGGTGGGGTGAGAATAGGAGACGGAGGGCGGCGGGGGGGATTGTTTATGGTGCGAATGTGATCAGACCTCGATCCAGCAGGCTACCAGGTTTATGCTGCAAGCTTCAGCCAAATGCCTTTCCATAGGCAGGTTTACTGTAAACGGTAAACAAACAAATAATCAATGCTGAAGTGTTTTATCATTTAGCACCAGTGCAACTTTTGAGTGATTTTTTTCTAAATATTTCGATATACTGCTCAGATAATTTTGCCTAAAATCACACTCACTAATGCTGTGATGGTTGACCTGTGTTTCCTATTGGCTCAGAGCACAGCATCTGCTTCCTGTATTACATTTCAGTGATGGTTCTAGTTCCTTGGAGATTTCTATGTGTGAAAAGAAACCAAACCACCTGAAAACTGTTAGAAGTTAACAAACTCATCAACCGATTTGGATCAAAGTAAAACTAGAGAGGCAAGAGGGCCTTAAAGTTCAACCCTTACAGTGATCATTACTTGAGAAGTTGGATGCAAATTTAAGATGCTTCAGTAGAGCACAGTTGACCTCCAGTACTGGGAGAGGTTCAGGACCACAACCGCCTGTGGATTGCTGGGTAAAAACATTAAAGAGATTTGAAGAATGCTTTGAAGTCTGAATGTTCATACAGACATGTATCTTAGTTGCAGTCTGAAATTGATTCAGGGCAATTAATCCATGTTTGCCATACGTTGCAAAACAAAGCTAACATGGAAGAAACTGAAACCAAAAACCACAAAGTTGCTGCAGAAAATATTGTAAACATATGAATAAGCTTGCTAAAGTATGTTCAACATGCCCCATCTTGACAAATTATTGATAAGCATCACAACAGACTTCTGGATAGATGCTACATGTGATTTCATACACATTTTACAACACAAACTACTGCGTACTTAGTGCATTCAGCTTATTTTAGACACATTTTAAAACTTCTGAGCCTACTTTTCTTGTCGAGCATGCAAGAAAGTTTTATCTTTCTAGTGTAGCTACAGAGCAACTCAGAGAACCAGTTTCTGTTCTCCAGCTAAATCTTTGTATTTGAAGGGGGTGTAGATCTGTCCTCCTAGGAGCCCTCTTTGAATGTTTTCCTCCTTTAGACCTTAATTTGACCTCCAGTTACTGTTAACTTAAATTTCCTAATTGCATTACAAACTGAGCAACGCTCCTTTTAAAAATGCTTTTCTATGTTCTTTTAGGCAACTTTTTGGCTTTTCAAGCATCAATTATTCATAAGCTCAGAGTAGTGAGCAGCAGCTTAGAGGAGCCAAGGACCGCTGCTTGTCAGGACATGATTTGAGAGCACTGCTGAAGCTTTGAAGTTTGCAGCACTTGATCAATCTTAAAGATGAAATGAATGAACCATTCACCCAACAGACTGATTAGGATTCGAGGCTGATGGGAATTTGTTTAGGTAGGAAATTTCAAGGAGGATATTCTTCTCTTCATTTAATGGAATTAAAACATAAAATCAATCTTCTAAAATGGTCAAAAGATATTTTTTCTATTTAATTGGTAGGAAATAAAAGATGACAATTTCACTCGCATATTTTCAACAATTGCCGACTTTGTATCAGCAAAAGTTGCTGTTAATCTTTTAAGTTTGTAGTGATCCGTAGATCTTTTGGCTTTCTGAATGTCTTACAAAGTTTTCTTTTCATCTTTGGGTGCTTGCTGTAATGTGTTGATGGTGGAGGAGAGAAAAAATAATATTAATAGCAGGTGAAAAGTTTGTCATTTGAAAGATAGAGAAAACGTATTAGTTGTATGTTAATTGTCATAGTGCCTTAAAAAGCCTTCTTACCGCTGGACTTTTATGTTTTGTCAAATGACAAACACAATGACGTGACTTCCACTTAAAGCAGTTTTATGTGATAGGCCATCACAAAGTTATACAGAATAGCAAAGTGGAAGGAAAATTATATTTGATTTTCAATTTTCTTTTCACAAAGAAAACTTACTCAATACTTTAGTAAAGCCACCTGTCAGTGCAATTGCAGCTTTAATTTTTTTTTTTTTTTTGATGTGTCTGTACAAACTTTGGACATTCAGAGATGGAGGTTTTTGTTGTTCTTTGCATAATAGCTCAGGCTCAAACAGATTGGATGGAGAGAATCTGTGAACACTGGTTCTACGGTTTTACCACATACTCTCAAATGGATTTAAACCCAGATGTTCACAAGGTCTTTTTAAAACATGCGATTTGGTTTGTTTAAGTTTATTTATTGAAACTCTGACAGTGTTTATGTGTCTGAAGTCTTTTGCAGCGTCTAAATCCACAGGGCTGCAATGTATTTAGCACCATCCATCTTAACTCTGACCAGCTTTACTAACTGTGCCTGTGAAAAGCTCCTTCACAGCAGGGATCGTATTTCAATGTGGACATCCTGCTGATGTCCTGTGTTACTTTATTTTATTGTATTTAATTAATTTTCTGGGTAATAAGATTTGAATTCAAATACATGCTTCACTTTTCAGATTTGTATTTGTGAAAAGCTTAAACCTTATTTCACTTTCCTTTCTCCACTCTTCATACTTATGTGCTCCTTTGTGTTACTTACTCATAAGAAAACCCCAATAAAATTGATTGATATATTGTTTTGTAACATGACAAAATGTGAAAACATTCAAGTATGAATACTTTTGCAAGTTATAGAATTTCAGAAACACTTTATATTTACTAAAACAATTTCATGTGTGTTAGCTGTGTTAGCTTTTGTGTTTTTGATAATCATTTAACATGTAAAATAGTAAATTTTGTCGCGTTTTCTAACCTAAAACACATTTTTTAAATTCTCATGTGGTGTAACTTCACAATCTCCAGCGGCTGCTTGGTTTCTGTCAGAACTATTGGTTTGGTAATGTGGATCATCCAGTAATAATTCTTATCTTTTTTTATGATATTTTAAAATCTTTTTAAAGTAAACTCCATTGCGGGATTTTAGAATTTACTCCGTTTTGTATTTGCAATTGACACAACAATGGATGCTGTGCATGCCACAGTTAAACGTTACAAAACATTCAGAAAATCCTCAGATGCGAGACAAAAAGAAAAAAAAAGATTGGAAAGCAGCTAAAGTACATGGACGATATTTGATAAACCTTCAGAAAGCCTGAATTGAAAATCAGGTTCCATGTGTTGAATCAATTTTGAATACTAAAAATTGTTGGCCTCCTCGTTTGTCTAATGTTGTAGGAAGTTTCTTTGGGTTTCAAACTCTTAGTCAGACAGCTAATATTTCAAACTTTCCTGTGTGCTGTATGAAAAAAGCTAGAATAATGTTAAAGTATTGTATGCATATATATATATATATTTTTTTTTTTTGCAGATTTAAGAAAAATCTTAAATATGTTTTCCAATAGTTCCAATCTTATTATGAAACTGTGCCAGAATGAAACCTAAAGTTTGGTTTTGCGCATCGGTCAGGAGCCACTGAAAGAAAATCTGGGTGGAATATTTTTAGATTGTGTAAATTATTACAATTCATGCAGTTGAAGTTGTTCAGGACCAAACATTTCAATACAAACACAACCTACAATTCCATCATTAATTGCCATTTATTAGTATCAAACCACTGCTACAAAATCACATCAAACATCATGAAAATGGACTTGCATACGTGCTATTCACAATGTAAGCTTTAAAGTAATTAAAGTACATGAATTGTTCTCATTTCTGGACAAATATCAGTATATATTATAATTTTTTATATATATATTTTATATAGAGATATATCAATACCACTTGAAAAGCTTACATATCAATCCTCTGACCTAGAGCCTATGAATGTACAACTATGCCCCTGGTGGCCGAAGGACTCTCCAACACAAGTAAACATTTTAAATCCCCACCACATGTTTTTTTTCAGCAATAAGATATAAATATAACACAGTCAGAAAAGATGAAAGTCCAAACAGTCTTTGAAAATCCCATTCCCACTTTGTGCAAAAAGAACCATAAATGATGGTAAATACATTTCATCTATAGTAATGAAGAGAGGAAATGCCGCATCTCAGACATTGGACTCGTCGCCGAGGAGAAACACAATACAGCCCGAGCTACAAAGAACTAATTTCCTGTGTCAGTCAGAGAGCGCCAAACTACGTGTAATCTGCCATTGGAAGGGTGAAAAACAAATAAAATAGGATTACATTTGCTGTCAGTCAAATAATGACTTTTCTCTGTGCCAATCCTTTTCAATCCTTGTTAAAAAGTTGCCTCAGGCTCCGTTTAAAAAAAAACAACAACAAAAAAACAAACACAATTTGTGATTCAGTCATCAGCCTGATGAAGGGTCCTGCTTCAGATAGCTCGCTTTAAAACCCAGGCATTATCTCGGGCTCTGCATCATTGGCTGGCAACTTATTTTCCAGTTCACTGGAAGTAACCAGGGACAGGTTGACAAATACTTCATGCAACCTTTTTCTTTCTATTTTTTTTTCTTCTTTTCAGACCCTCTCACATTTGGAGCTGCTGTGTTTTCAGACAGATTGAAAAGAAATCAGCGGATCACACCAGTAAATTACTCACTTCCTGTGCACACATTGTAAGAGAGAAATGAAAAAGTCTTGCTTCAAAAAATATATATTTCTATTTAGAAGTGAATCAGACTTTCTTAGAAAAACTGGTTATATGGAGTGCTTTTTTTTCTTCCTCATTCTGCACAGGGTTGACAGGAGGGATAGATTCTGCCTGCTGTGCAACAAACGTATCTACCAAACTGCATGTTCTTGAAAACAGAGAGGATTTTTTTTTTGATACTGACAACTCAGTATGCTGCTCAGGGAAGAGGTCTGGTGACTGCAGGAGCCCTGGCGTGCAGCACGACACAATCTCCAACTTAAAACTGACAGAGGCACAGGAAGAGCTTCATTAACCACAAGGTCAGGAGGAATCCCCATTTCTCACAGCCGCCTCCCGTCTCCTGTTTGCGCTGACCACAGAACGCTGTTTGTGATGAGCCACAAAACCCCGACACAATGCTAATCACTTCTTCGGCCAGCACTTTGAGATGCAGGGGTAGTGGTGCAAGGGAGACTAATTCAGAGGAGCTGCAAACAAAAAAGGCATTGATGGCAGATTCACAAAACTCGTCTTTTATTCGTTAAAACAGAAAACTGTCAGAGTGGACAATGTTTGTCCCACATGGGTTAATCCAAACTACTTGGTGTTCTGTAGGAGGCAGTATGTCAACAATACTGTGCAAATTTTATTTTACAAACAACAATGTTGACATACGACAAAAAGCAGTTGTTTTGTTTGAACTTTGATTTGAGTGGAAGCCTGATTCTTAAAACTGCGGATCGATCAAAATTACTTGGATTATAAAGACATTTTCTTGCTTTTGCCATATTTGTGGGAAAAATGGCAGGACAGATATAAGTTACACTTGATGAAAACAATGCCAGAGATTTACCAGAGGGACTATCGTAGAATAAAATATCAGAGATTTGTATGAGTTCATGCTGAGAAGTCGCGTCATGGTAATGAAAATAACTATAAAACTGGCTCAGTTCTAACTAATGATTCAATCAAAATTTTTAATAAGGGTCTCACGTAGGCAAGATCAAAACTCTCCAGACATTTGCAAACTTCTGGATGATCCAAAAGATCCAAACCATCCAACCGTGAACCAGTAACAACCAGATGCTTCACACAAGATTAACGACAGAAGAATTGAAAAATAATCAGAGGAGCCGTCAAAGAGCCAAGAACAACTCGGAGAAAGTTTTAGAAAAATCTGGAGTATATTTAGGTTGCGAAACAACTCAAGCAGGTTGAGTTGTTTCTCAGAAAATGAAGTCAACCACGATGGAAGTTTACAACACAAGACTCCACTGGAGAAGAAACAATTTGAAGAAATGTACAGGGTTGTTGGTGATAGGATTTTTCTTTTTTTTCTTTTTTTGTATTTTTCCAGGCTGCTTAACACAAAATTAATACACAGGACAGTGATGCTAAATACACAACCATGAAAGCCTTCTGTTGAGTTTCTTCATACAAGATACATATTGAATCTGTTTATTATCTATTAAATATTTTTGGAACACATCTTCAAAACTGATTCTTTGTATCATTCCACTTCTTTTATTTTGATATCTATTATATATCAATTAGTTGGATTTGTTTTGACATCTGGCATGAATATTATGCTAATAACTGCATTAGAAAATGTTTACTGGGAAAAAAGCCGAAGAGTCAGAAAATTCTGTCAGCCATTGAAAGTTTTTGTTGCAGCTTTAAGATTTAGAATAATACATGGCAGCAAGGAAACTAGGAAAGATTGGGTTATGGGATTACACTAATTGATAAAATACTTTAAAGGCACATTCAGTACAATACCTGTTGAGCTGATATTAAACAGCCACTATTCAGAAATGCATTCAAGCTAAACAGTGTAACTCAAAGACATTGGAGTGAGGAGGAAAAAAAAAAAACTTTGAAAGCAGAAGTGATTAAAAAAAATCATTATGAGGCCATTATAGTTACAACAATAATAATAATATTAATAATATACATTAACATGAATATTTAAAAATCTTCTATGGAAAGTACAAGGATTTTATTTTTAAACGGCTGTCAGCTGGGAGCATGAGGCGAGGCAGCAGTCTCTGCAGGTGGGTGGCACGGCCTCTTTTCAGCCTGCACATCACACGTCCTTTTTTTTTCCTCTCTCTGAGGCATGCCACATCCAGGATGTTTAAGTCAAGAGACGATTCAGGTCATAGGACACTTGAAAGCTGTGCACTCTTTTTTTTTTTTCTTTTGGTCTGATCCAACCCAGGTGCACTGTGGGATGGACGGAGTAAGCAGAGCAGTGGCTTATCTTTGTAGAGATCCCACACGCTGAATGATGCTCTTGAGCCAGTAAAGATGATGCTGAGTAAACGGTGCTTGATCCTTCTGTATGTGCCGTGGCATATGGCCATCTGAGCTCTAGAATGTGCATACAGTATGCAAGGCCAGAGGGAAGAGGGAATCAGATATGCATGATCCTGCACAATTTAGATGACTTGATATCTTCAGGCGCCAACTGCAACACACTGATATGTCCCTCAGCTTACAGCACTTTGAGCCAGGAGCTAATTGCTGGGAAGGTTGTTTTGAATAATAAATATTGATTAAATTAATGTGAGGAAAAGAACAGGGTTATTCTCGTATTAGTTAAAATATGGGCTTTTTGTAGACTTGATCTATACTAGTCCCTGTTTTCGATTACGGCTGCTTATGGTTTGGACATAATAAGTCATCTGATGCAACACCGTTGGTAGAGAAGAAATGAATATGTTCCTTCTTTTTTTTTTTTTTTTTTTTTTAAAGATAAGTATGTGGTTCATGCCTTTTATAGGCTACATAGGCCACCTGGATATTTTTGCTGAATTTATGACTGAGGAGATGTCAAAAGTACTAGTGAAAGCTTTTGCCCCATTTTTCAAAACAACAACTTTCAGTATATCAAAGCTTTTCAGTTCTACTGTATGTTTTTGACTTAAAGACAAAAAAAACCCATGGCAAAAAAGAAAACACCCAGTTTTATCTGCTCTGTCAGAATAAGATTCCTTTTCTCCAAAAGCAAGAGGATTTTCCTTTTAGATATGTGATCTTGCAAACTAATCTCAAGAAGAAAAAAAAAAAACATAAGGGAGATAATTACATGGTGGTAGTGAAATGTTACTCGTTGCCATAATGTGAAACTTTTATTGAAGACAATGCGACTCAGGAACTAAGTGAATACATATTCAAAGGTAAAAATGTGTCAAAAAAATAAAAATAAAAATAAAAATTCCTTAAAATAAATTAACTTTTAATTGCAGTAACAATTTGGAAAGAAAAGTCAGCCTTCAGCTTGAGCACTTTCACAACATTTGAAGAAAAAAATAAATCTACATTAGCAAATAATTGGCACTATTGTTGGTAACCCTGGAAATATCTTTAAAATAAAAGGCTTTGATAAGTATAAATCTACCCCAAAATATTTCTACTAACTAAATGTACTCAACTTACAATTTAGATTTTTACCATTGTTTTTTCTTGGTGGTATCATGAAACTACAAGAAAACAAGTAAATCATTAATATCTTAAAACCAGAGATGCTGTCATCTCGGCTCGGTGTGGGACTTCTGACCCTGCAGGTTTCACTTGTTGCTTTCAGTTGAAACATCATCAAATGTTTTACTTATTTTACCTCATGAAAATGTTTTAATTCTAGCAATAGTATCAGACATGATTATATTAAGATTTATAATGCAGACTAAGATGTTCAAAAGATGTTCTAAAAACAATCAAACATTGGAGCTGAATTGTCAAATTATACTAAATTTACACTAAATTTAAAATTTTTTTAATAATTGGGATAGTTTTATGATAGACAAACACAAAGTAGAGCATATTTATGAAGTAGAGGAAACGTTATTATGTAAAAATTTTTTTTATGAAAATCTGAGGGTTACATTTGGATCTAGACTCTTTTGCTTTGGAAACGGCTAAATAAAATCCAGTTCAACCTGATGAGGTCACTTCTTAGTAAATAAGAGTCTGTCTGGGTGTAAAATGGTTGCTGTGCAAATCCAGCTGTTCTGAAAGGTCTCAGGTTTGTTAGACAACATTAGTGAGCAACAGCATCAAGGAACCCAGCAGGCAGGTCACGGATAAAGTTGTAGGTTTGTTTTTACTTCAGTTTCTCACTACTTTCTGGTGGCCTATCACACGAAGTCTCAATAAAGTTTGAGGTTTTATTATGACAAAATATGAGTGAGAATACTTTTGCAAAGCACTGTAAAGGTGAAGAAAACTTTAGCGTTTCAGCTACAGGTAGCCCAGCTTTTTTTGTCAAAGCAATTCTTTTGAGTTACTTCATCCCCAGTGAGTTGTCAAGAAAACAATTTCAATACGATTTAAATTTCTTAATTTTGCTTCCTGCATGTAGCTCACCAAAATATCACATTTGATGCACTCGGCCAAAGTCCAGCTAGCACCTCCTTCACCGAGTTCCTGATCTGAACCCCTTTCTGTGTTTCTCAGTTGCTGTGACAAATAACCAGTGCATGATTTTGTGACTTCTAGCAAAGTCCAAATGGATTCATTCTTGCAAGCAATTTCTCCTTGTGAGTGAGATAACTTTCAGCCAGTTGTTATTGTGTTATGCCTAGTTCACAAAACAAGATTTTGATGTCGACTTTTTCCAATTTTCCCCTTCTGACAATCTTAAGAACGTCCCGATTATTGGGATAGCTCTTAAGATCTTAAGTATATTCAACATGTTGGATTGTCTTGGCCCGATATTGCAGTGTGTGTGTGTGTGTGCGTGTGTGATGTTCCCCCGAGGACAAACGAGAATGCTGCCTGATGGATGTGACGTGTAGCCAAGCAGAAAGCGAGGTGATTGAAATATGGAGGGGATTCTAAATGGAAGACAAAAAAAGAAGGTCTAGTGGATGTTGGAGACGACTTTTTCTGTCGTTCTCGGCTAATCGCAGTCCACATTTGTTTCTTCACCGTCGGCCATGTTTGCTTACTCTAAGGTCAAGTTTGGTCTCGAGAGGTTTTGCGAGATTTCCTATCAGACATCCGAACGTTGATGAGTGAAATCGGTTTTTATCGTCATGCCTGTAGTTTCTCATGATTTGAAAATCGGCCGACAATTAAAAAATGTTGCACTGTGAACCCGGCATTAGGATAGCTAAAGTAATCAACAGAGGCTTTATTTGCATTTTTCTAAACCAGACAGTCTATGTTTGTTGATCAGTTAGATCATGCTGAAAGTAAAAAAAAAAAAAAAATAGCATAAAAAACATAAGCAGGTGTTTTGATTCTGTTCTCATGGGGTCAAATTAGCAACAGGGATGCTGTCTCGCTGTCATTTATTTGGCATCACCTATGAGAACTGCCTTTTACTGCTCATTAACTCAGATGTGGGTTTACATTGTAACATGAAGACTTTTATTGCAAATTATACGGATTCGGTAAAAGGGACTTGTTAATACCATATCCAAAAATTAATAATCAACATCCAGTACATTTCATATGGAATACTAGCATGGTCTTAAGTGCTCAAACAAGCAACCAGCATAACTCCAGACTGTCACCACAATGTGCCACGACAATCATTATCATTATAACTCAAGAGCAAGTTGATTGAAAAAAAAAATAATAATAATAAAATGAAATCATATACAAACACAGCCTGGTGATCTGTAGAGGTATGTATTTTTCAGACCAGGGTTATGAAACAAGATTTTGCAAATGAACAAAATAAAAACTTCTTCCATTCATTAGAAAGTGTGAAGGTCTGTAAAATGGCCACCTCTTAAAAACACGGGTTAATTTTGAACATGCAGCACAACCATACTCTCTGCACATCGTCAAACACGCGAGTGTGTGAAAACTAGGACTACACACTGGCTCTACAGATCAAAAGGTACCTATTTTCTCCAAATATACACACATTGATTCTGTTCTATAATACTGATATACTGGTTCACACCCTCTGTTTCAAAAAGTAGGTAAATTTCATTGCAAACATTGTTCTTTTTAAACATACCTAAATCAACAGCAGCCATGGCATCTAAAGAAATCTGACGACATTAGAAACTATGCCATACTGTGTCTCATTCAAATAAATGTCACATATCCAGTTTTACATGTTTCAAAACGTAGTGTTTATACATCATTTTAATAAAGGAAGAGAATAAATATACGTCTGAACCATTTCCATTATACTTTAACATTTAAACAAAATCATATGGTGCAGTAAATTTATCGTTGGTAAAACAAGCTGAAAATAATTTCCGTACAAAAAGAAAACAACCAAAATACCACCATGTAAATAATGACAGTGTTTGTGCTTTAAGTCTTTTAACCGCGATGGCTATTGTTCTACAGATTTTCAGTCACCTCTGAACATACTTCTGTGAACCTGATGGGTAAGTCCCTCAGTTGTTGGGTAAAATGCAACACATTTTAAATTCAAACAACCTCACAAACATGTTAGCCTCAACCAAAAATGCAGCATCTCTATCTGAAGAATCTGATTCATAAAAAAAAAAATAAAATACAAATAATAATAATAATAATATTTGTGAGGGCTGTAATTATTCCCAGCATAATTCTTTATACTCAAAGACATGTTGAGTGACGGTTTCTGGATATTCTATCATCAGGAAGGAGAAGAACCTCGGTGAGAGCTTCTGGAAGTGTCCTTTAGGAGGAAAGGTAAATGTATGTATATGGGTATATTAAGGCATTTCAGTATCTCTGTTTTAGTGATGGGGCTGAGAGTACAGTGCCTTCTCAAAAATAGCCATAACCCTTGTACATATTCAATTTTTTTTTCCACTTAAAAACCACAAACTTAAATGTGTTCTATTGGGATTTCATGAAAGGAACCAACACAAAGTAGCGCATAATTATGAAGCAGAAGTAAAATGATACATGGTTTATAACAAGTGAAATATAAAATCTCAGAAGTGTGGCATGCAGCCCCTTTCACTCTGAATACATTTCAAAGCAGCTAAATGCTTTCAAATGTTCACCTTTAACTTCAGTAAAAATCCTGCTGCTCCGTAAAGGCCTCAGACATTTGTTAGAGATAATCAGTGAACAAACAGCATCATGAAGACAAAGTAACCCATCACACAGATGAGGGAGGAGAATGTTCTGGGTAAGTTTAAAGCAGAGCTAGATTATAAAACAAAGCACAATTCAAATCTTTTCTGAGGATGGTAAAAAATGCAGCACAATGGAAATGTTCCAGGACCAAAAGAGACAAGCAGGCAAGAGCCCATGGCAACAATGGAGGAGCTGCAAAGATCGGCAGCTCCACGTAGGACATCTTTTGACTTGGCAACTATGTCTTGCACGCTACAAATTGGCCCTCTGTTGAAGACTAACAAGGTTACTGAAGTTTTAAAGGACACATTAATGACCCTCTGCTGTTTGCCATTTAATGGAGACCACAAGAAGGCAAAAACATGAGGTGAGACCGAAGTGAACGTAATGGCCTACATGCAAAATTACCACACTGTGTCCACTATAAAAAAGGATGGTTGTGGTAGCATCTTGCTGTGAGGAGGCTATTTTTCAACAGGGACAGGGAACCTGCACAGTTCTATAAGAAAGAACGTGCAAACATTTCTGTCTGTAGATGAAAGCTGGTAGGGGTTCAAAATGTTGCAACTGTTTTAGTTTTAACTCTGAAAACCAATCATTTAACTTTCACACCATAGTTCTGCACTACTTTGTCTTTGTTTATCATGTGTTGGCTTTAATGTGTTGAAACAGCACAAATACATTCAAGTTTGTGGTTATTGTATGAACAAGTGTAAAAATGCAAAAGTGGGTTTTGATACTCTTGCAAGGCACTGTACTTAGAAATGAGGATGCTGCTCTTACAAGCTTTCCTAAAAAGGAAATGGAAAATCTGCTCCATCATTTAATTGGACTTAAACTCTAATAGAGACTGATCATCTCTGTTCACCCTGGTGGCATGAGGGGAGAAGTGTTCAGAGTCTCAGATTACTTTTTGTTAGGAGGGGGGAGGTGGGAAATTGTGCTGCAGAGTTTTTTTTTTTTGTTTTTGTTGATTTGGTTATCCAAATATTTTTGGTTAAAACCTGCAGCCAAAAAACGGCATCTTGCTGCTGTGTGAGTTCAGCTAGACAGAACCAAGTTAAGGAACAAATGTCTCTGCTCTGACGCCTGCAGAAAGATACTTCTTTTAAAGAACTGCAATTTTTTTTAAACAGTTTAACTCGGGCTCCGCGCTTTCCTCCTAACTGAAGCAAAACTGCTGAAGCAATCAGAACAAGCATGACGAATAGGCTGTAGTACTGTCTGTTGAGAAAAATGTAAACAAAAGCGCAGCGATGTTCCTCCATTCATACTGTACAAAGTCATGGTTCGTGTTAATGCTCCTGGCTGGATGAGCGAAGCTGGTCCCACGTTCAAACAAAAGCCTACACTATATTAAAATATAAAGATACGATACAGGATATGTTGCTACTTTGACTGCTGCCTGATCAAAGCTGCTAGGCAGGCATGGTAAATGACGGACCCATTTCCAAAATACAACAAAGCACACCTTCAACACTGTTTATCCACCTACTGAGTAATCATGGCAACAGGGGTGCCGGGAAAAAAAAAGAAAAAAAAAAGAAGAAAAGAAAAACCCTGCCTTTTTTGTTCTTTGTTTTTTTCCCCTCTTTTTTTATCCTGTATTTTTTAAGCTCACTCTATAATCAAAAATGTTATTGTTAGGAATCTAAATGTCTTTCCTTTGTTCAACAGCCCATAATACATTCAATACAACATTGGTATGGTAATCTGTGTTTTCAGAGACTTGGCACAATTGCTTCTTTTGAACCATGTACAAAAAAAATGAATGGAAAAGTTTGCGCCATCGCCTCAAAGGAGAGAAAAAGAAAAGCGTGAAAGTAACTCGTTTGAGAGGCTGTTGATAAGACTGGAGCTGGGCGTGAGCACTAATTCACAACGTGGTCAGTCAATCAGAAAATAAAATATGAGAAAATTAGAATAATAATAAAAAATAACATCATAGCATTTACATGACAGAACTTTCACCAAAAAGCAAAAAATAAAAGAAAATAAAAGATATGTCCCCCACAAAAAAAAAAAAAAAAAAAAAAAAAAAAAACAGAAGCTGATTATTTCCCCACCTCAGCTTTCTAACAAACAGTACCAGATTGGATTTCAGCCATCAGCAATGTCAAAAAAAGGACTCATAAATGCTCTGGACAGTCACTGTGTCTGCGCCGGCCTCTGCTAGTACACACTGATGAAGGAGGAGAGAGCCAGGACCAGGTATCGACAGGCCAGCGGGACATGGGCGCTTCCTGTGCTCCCATAGGGTGCAGTGTTGGGTGCTGTGGGCAGGAAACAAGAGAAGCTCTGATTAGTTGTGATTGCACTTTCACTCTTCCACACCCGTTATTTCCAAATCCACAGCAGGCGTGGTTTGATGCTTACAAATGAGAATGGCAAGAGTGGCAATTTACAGAAGCACCACCAGTGATTTGATCTGGCTTGTGAGGAGAACGTTACAGAGTTATTCACAGGACTGAAGGTGAGTTTAATAATTATGCCTTTCTGTGCAATCAATGTCTTGATGCTTTAGCTGTTTGCAGACCCGAGCCAGAGACAGTTTACTCTGAAAACTGAACAAAAAATAAACTCATAATAACCAATATTGCACACACACACACACACACACACAAAAATAACAAAGCAATGAAAATCTGTCTCTGAACTGAAATGCACAAATACACCAAAAACTTTTAGATAAGATTTATAATGGGATTTGAAAAATGACAGAGAATAAAAGGAAGACTTCTATTCTCTTTATTCTCTCTAAAAGTGGTTGGAAGCATGTGTTTATTCATTAACTGCATATTGTATTGTTGTGTGAAAGTCACCAGGACATTTTCACATGATTATGGAACCTGACTGGACCATTTTTCTTACTGTCTCTGGCATATTTAGCTGAGGAATGACTGACAGCTTAATTGACTGGACAGGACATTTTGTCCTGATGACATTCTCAGGGTCAAAATATTTTTTTGTAGTATTCTAGCACATTTACTTTAACCAGGGTATATTTTGACTTTTCAGAGTAGACAGCATAAAAGGAAACTGTAAGTATTGGCCAGCATAACTTTTCCTGTCCATGCATTTTGTAAATCAGTTTGTTCCTGATAGACATTTTAGAGCACATGTTAAACTCAAGGCCTGTAGGTCAAATCCAGCCCACCATAAATCATTTCTATTTCTGTGGCCCTCTGAGCTAGAGAACCACAGGAATAGGACTGTGGTTCTCTAGCTCGACTGCTGAGTCGAGCTAGAGACTCGACTGTCTAGTCACAACCGTTCTCTTACATCAACTGGAAAACATGTTAAATATTTACGTACAAAACCAATGCAGAGGAAGCTATAACATTTTAAGTTTGTTAATTGGTAGTTTTATGCATGCATTCTGCCACAACCGACTCTTTGAGGACATCCATGACCTTAATGTGGACCGAAATGAAAATGAGTTTGACACTGCCGCTTTAGCGGATTTGAGTTTAAATTATTGAAAGACTCACATATTTGCACTTGGGTACAGCAGTCAGTATCCACATGTTCACAAGGCGTAGAGTGGTTGCAATAACACCAGGCTCCACTCTGGATGAAACAGCCATGTTTTTTTTTTTTCCCTGAGTGTAGGCCACTCACAGTTTCTTACCCAATTAGATGTGACTTGGTTCTGTGCTCCACTGAAAACACTTAGTGGTTTTCAGTGTTGCTGTATTGCATCTTGAGTAGATTAAAACATAATTCAGGCTATATTTGTCATCAAAGATGTCAATTTTACAATTTTCTTTAAAAATCACCATAGTTCTTGCTTTCTCTGGTATTCCTGAATGTATCACCAATATTACAATGTTGCGTTCTGTGACACATTATAAACAGAGCTGCTGCTGCTGCTGCTGTGTGTGAGTGAAGATAGTTTCATTTTCAGAAGTTCATCATTCTTATTCATCATTTTCGGATTATCCCACTTGAAAGTTTCCCCAAAGAGTCCTTAGAGGTCAGAAAAAGTCTAGAATCTGGTTTTATACTTTTTCAGATCTGGATAAAAAGATAAAAGATCCAACACTAAGTGAGGAAAAATGTTTGAGTACATATAGTGAGCTACTTTCTTTGATTTGGAGTCTGTTACTGGAAATTTTAAAAAATCAAGTCAGGGGAACCACAGAGATACAAGAACCTATTTAAAATGAGGCTGTTTTTGAGACATGTCTGTGGTTCATTCAGAGTGAGAGAAAGAGCCAGGATTTTTGCAAATAACAGTTGGTAATTTTATCGTTTTGAGCTCTTGATCTTTGTCAGTCTTAGCACATGCAGGATTTGAAAATGATGGCAGTGTTTTAGGAATCTCATAGTCAAGTGAGGTGATGAGGCATCTCTGTAGACCCTCCATGAGGGAGCTTGACTTTAATAAAAGAATAATACAGAAGTTGCTGGTTTCAAATATAAAGGCAGATTAAAGACATAGTCATTTTATCTGTTTTCATATAATATCTACTTATGCTGTTGAATGGCACTAGTAGAACAAGGAATACTATTTTAGTTCAGTCATCACAGCATATGCTTTAATTTTCTATTTTCTGTTTGCTACCTATTTGTTACCGCCATTCAAGGACTGAACTGCTTTACTCATGAAAATGCATTTCTTCCCCTTTTCAACAAGTATGAATTTACTTTGTTTTCATTTATTCCAGTTTATTTATAACACTGGATGAATTATATATATTTTTTTACAGTGATCAATGAAGTTATTTAGCAACAGCAAGGGCAAAAACGGTTCTTTGGATCGTTAAAGTTGCTGACCTTCACTGTAGAACATACAGGTAGAGATCAGGGTTTTGCAATGCTAAATGTGATAATTATCCTAGTGATTAAAATAAGACTGTGAAGCAAGTCTAAAATGCCAACGATGTAATCGTTTCTTAAAAAAAATAGCAAAGCCCTGCAGATAGCAGATACACAGTGGCGTATCTGCTGCTAATATAAATAATAATGATTCACACACTGGTAAGGCTGTTTGAATATCTCCTATACCCTCTAATGTTATAGCTCTTTAGAAAAATATTCTGAGTTTGCTCCAGCTTTATAAATATATATATATCAGAAACTTTTAATATGGGAGAAATTCCCACATCAAGTGGACAAAATGCTTACACTACTTTCCAGCTGCTATGACTGTTGTTAAATTGTGACACCTCGCTTTAACCTGACTTGAGATGAAGTAGGCAGAAGTAATTGGAAACGTGTCAAACTGACTTTCCTTCCATCTCATCTGTTTTCAGTTGTGAGTCAAACACTTATTCCCCCTTTCCCTTCCCCTCATATTGCTGGCCAACGGACCCCATCAGAGGAGAGAAGGATAAATGAGGGCAACACAAGTTCCTTTCTCTCGCCGCTACAGAAGGAGGCTTTTGTTTTGTGCTGTTTGTGTTTCTCTGACCAGCGGACAGCCACGGTAATATGAACAGGTCTCTCAGGGGAGCTACGTGTGGTGGACAGAGAAGTAGAGGGCAGCTTTTCATTTGGAGGGGCTACTCTGCTGCCCCTCTGCCCCCCCTTCCCCCAAACCCCCTCCATCACAGACACACTCTTTTAGCCCGCGGCTCAATAAACCCCACCTCGCGGGTTACAAAGAACACTCTCCATCAATGCGCACATATACCTGCGTGTACAGGTCACATGCATGCCTGCACACGGAGCACAGCAAGGCGGAGCAAACAGGCTCTGCTGTACCAAGGGAAATCATGTGGCGAACAGCCCATATCAGCAGGGCGCCTCTATTTACACTGCTAGGTAATTAGTTCACAATGTACAGTAACTCCTCTGAAGTAGACGATGTGTTGCACAAACAGCAAAATAGCCTAACACGCGCCTGCGTTCGTACAGCGCGGGCAAACACAAGAGATCTTGGTCAGATAGTTCTTCTCTTTGTGTTTGTGAGGTTAAAAAAAAACGACTCGCGGTTGTTTCTCTTCAGACGAAGATTGTTATCCCACTGAACAATCGCTACTGTGAAGCGTGTTTTTATTTAACTTGTGTGGGTTGTTATTAGGGCGGAATATGTCTGCTACAGTATCAAAAATAAGTAGGATGATTAAGAGATTGATTTTGTCACCAACACAATAGCCTGCTGCAAACGGTATTCAGAGGCAAAACAACAACAACAACAACAACAAAAAAACAGATCCCATTATCACCTGACACTGCTCTGTTTTTACCTGACATTTTCAAGCATTATTTGTCAGCACTGAAGTTGTTTACCTTTTTACGTTAACATGGCACGCTTGACAGATGGAAATAGAGATAGGAGGGAAAAAATGAATACAGGACCACATATGGGTGCAAATTTTGATGATTTAGTGGGATGCATGGCTGCCCCCCTTTTCTCTCTGCCTTTTTATCTTTGTCTCCCTTTCCTTTCCCCATCCTCTCTCTTTGTATCCCTTCTCTCTCCTCCTGTCCAGAGTACAGGATAATGACACAGTTTTCCCGGGCTGCGAGAGTGAGCCGAGGAACGGTAACCATGGCAACAGCTCCCGTCCTGCTCGGCCGACCCGCCGTACCTCGAGCTCGAGTGCGCTTGCACAGAGCTACCCGTGCTCGAACAAATCTTTTAGCGTCTGTTTCCGTGTGCTTGTGTGCACCTCAGGTGGCATGGTAGGGGTGAAGAAAAAAGAAAAAAAAAAGAGAGAGAGAGGCAGATTTCACTATTTCTCTACTTTGATTTCTTATCTTATCAGTGTCAGTGCAGTTTTCCGGTCGCAGGATTCCCTTTCATATCTCCGCTTTTCATGCAGCAGTTTAAGACGCTTGGTAAGTAATTACTGGTTCACTGGTTTGGTTTGCAGTGACAGGCCTGGAGAGCGTAACAATAAACCCCTCAGTGCTTCAGGAGAGGAAAAGGCAGGTGATGCTGGTGCAGCTGCCCCCTCACAGCATTTAAGTTTCGAGGTGTTTAATATCTCCCGATGTCACTGGAAAGAGCAGGAGCCTCCTTTTGTTTTGACTGTGTGGGCTGTAACTTGCCACTTTAATTAACTCCCCAACCAGGAACTGCCTGCTATGCCTTCGCTCTACTCATTAACATGAAGGTAAGGAGACAGACCCACAGAAACTGAGAAAGAAATAAAGGGAGATAGAGGCAGCGGAAGGATTCATCAAAAGAGACAGAACTGGGAAAAATTAGACATTGATTGAAAGGGGTTCAGGAACGGAGCTGCCGCACCGGCGTCTGGCGGACACAAGAGGAGTAAAGAAAAAAAAAAAAAAAAAAAAAAAAAAAAAAAAAAAAACACGAAAAAGAGCGAGTGGGAGTGGGCTCTGCTTCTTTGGAGTTAGAATTTAATTGCCATGTACATCAACACCAAGTTACAATAACGCACCAGAATCCCAGACAATACATTACAGAGAAACCAACAGCGTCACAAAGCACCAATGTGGGGAGGAGAAGCAGCACTCCAAAGGGAGAGCAGCAGAGGAGATAAGTGGAGATGAAAGCGACACGCTTCAATTACTGTTTTGCAACAGAATTAAATTTGAAAAAAGAGAAGAAGAAGAAGAAGAAAAAAAAACAAAAACTATAGGCTTTCTAGCTGAAGTCATATGAAAATTACAATCAATGGTTCTTTCCCCTGAATCTGGAGAGCAGCCATTAGCTTTAAATAGCCTGCTGGAGCATGAGCTGCACTTATTCCCCCCGTCCTTGTTCCCTTTCTCCGATCCCTCCCGAATCTACGTCGACAGCAGTTTTTGTCACCCACATATCATATGTACAACAAATGCTAAGGCGCTGAACTTCAGTGACTGCTGAAAAAGAAAATGAATCAAACAGACATATATGCAACAGTGACATAAAGTGCAGGTTTTATCTAACGCCATGCTGTTATTCACTGGAAAATCCTACTTTGTATAGGAAATGTGTGCTGCTTCCTGGCCCTGCTTTAATTTTTACATGAACTTTTGTACAAAAACACATTTCTTCTTCAACAAATCATGTTCCATTTTACCTATAGCCCAGTAAAGTACTTATTTTGTTATGTTGACACACACAAAAAAAGAAAATACAGCTATTGACAATTTGGAAGTTTAGCTGGTGACAATATAAGTTAAGTAAAGAATGCTCATCGTAAGTCAACCACAATATTTAGCTGTTGGTTAGCGAAAAAAAAACAAAAAAACAAAAAAACAAAACAAAAACTGTTTACTATCATTTTAATCTGTGATAAATACTTTCAATTAAGCTGTTCAACTTAATTAAAATCAGTTTTACTTGGATTTTTTTAATGTTACTATGATAAAAACATGCATGTCAATTAATTGAGCAAACTCTTATAACCTTGAATAATATGAAATTGTTTTCATAATGAATACTGGACTTTTTTCAAAAAACATTTTAGATTTTTCTAGGAGTTATTGTGAATTATTTTTAATAATTACATGCACAGAAAGAGGACAGAGTGCACAATTTTAGAAAAAAAAAAAGAAAATTTCTTTTTTATGATTTTGCAATTATGTCCAATATTTGAGTACCTGTAGTCAGCATTTACTCTGAATTTGCTGGTGCTATCCATGAATGTTTTTGTCTATTTATTGGTCCAGATTTATCCGTTTTTAAATTAAATTTTTATGACTTATTTAACTATAATTGATATGTTGGTAATACTTTATTCGAAGGGGGTGAATAAGACCATTAACCAAGAAATCATTACTGTTTAAACTTTAATAACATAAAGTTATCTAATTTTTAAAGTGCAATCAGTAATACTTTTATAACACATTTATATCAGTAATGATTTCTTGGTTAATGTCAAGTTGTCATAACAAAGACATTTTCAATAATGTCAGCTTTGTATTAAAAGTGTCATAATTTACCGAATGACACTTTATGACAACAGTCATAAATATTCATGAAGGCTTATTCATGTTCATGACAGATGTTTATGACAGTGTCATGTCAGTCTTATTCATCCCCCTTCAAATAAAGTGTTACTGATATGTTTGTTTTGTTTTTTTGCAATAAAATGTATTCACATGTTGTGACTTGTCTTGACTTGGATAACTTCAGGAAAGCCTTCTTGTTTCTGGTATGTTATATAAGGACCTGAGCATTTCCATATTGCTTTCTGTTTCAGTTTATTTATTTATAAAACATCCCTTGAATTGATTGTCTCCTCTAAGCAGGTTTTTTGTTTTAGCTGTACAGACATTGTAGCCAGCCAGGCATCATCCTAATCCCCCATGGGCAGCTTCAGAAAAGGCTCGTGTGAGCAGGAGTTGGAGGAGGGGTTTAATGTCCTTGACCATCATTCAGTGGCCTCTAGTCCTCCCCTCACAGATTCCCAGAGGAAGAGACGTTCCTAAGCCAGAACTGATCCTGTACACACCATGGTGTAACTCAGGCTAAATCCCCCTACATGCAAGGTTCACAGCAGCCACCAGGAGTGTCTCTAAGACACATAGAAGTTGTCTTGAGTAGGCCACGTGCTGCTGTTTGGTGGAGAGTATAAATTCATATCATAAGGTTCTAGTCTGGTTCATATCTGGTTCTGGTCTGCTCAGCATCCCCAGAACCAGAACAAAAGGAGGAGAATCAGCATTCAGCTTCTATGCACCACAAATTTGGAACAAACTTCCAGAAAACTGTAAAACAGCTGAAACACTGGGTGCCTTTAAATCTCAACTTAAAACCCACCTGTTTAGAGTTGCTTATGGCTAAAGTGGGGTTAGAGTGCGGGATTTGATGTCTTTGATGTTTTTAATGTTTTTATCTTTACTTTTTATCCATTTATTAATTTCTTTTTATTTCTCTTTCTCACTGTCTACGTTTTAATGATGTAAAGCCCCCATGGAAAATGTCCCAGTTAAACGACGTTTAACTAAAGTCCTACGGGGTTTAGAGTCCCACTTGACGGCGTTTCAACTAACATAAAAATGACAGAAACGTAAGTGAATTTTACGATAACGACAGAAATGTAAGTGAATTTTAAAATTGCTAAAGTCAGAGAGGTTAGAGTCCTTGTCAAACGGCGTTTTGACTAAAGTCCGAAAAACCTAAAGGTTGGAGTCCTTGTCAAACCGTGTTTTTGACTAAATTCCCAGAGGGTTAGAGTCCCAGTAAAACAACGTTTAACTGAAGTCCTAAAAGGGGGGCGGGTTTTAATATTTTTATCTTTCTTAATCTTTTTTTTTTAAAATCTCTTTCTCTTTCTCACTGTTTATTCAATGTCACATGCTGTTTTTATTTTAATTATGTAAAGCACTTTGAAATGCCTTGCTGCTGAAATGTGCTATACAAATAAAATTTGATTGATTGATTGATATCATGCAGCATTTAAGACCTGCAACGAGGAGCAGGAAAAATATTGAAATGATACGGCAAGCTTTATCGCCTGCTCAGTACTTAAAGAAGGAGCATGAGAGCACTTCATGGAAGATGATCAAGACATTTCCCATATCTTACCTCACTTCAACCCCACTGACAGTGAAATACAGCCTCCCCCTTCACCATTCATCTTGTTGCCTCTTGCCAGTAGCAGGCTGCCATATTAAGTTGGCGCACAATTGACTCGCCACCCCATCAGCTCATTCATCCATTTCTCTTTCTATTCCTTCTGTTCTTGTACAAGCAAAGTGTTCATCATGACCAAATATGATGTTCAAACTCATCACCTCTGTCTCCCGTTATGATTACCACAGAGTGCTGCTGCACAGAGTTCTCATTCACTCACACCTTGGAGCTCATTAGCCCCACCAATCATTTGCATTAGTGCTAGTAATGAAAAGCCTCCATTAATAAGATGGCCTTCAGAGATCATTTAAACCTCCTCTGCCTCCCAGCACTGTCGTATCCTCACAGTCCACTCCCCCCCGCTCCCCACACCCCGTTACCTGTCAGTTATCAACACCCAGCAGAACACATTTTGGGGCCGGCTAGAATAGCTCCTCTCAGCATCTGTATCTGAAAGAAGAGAGGCCGAGCAAGTGACGGGTCACCTGATAGCTCGCTGAGTGAGCTGGAGGCTCTTGAACGCAGGCAAGCGCTGGCCTTCAGCTTGACTTAATCAACACCTCTGTGGGGTATCTGGACACTTGAGAGACCTCAGCCCAGTGTATACGAGAGTGGGGAATCCTAACTGAGGAAACATTTCCACCTTTTCTACAGTTACTGATCCTTTCCCTACTGATTAACTCTGTTGTAATGCACCTTCTCCCCTCCTCCTGTGATTTTTTTTTTTTTTTTTATTTGAAATGAATTTGTCCTTAGAGACAATATGGGACTTTTGACCTCATTGCATCTTTAATTCAAGAACATGCTTTCTGCAGGTGTGAAAGCTGAAACTACGTTCAACTGTATAAATCATCTTAATCAGTCCGACAACCTACAGGAAAATAGCAAAAATCTTCTCTGGAGGATTAATTATGTTCTCTCGAGCTACTACATACTACAAAGCTCTGCTGAAGCAGGTGCGCTAAAGCTACATCTAAAAGTTGCAGGGTACCAGATTGGGTTCTAGCAACTACCTCATATTTTGGTGTACTGTATTTTGTGAGTCACATATACTCTGCACAAAGTGTCTGTTGGGCACAGCGGTGCAGAAGTAAAGCGTGAGACCAGTAAGCGGAGGCCTCAAGCCTTAACGTGGCTGTCACATGTTCGAGTCTCAGCTTTGCTACATGTCTTCTTTCTGCATGTCTTCTTTCTGCAAATCTTCTTTCAAAATCCGCTTTCCTGTCTGACCACTGTAAAATAAAGGCATGACAAAATGTTTAAAAAGGAAAGTTTCCTTGTCGAGCATACCGATTTCCGTCATTTCTTTATTTCCCACAAATTCAGCCATGGTAGTAATGTACAAGGGGGACAGATATTTTGCTTTTCAGCTTAAAAAAAAGGAACAAAAGTTCCTTTGGTGGTACAAAAAAACTATTGTTGCAGACCAAAGTTCTTCAAAGCTTCTATTTTATTCAGACACTCTTCAAAGTTTAACTCTGTCTTGTCCACAAGATGGTACAGATTCTCAACATCCATCAGCTTGGTGTTGAATACAAAACAGTTCGATGTGAACACTGTTTGCAGCCGAGCAGCTTACTGTGTGACACAGCGTATGCATATGAGGCTGTAGCAAAAAAAAAAAAAAGACTTTTGCACAGAGGTGTCCGGCAGACATGCACCTCAAGTATGTAAGAAGCTATGGGGAGAGAAGTAGACCATAATATGTGGGAGCCTTTATTGTGTCACCTTTCACTGATTCTTTGAACACAACACACCAGGGTAATAAAATATGCATATTTTGAAGATGGAGCTTGGTATCCATGTGGGATGAGGGGATATTTCAAAATACTTAGAGAAAGGTATGTAAAAGGTAAGATCAATGGATCTGTGCTCACTACATAGAACATTTATCAACTTTCAAGTAATATTCTTTACAACTCCTTCTGAAACAGAAAAACCTTTTTTTCCCCCCAGCCGTTTAAGGTATTTTTCTATAAATCTCGAAGATAAATAGTCATCAACATATTCTCTGAAAAACAAATCTCAAGAATACAACACAGCATGCTCTGAGACTGTTTTTAATCACAGCAGTTCCAACCGTATAATTACTCCATGACTTCAGCTGCTCCCACTAAATCTCCTTAATGCTCCATGTTTAATATAATGCACAGGGATGCAAACAAATGGCGTCAGCATGTTGTAAGTTCCCACATTCCCGTCTTCTTCTCTCACTGTCTGTGTAATAATCTCACTTTCATATTTGCGTCTCTCTCCCCGACTCCCTCTGATAATTCCCCTTGCCCCCATTTCCTCTTTACTCTTTTTAATGCTTATCAAGGTTTTATTTCTCTGGAAGTCCAGCCGTAGGCTCGAGTGTTTTGCTGAGTCAGGAGGCTGCCTGGTTTCTATGATGTCAGCGACAATCTACCCCGTTATGAGGAAAGTCTTATGACAGGGTTTAATGTCTGTGCGCTTTTGCGTCGATACGCTTTCTGTCGGCTCTCACGCACTCATTTCTTTCACCTGTAGCCATTCGTTGTCACATCGATTCCCAGCTGTAGTGTATATGGGAATATGATAAAACAGCTTCCTTTTGTCAATTTCCATCGAGGTCCCGATAAAGCAGCAAAATGTAGAGGAGTAAGTGCTTTTCAGTCATGATAGATATAAGATAACTTTATCACTGCATACTGCCTGGTTATCACTGCTCACCTGAGGCTAGTCAAAGCTGATTGAAATGTGCTCAAGCTGAGTGTCTCGGCACAAGCACACGGCCCTGCTGCCAGTATTTGCTCGGATGGTCACACTATATGAGGAGCAATCTATAATTTTTCTTCATATTTACCTTCCTTGAGCTGCTAATTGATTTTTCTCAGATCAATTCTGTGGTTTACAGAAATTGGTGGAGCAGAAGGGGTTTGATCAATTGCCGAGTGATTAGCATGTGCAGTGGATTACTTCGAACTGAAGGACTGCAGAAGAATGGAGGCTGAGCGGATGGCAGGCGCCATTCAATGGAGGCACTTCCCCTATCTTTACATTACTTATTGTTGAGTCAAAGTCTACTTTAAATAGCCTACGCCCACAGGTTGTTTGAGTGTCACGTATGAAATAGCTCTTTCTTTTGCCAAGTTAGATCCTCATGCAGTGAAACCACTTCCCCCCACCTTGTTTCAGAATGCCTGTGGGAGGTTCAGATAAAAACTGCAGTGTCCTGAAGTGATCACTATTGATCTGGATGGAGATTCTTTGCTGTGTTTTAAGAGGACAGAGGCTTTGCACACACACCATCAAATGTGCAGTGTACGAAGACTTTAATTTCTCATGCATCTATCAGTTTAACAACACCAATAAATGTAAAAATCAATAGATATCTTCTGCTAAGTTAGGAACGACCCAGAGGACAGTAAACAAAACAAAACAACGGAGCCCTTGTGCTAATGATGTGACCCTCTTGACACTGAGGAATGAGAATGAATCCCTTTTACACTGAAACTAGGAAACTAATTGTAGGGTTAGTAATTAATTCTTAATACCCTCCATCTGTCGTGCTGGAAATGGACTGCACGAAAAAAGGCTAAAAACTAAGTCACCAATGTCAGCTGCAGTTAATTTGGCGTCTGTATTTAAGGCATAAACAGAGAGGGGAGTTGAAATGTGTCACAGTGAGGCATATGTTCTGACATGAATAGGCTCTGACTGCAGATGGGAGAATAAAAACAGGACGGACGTTGTCTTGCATGCAGTTATGCACACACAATAAATGGGACTTAATTTAATACATTTAATTCAAGAAAACTACAAGGAACATAGATGACATATAGCTTGCTTAAAGTACTCTTTAAATCAATCCTGTTAATATGGTTCTTGACAATATCCTGCATGCAATTTGAGAAATTTTTATTTACAGTTTTATGTCGAGGTGTACAGTGTGTTTTTTTTTTCCTTGGGAAACATACATAAACTGTGTGTAACATATGCGATTTAAAACTCTCAGGGTGATGTATTTCAGAGAGAAATAAGTTTGATTTTAAATTACCACTCCACCATTATTAGTGAAGATTAATTTGCCAACTCAAAATTTATGTAAATGACTTTAAACTGAGCCTGTAGTGCTCTTTCAAAAGATACTTTATTGTCTGCAATTCCATTAAACTCACAAGCTCCTATGAGTGTAGCTCTGAGTGTAATAATGGTGCTTGATGCACATTATCACAAATTGTTAGATATACAAATTCATTTATCTTTTATTATAAAATGAAAACTTTATGCAACCCATGTGTTTTTTAGCTGCATGGAGACAAAAAAGTTGTGAATCTGTGCCGTGTGTTGCATACTGAATGTATTCAGCACAACACAGTTCTTTTGAGAAGTTAACAAACTTATCATTGGGAGGAATTGGGAGGAGGGCCTGTTTCAGAGATCTTCAGAGACAATATCAATAACGAGAGTTAAGATAAATGTCATGTCCTGTTTACTCGATCTCAGCGCACAGAGCTTGAATATTGAAGGTGACCAATAGGAGAGAAGCTGACTCTGAATGCCCGCCCACCAAGCTTCTCTTAAAAGGAGTCTGAAGGAAAACACATGAGAACATCAGGAATATGAAAAAGGCATCTGTAAATAAATGGACAAGGAAAAAGCATTAGAGAGAAAATGCAAAGAGGAAATATTACAGGTGAAAAAGTCAAAATAAATCAATGTATGATTAAAAACCTTACAGTAAGGAAACAATACTTAAATACATGCTATATATATCAGCAACATCTCATCAATGTGAATATTTCAAAATCTAATATCTCACATATATATTCTATAACTTACATGAAATACTCTGACTAAAATGTTAGTCATTTTTCTTTCTGTTTTTAGTCAAAAGTACATTTGAGTTATTATTTCATAAGCCTTCGCATTTACACCTACAACCTAATATGACCATTGCAACAGAACCCACAGCTCTCAGAAAAAATGCATCATCCAATTTTACCATCTGAAACACAGTTGAGTTCATTTAAGGGTTTTAAATGGAAATGAGATGCTATACACAGCAGTGATATCTTTCTGAGCACAGCCTCAGTGTGCTGCAGAGGTTAAGCTCCAATTTTGATGCTTCAAAAACAATCAAAAGAGTTCAAGAGCACCCAGGTTGAGGTTGTTTGAAACACTAAAAAAGCAGCAAAAATAAAAGTAGCAAGCATGTTAGAAAGTCACATCCAATTTTATGTGAGTGGGTTCCAGGATTTAAACTGCTATTTGGAACTACTCACATGCGTGTGCCCTGTACAGTCACAATAACTTTGGACACTCCAAAGTGTTTAAGCTTTATGAATAAGAGGCTGACAGTAACTCAAATGTGTGAGATCCCTAAAAAAAAAAAAGTCCTAACCCTTATCTGCTCGTCTGTAAAAACCCTCCACTCTAAATCCACTTTAGCCTTTCCTGAGTGAGCTCCATCCTCTCTACCACACTGCCACTATCGATGTGCAACTGTTACTGCCGCATAAATAACAGAAGCGATGAGGGCGACATGCTTTCTCATCTTTGACTATAGGATCAGTGAGTGCAGCTCCCAAATCTACGTGCATACCGCTCTCTATATTCTTGTTTTTCGCATGAGGTCAGACACTATTGACTGGAACCAGTGAGGGGAATGAGCCTGCATTTACAACAAATTGGTCCCCTGGATTGACCTCTGGTTCAACTTAGCTGGATTTCAGGAGAAGGAAACATCAATACATCTGGACAAAGACATTAATCTCACTCAGTCATCAGAAATGGGGCAGACACATTTACATTTACATACAGTATTCATCATCAAGTTGACTTTCTGCCCCCATGGCAGGAAATGTGAGTGTGGGAAATGTCACTTTAATTATACTGCATTCATAACATTAAGAGCAATTACAGCAGAATGTAAAGGGTCACAAAGTGCCCATATAAAAGCGACTAGTGTCATATGTCTAGAAAATAATGACCGAAGTTCCAGCAGCAGTTTTAAAGCTAGCAGTTGGCTAGTAAGACCCAGAAGCCAATTACAGTCTCTCTGCAGTATCAGCTCTAATTTGTCCAAGTACAATGTGAGAAAAGAAAAATTAACCCAGATTAATTGAATCTGCTCTTTTCCATCAAGACTTCTCACAGTGTTAAAGTTTGGTTTTCTATAAGTAAAGTTCTTCTATTCAAACAAAGCTTATCAATGTGTTACTCGGACGTAAATGTGATGGTAAAACAATGCTCTTTTTAACAAAATTTGCTCTCTAGGTCCGGCTGTGATACTAACCCATAGAGTGTTTCAGAATGAATAACAATACCAGTCTGTCTTCTTTTGTAAAACCTGACGATTCTCTTCACTTGTCAGCATTCAGCTTATTGCCTTTAAAGCTGAATCAAGGACAATAGTCTGTCTTATTTTACCGTGGGCAAATTCAATGAAAAGGAACAAAATGCCTTAATCCTAACCAACAATGCTATGTCTCTGATTTTCAAAATCCCTCTTCCCCTTTTTAGAAGACATCTAAATACCACCAACCTCCAGGTTTCTGTGAATGTGGCTTTCATGTCTTTATCAGGAAGGTCCTCTATTTATCCTATAGCAAAAATAAAAATTATATCTCATTGAAATACGGGTTTTTAAAAACTTGACTAAAAGGTGACTGACATAGTTCAAACTCACATTATTGAATAGGGGGGTAAATATACAACTTGCTCACAAAATGGTAGGAAACAAAACAGAATCTTTACAAGAACAAGAACAATCAAGAATTAGTCAACATGTTTGGGAAAAGTAAGAAATGTTAAAGTACAGGTTTTCCACATCCATACAAAAATGTTACAGGCTTAAACCCCCGTCCTTTCATTTTCAGGTCTCCTAAAAAAATGTTTACGACACTAACAGGAATTGAATAGACCACTTTGACTTGGCAAGAATATTATATTTCAGTATTGTGATCTGTAAGAACTTGCACCACCCCTACTATTAATTCAGCTTAATTTATTTCTACTGGCATGGTCAGTGAAGTTCATACCTGTTTCTTAGGCAAGTCTCTCTGCTGATCGCATGTACAAGTGAAAAGAGCTACTTCCCTCCTACATCTTCTACACCGAACACAAGATACAACATCAATATCTACCAGATGAACATTCTGTTTTATTGGACAAATTAATACACAAAAGACAAATAAATTAATAAATAAATAAAATAAAAAATGTTACGTTACTGTTTGGTGTGTACAAAAAAATTATAGAAAGTGGGGTAATAAAGTTAAATTATGAACCTCTTTCAATATTTTGAGTATTTTCGACCAAATAAAACCATTTTAGCAATGGCTAAACTTTGTTTCTTACAATAGAATTTGAATGAATCAGTGACATATGAAATCACTGGAAAGCTTAGCTGTTAGCCAATCGGTTAAGAGCAAAGACTTGCTTATTTTTCTGCTCTGTGTCAGAGCTTTGCCAATCTGTGCTTTGGCAAAGCCATGTTGGGAGGTGCCAAAAGGACAAGTACGACAAAGATTGTTATCTGTTAGGGGAGTTGTAGTTTGTCTGCTTAACAATGGGCACATCAAAACTGACACTGAACTAAATGTTTGAAGCAGAGGGCTCGTGCTTTGGGATCACGAGATGCAACAGATACTGATTAGTTCATTTTTATTAACACTATTCTTTACTGTTCACAAAAACTCAGCAGCACAACACTTTGGAATATTTCTAATAAAAAAAATAAACAAGCAAACAGAAAAAAATAAACACTTAAAATAATAACCACTATAGTAGCAGCATGATTTTTGTCATTCTGTGATGTCGTTTACCATAAATGGTAAGGCAAAAGGTTTTCACTACTTGGTTAAAAATGCAGTAACGTGATGGGAAATGTTTCCTTACTTGACTTTGTCCAAAGCTATCAATAATTTATATATGTGTTCATTTGTTGCTGTTTATTTGTGTATATTTTGAGGTGAAATAAAAACAGCTGGTGACATTATTTGTTGAGTCATATGAAAGAGAAAAAAACCACGTTTACTATTAGACAATCAGATGATTCGGTGGGCATCAACCAGTGAGGTTGTAGACTCCTTGTGTTTTGAGATATTGGATAACAGTATGTAGTTTACTTTACTAAACTTATGGTTCTATGAGAGCATTTAAGTGACCTGCAAAAAGATGGTTCTGTAGGTTAAACTTCACACGTGAAATATGAGGACAATGCTTGTATGGGAAGGTGCTTCTTAAAAAAAAACTTTTATTATTTTAGTGTGAATGAGAAAGTTTAGTTACAAATTGTTTTACATATTTGAACAAAAAAGGTAAGCCTGAAGTATCTGATATGACTTGATACTGTTTGTTTTTTTGAGAAATTCAAACAGTTCCGTAGGATATTTTCAATCTGGTAATTGAAGTACATTCTCGTCTACTTTATTCATTTATTTTCTTATTTATTTATTGGTTCAGGATAAGTGGAGTCATCCTTTGATTAGTGGCTGTGACGGATTTTCATCTTAAATTGGTCTGTCATTTAAATCTTAACAAGAAAAACACACTAATGGCAGATATGGAAATTAATAATCCTTGGAGTTGGATATATTCTTCTGATTCTGTTCCAAGTGTGGACTGCCAACTATTTTATTATACGTCTTTTTTCTGGTCTTTTTCAGATTCTTTCTGTTGGGATGCAAATCTGGTGTTGTGGGCCCGCAGGGAGCCACCCACCATTACTATGATCTCTACATGCTAGATGGTATTAGAGAGAACAAATATAGAGCAAAATGGTCTAATCTGATCTGCTCCTTTCAAAACAGCTCAGACAAGGAGCCTGGGATTCCTCACTGCTAATTAACAATGTCGTCTGTGACAGGCTGTGGACTTGTGAGATGCTCATCTCATTGATAGTTTCAGACGTATTACAGTAATACAGCAGGAAAGAGGGACTTGAATAATAAAAAAAAGGGTCGTTCATCACTTCTGAGGCCGTTACAACCTTGGTGTGTTGAATCTCAAGATTACTTCACCAAAGACACTTCTCAGCACTTTGACTGACCTCAGTTCATCATTTGCAAATGTAAAGAGGGTGGATCCTTGTCAAAAGCCTTGAATAACTCATCATCTTAAAAGCTGGGGGAAATAATAAAGGGTTAATGGTTCCTTTTTGAAACCTTAAAGGCTTTACTGCTAAGTACTTGCATTTCCATTCCTCTCATGTACAAAAAGAACTAAGGAAGAGACTGGGGAGCTGAGATAGCAGTTAACAGCACAGGATGCATAAAAGCGTTTGTGTATGCAGGTGGTTTGTTTTTCTGTTTATATGTGCATGTACATGCACGCGTCCCCCATTAATGCATTTCTCTGCACACATAACAGCATACTCAAGTACTTTTACAGTGTGTGTGTGTGTGTGTGTGTGTGCGCGTGTGTGTGTGCGCGTGTGTGTGCATGTGTTTGAGCTGGTTTTGAAATCTTTATTGGCCATAATAAAGAGTGACATGATTCCAAGTTACAGAGAGCCTTTAGTATTGGCAGAGTGAAGCCATGCTTTAGACATGCCAGAAGTGCCAAAAGGCTTCGAAATCGAGCCGATAGAACTAACCTTATTTAACGGGCAGACATCTGAGCCATTTCCCCCCCAAAGAGAATGCCATTTCTGAATGTCATGACCTTTTCTAACCGTGTTTAAAGCCCTCCAAGGTCGTTAAGGTGTGGTTTGTCAATAAAGCGAATTTGAAGACACTTGGGGAATGGTAAATGGGCCGAAGAATGACACACGTGAGCAGGTTTTAATGTACATACCAATCCTTATTGTTGATCTGACTGAGCTGGTTTGGTTACATCACAGTGATTGAAGCTGTGAATGTGTGTGTGTGTGTGTGTGTGTGTGTGTGTGTGTGTGTGCAGGCTTGATGAACTTTACAGCTAGGACACACGGCCTCAATAGCATAACAAAGATGAAGTGAAAGGAACAACAGGGTTATCAGAGTGTGTGTGAAGACGTCTGAGTGGCATTTGTAAAGTGACGAGGAGTCCAGGCTTTTAGGACAAAGTGGGGAATTGCCCTGACTACTAGGTCCTAGTTCAGACATCGCCAGAGTAAAACAACGCTGTTCAATAGTTTACCCTGAAAGTGCAGAAGACCAAGACTGAAGACATAACAGTAAGTGTTTAAAGAAAAAAAAAATAAAATCGGAGAGGGTGTTTATTAAAGGGCTTTAGAATTTGAGAAATCAATGGAGTAAAATCCTTGCTTTGTCAAAAGGTCATTGGGTTTAGATCCATGTAATTGATAACAGAATGTTATAAAAGGTGAAACAAGCGCAGGACATAAATAGGATTTGCTGAGAATCCCTCTAAATTCAGAAGAACAGGAAAGTGTGGAAACTTCTGCTTAAAAACAATGCCAAATCATCCCCCCACCGCGTTTCCTTCAGTATGACCCTGCAGACAAAGTAGAAACCCAATATCTTTAAAGCGTGTGACTCTCAGCTGTTGTGATTAAAAATAACTTGATTTCATACTTGCCCAGAGCTGGATGAAATGCACTTTAGTTGTAAACATTTCAACAATTTCAAAGGAGTAACAAGGGTTTCTATGCTGGCATTGTGACAGATTTTCTTTGAGTGAGCAGTAAAAAGCAACTGTCTCTCTTAGTTCAAGGACCTAAACAAACAACTTTTGTTCAAATTCATGAAAAAAATGCATCCAAATAATACAATGACAAAATAAAACTCTTTGTACAGATACAATCAATAAAGTCAGCAAAAGTACTTAATGGTATTACATCATAAGAATATGAATTACTTTCACACAGAAAAATTAAAAGAAACATCGTGTTAACGGATGTCCTGATTACTTTTTTTTTTGTCCCTGAAACTAGTCAGAGTAAAGTAAGAATATATTTTAGGAGATACAAAGTCTCAAATTGATACTTAAAGCAGACACTTCGACACTACATACCAAAAACACAATAACTTTATTACAAATATTACGTATTGGACGTATTTTTTTTTTATGATATATATTATGAAAAGGACTTTGAACTTCCTTGTTGCTGAAATGTGCTGTACAAATAAACTAAAGTTATGGATTGAAACATTTTTGGTGCCTTTAGATATAGGTCTTAAATAATAAATTAACATAGATTTTTTTATGTGGTTAGTAGCAAACACTCATTTTTAGTTCCTGAAATGAAGATTAATTTATTACAATCTACAACTTTAAAAGTGGACAGATAATCACCAATAGGAGATTTGGCTGTTCTTTTTTGAAGTGAAATAAATAATAAAAGCAGCGGCAATGGATTGATAGATTATGCAAGAACATAACTATTTAAAAACTTCCGTGTTAAGAATCATTTAAATAAGATTAAATAAGAGAATGAAAACATGTTTCATTCTCATGTTCTTATGAGAGTAAGAATATGATCATCAATGGAAATTCCTCCAATTTGCATTCTACAGCACATATGGAGTTTCTCCTCATCAAACGCTACGGGTAGCTGTTTGGATGGCAGCAGATTTTTCTCCTGGGCCAGTAATGTTAACATTTACCTTGGCATTTCAGGAAAATACTTTGATTAAGTACAGGGCGAGACACAGATCTCACTGCTGTTGAAAAATCTGTATGTTGACAAAAGGTTTTTGTGCAGTCCACCTTTCTTTTTCCACTGCAGATGAATAAGAAACCTCAGTGTTCTGAACTAGCAGTTTGGTGACATCTGGACGTTCTCTATTTTTTCGCGACAGAATGTTGCACGGCACACTTTGTTCTGCACATAAACATTCTGCATATGTTCGGATATAAAACAACACTGTATTTGTTTGGAACAGCTGCTTACCAAACACAAAGAGCTTACATGGAGGTTTTGTACAAATATGTGTACCATAAACTTTTAGTTATACTGACATTGAAGTTCTTTAAATAAACCAAGTAACTTCCTCAATTTTGTAGTGAGAGATCAAAATTATGTTTGATTTGTGTGGAACAAAGTAATTAGAAAAACTTGTATTAAAATGTAATTTGAGCCGTTTATTGCTGTAATGAGTGGAGAGTCAGCTGAGGAACAAGAAGAGTTTAGAACCGTGTCAGATGCTTTGGGTGAAAATCAGGACTATGCACAACTCCAGCAGACATCATGAAAAATACAAACTGCTGCAAGTCCTTATTCCTGAAGAGTTTAATCCAAGAATCACAGTGATGCAGAGCAGACCTGCTTGATTACTAGCAGAGTGCAAAACAGCCCATTAACCACATTTTCAAAGACAAGGACCTGTCCAAAGCTCTTTCTCCGTTACTGCTGAAATTGCTCACTTTTTTACCTTAAAATTACACTCATTTAACTCCTCAAAGGAGTGCTCTTAGTAGTAGTAAGAGAGAGGACAGACCCAAAGCCCTGCACAGTGTGAACTCACTACGATCTCCAAATTGGCCGAAAAGCCATCTTTTCTGATTTACTGTGGCCTCCACTGTAAGTTTGTGGCTTTCTTCAATCATCCCCCTTAATGCACTAACCATTAGAGTCTGTCCAGAAACAGAATATACCCTGGTGTCTCAATTATAGGCCAAGACTGAATCTCTACGGCAGCTGTAGAAGGAAATGACTATCCATTTTCTGCTTCAGCTCTCACACGCTGGCCGCGCAGTCCTGCCTGTTGTTCAGAGCACCAAAAACTCATCTTTCCAACTGAATTGTCTTATTAATAACCCTGACTGCAGTGAAGGTGCCAATTAAAGTTAGCCTAAGATTTACATTTATTTTCCAAAGCTCTGTAGTGCTGTTTCTCTTTGCGGCCTTGTATTATTTATTTGAAAACTTTCAGAACTGGGGAAGAAAAAAACAAAAAACAAAAAACAACAACAACAAAAACAGGCTTTTGAAAGTAAAATTGTAAATGCAACATAAAATAATAGTGAAAGATGTAATAGATTTCAAGAAATTACAGTTCACTGTGTGCTTTCATCTTCTGGTTGGATCTGGTGCTTTGCAAACTCTGAAAAGTTATACCAAGAAAAAAAAAAAAAAAGTGACCAACAGGGATAAAAGGACTGCCTGCAATGAGAATTCAAATGGGATGTGGGAATAAACACATGAAAGAACACAAAATTTTGGCACAATTTAACAACTCCAGCAGGAGTCGGTTTTAATATCCACTGTGATTCTGTAATAAATACTGAGGAACATCCATGAAAGACAAGATGACAGAAAACGGCTGTTAAATAATTTCCGTATTCTTCTGAAGACACTTATGGATTCTGCGTTTAATGCTGCGTTTCCTCTCTGTGCCTGCGGGACTGTCAATGTGACCACTTCTGCATTTAATGGCTGGCACCGCCGACGAGGTGTGAAGTGGGAGAGGTGATCAGACGTAGAAAGGAGAGACTGTATGAGGGAGCAACAGACAAAGCTGGCAAAAGACAGGTAGAAACAGAGCGGCTCTGACAGAGATGTGAGGCAAGTAAAATGTGCTGACGGAGAGAGAGCACGCCTTGACCATTTATACAAGAGGCTGACAAACTGGTGAATGGCAGCCCTGAAAATGAGTGTGTGCAGAGAGCAGAGATGAACAGGGAAGGTTAAGTCCCATAAAATAAGGATAACAATCTGTTTATGTAGTTAACATTAGAGGGACAGGAGGAAAGCAGGCCTCTGTGGATGACTAGGACGTATTCTGAATGCTTTATGGGAGTCTGGAAAATATTAGGGGAAAAAATGGATTAATGCTCAAGTACACCTTCACTGAGTGGATTCATTTTAATATCCCAGTGTGTGTTCGACTGCAGTCTTTTAAAGTGTGAACAACTTTGTTTGATGGAGCAACAAATATGAGCTTGACATGTTTGATGTAACTGGAGTGAACATAATCATTTCAAAAAATTTAGTCTCCACTGTGACGTTTCTGCTGTCCCATTGATGAGCTCATGAATTGGAATATCATCAAAGAGTTAATTCGTTTAGGAAATGTAATTTTAAAAAGTGAAACTAGATTTGTTACACACTGAGCCACATATTTCAAGCTTTTGTCTCTCAAGCCAAAAAACAATGGAAACCCAATATTAAGTGTCTTGGTAAATTAGAATATCACATAGCACCATTATAAAACCAATTTTTTAAAGAGATTGTATTATGTATTTTCTAGACACATAGTGCCATTTTATTGCATAATCAAGTAACTATGTTACCTTCAGTTTGTATAAAAATGCTCTATATCAAGCACAACTTCAAGAACATTTGACTTTGCAATTTGCTGACTTGAGATCAGCCTCCGTCTCTTTCAGAAGTTCCTACTCTCTCTGACACTCAGCTTTCAGCATGTCATCACAACTTTCATTGTCTCATGTACAAATGAGAAACACTTCTTATGATAGGCTCAGGAGACTTGCAGTTCCACCAAGTGTTTGCTTATTGCTGCTGCCACTAGTCTGCAGAAGCTAAGATGGTAAGGTGCGGGATGAGGGACTTGGGATAGAAGCGGAAACTTGACTGGAGACTGCAGATCCACGGAGGAGCTCTGTAGAAATTGGCCTATCTGGGGGTTATTGTCAAGAAGAAGATGAGACATCAGACCAAACAATGCAGAAGAGCCTCTGTTAAAGCAACATTGGCTCTCTCAATACTTTTTAAATTGGTCTTTTCATAAGATAACATTTTTTTGGCTTTCAATTTTAGTTTTATTATATTTGAATATTTCTTAAAAGTTAACTTAGGAATGATGCCATTTAACTTCCATGCTGGCATGGTAGACGGCAAAAATAAAAGACAAGAGAGGAAAGAGACATCACTTTGCTTTAAAGCATCCTATAAGCAGAATGAAATACAAAGTCTATTTTAGTGTGGCTATTTCCCACATTAAGTAAATGTGTGAGATAGTGCACTGTAATAAAAAGTTAGAGCATCAATGGCAAAGCAGACTCTTTCTTGTAATGATTATTATTACACAAACAACTGCACACAGATCTAACCCGATTAATACTCATTACAAAGAAAACAGAGGATCATATGGCAATCTTATTCTAAGATTACGGTAATTGCTTTCGTTAAATGAAAACACATTTACACAGTATGGTAAAGCAAATGTTTTCAAAAGGAAAACTGTTGATCAATTAAATGAACTCTGGCAAGCTTTGATATTTCTGAGAATCATGCTATAAAGCTGCTCCGAGCGGTAAAATTAGCCTCACTAAGTGCCGGATGTATTTGCCTTTATGTGCATTATGCATATTTTACATGCAGGCACTGGAGGCTTTTGTGTTTCTGTTTACTTTTCATTAGAAATAGAATGCTCATTTGAGTGAAGGAGGAGATGCAGGTCTTACTTCAAGGATACTTATGCGTCTTTCCATCCTATCATTTCAAGAAGATTTGTCTTTTTTTTTGTTTTGTTTTTTTTTTTTATTGGAGAAGTCTGCAGGGTTCTAGGTCCACAGGACAAAATCTATTGTCTATTTACATCGTCCAGGGATCAAGGGGTCAAGTATGATAGATGACATGCCGTCTGCTTATCAGACTCTTCCAGAGGTGATGGTGGAGTTAGCGCTCAGTAAAAATGAAGGTCAGCATATCAAGTCAAAACAAACCGTGCAGGCCAGGAGCTGAGGTGGCGGTGCTCCGAGGGTGTGGAAGTTGTTTGCACGGTTCTTGATCTTGCTACCATATAACCGATAAGGCTGGGAGAAAATGCACTGCCAAAAAGGATTATCTGTGGGTAGCTCAGCGTGTCTGGCGACAAGCATGTCGGGTGAAGTAGATGCTGGTTTGTTTGCCTTAGAATCTCCTCGAGAAGTTTAGCACACTGGTTTCAACGAGTCCAGTCCTCTTGGACGTACGGCACAAGCCCACTCATCGGAGACCTCAGTAAAAGCTTGTTGAATCACGACACTCCATCGTATTCAATAATTCATAAGTGAAATGTTTTTATACACACATTATCCAGGAGTGACTCACAAACCCCAGCAGTTAGCAGTCGATTTCGCTATTACACATAATTGACACTTGACATGACTTAACAGCACTTTTGGCTTGTGTGTCTGACTGCAGACAATATGAACAATATGTATTTGTATTGCTAAAACCAAAACCTTTCTGAGCTGTCTGTTAAAAAGCAATCGCTCCAGTTCAGAGGTCCTGTGTGGATTAGCTACCAGTAAGAGAGTTATAAACAACATCTATATTGTCTACTTCAGCATCCTTAATGCTTTTGGATCTTTTGTATGATCAATAATTCTAACATTGTTGATTTATATGGTTGATCACTCTACTGGACCAGAGTGAGAGACCGTTTAAATGCTCAGGAAACCGTCACAGGTATTTTAAGTTAGTCACCTGATTAAGGAATAATGGAAAACTTTGCAGCAAAGGATATAAAATTACTGAGGTGGTGTAATCATGTACAACTACAACAAAATGTGCCTTAAGAAAGTTTTTATCAGATAAAAGTATGAAACAAGAACAAAACATCAGAAGCACAAATACCTGACAAACTGCCCATTTTAGGTCATAAATAAACATTTAATTGTACAAGCTTTGCATGGTTCCAAGGATAATTTGATTAAAACATCCCAAGCCTGGAGCTGAGAGAGAAACTTGAATTTCAGAGAGGTTCAGAAGAATACTTTATTATGTCTTTGATGTTATGCCCTGGACATTGTAATGAAATATGATGCATGACCTTCTTTCAGTCTAAAGCAATAAGAGCAAGGTCTAATAACATTGGTAACCTACAGGTTTTTTTTTTTTTTTTTCCAGATGCTTTACAAAGATGGAAACCAATGTGTGCCTGCAGTTTGTATTTTATCTCAATCTGTGGGGTTTGCTCCATCATTTGCATTTTTTATGGGTTTCTCTCATACATATCCAGACGTCGGCTTTCTGCTCATTGATCTTTTTCCTCTCATCTCCTCAGGCTCCATGCTGGGTCAAAGGAGGGGCAAGTAAATGCTTATAAATATTGCGAGACACGTCAACCTTTTAAGATGCAGACCGTCTTCAACCTTTCAGTGATTACTTCTATCAAAATGTACAAATGACAAGTTTTCTTTTTCTTTTGAAGCAGAAGAACAAACAGTAATTCGAGTCAAGTTGGATGAGGCTGCTCTTTCTTTCCCTAGACTCTCAGAGTGCAAATTTAAATCACGATGGAGGCTAAAATGACCCGTGAAACACTGAAGAGCTAGATAATGTTAAATGCTTGTCATTCAGGTTGCCAGGACAGTTGGGCCTTGAAAAACAATAGTTGTGACTCAGCACAGTTATGAGGAGACTACTTTTACCAGCTGCAAGTGATTCGTGTAAATAAACAGAGGTAGCAGTCTGTAAGAGTGCATGCTATAATCACAGATCTACATTTCATTTGGCTGACAGGGTGGCGTCAGGCCAGCTGCTTTAGAGCGTTTCAGCTGTGCTTTATGTTTTGGGAAATGTACATAAATCTATTTGTTAAAGTTAAGAAAAGCATAGGAGCTTCTATTCCATTAAAATAAAGGACTGTGCATTGGCAGCAGTATGCAATCACTTCAAGGCATGAAAGATTTCAGAGATTCTGTAGAAAAATAGATGGTTTGTCTTTCTGTCTATGGTTATCTGACAGGTGTGAACATGTGTGATATTTATAAGGTAAGAAGTGAGAAGAAGTCAAGGAAGGAAAGAAGATTATTTTTAATGTCTATGGTTGTGTCACAACCTGGCTCAGGAATTGTGACAAAAAGGAGGGAAAGGGACACAAGGACATAATGGATAAATATTTATTTTTAGAAAACAACAAAATAAACAACTTAATTTTGAAGATGAGGAAAATAAGCCTCGTCAATAAAGAAGTAAAATTAAAAGCAACTCAGACTAAATCCAACCAAAAACCTAGGAGGCCAAGAGAGGGCCTGTAAAAAGCAACTAGTGTGCTTCACTTTGCAGAACACATTATGAGGAAAGCAACAGCTCAGGTTATGAGCCAAGATGTTCAAGCTTCATAGCAAATGTGTCTTCCAAATGGACAATGACCCCATGCATACCAATAAACAAATGGCAAAAGGACAATAAAGGCAATGTTTTAAAGTAGATACTGAAAAAGCTCTGATGTTAATTCATAGAAAATGTATGGGAAGAGCTGAGTTGTGTAAAGAAAAAGGTACTTTACTTTAAAGACTGACTTACACCAGTTCTGTCACAAGGAATACGATGAAATTCAAGTTAATGCGATAAGCGTGAAAGGATGCATAATATGGTTGATCAAAGAAGCACAGAGTTACAAATAAAGTACATAAACAACTGAATTTAAAAGAAGTTAAGTTTTCAAAAATGCATAAATCTTGCCCATTATTCTGGCATATAGTAAATAGAAAACAATTCATATTTGGTCTGATTTAATGTCAGCAAAAAGACTGTCTCTATATAACAGAGGTAAACTTCTATGTTCATCTGTATAAGCAGGAGATAGTTTGCTTAGTTCTGCTTATAAATAAAGAAGACAGTCCTGTAGCATCTAAAAATGACAAATCCTGACTACTAGCACCACATTTTGTCACTTTTACACTTAAGCCTGTCATGGCTTAAACAAATGATATGGCATGCCACTTGATGGGCTTTTCTGTGGCTGCTCAGTATCATCCCAATAATAGGACAGACTAAGGATGTTTGGTGTATCATAAAAGCAAAACAACAACATCCCATGCACACCCATAAAATCCTTTCAGCAAGAATCGTGGACTGGTTTGCTTTTGTTTTTTGCCTGAACACAAAAGAGCCAGTATCACCCACAGTCATTTCTTGTCTTTTTTTGTTTCTGACAGTCAACTCACAGCAGCTCCAAACATTATGTTGCAAAAGATAGCAATGTTAGGATTGATTAGAAGGGAGACAAGAAAACTCATGTTGCCGTTTCACGCTGCAGCCAAAAAAATAAAAAAGTAAAATAAAAAAAAAGATCTTTGTCGTCGTTTCATATAAAGAAAACTCATTCTCTATGTAATCTTTAATGTGACTACCACTACGCTTAATGAGGCGACATAACAGTGGTATTGATAAACTCTTAATGGCAACAATGAACATTTTCTGAAACTACTCTTTATGGCTCAGGGTTATCACATGCACAGCAGTGAATGTGAATGTGGAGCTGAGAAGAAGAGAGCAATAAGTGTGACAGCTCTGGCTGAGTGGGAGTCAGAGGAGGTGAGGGGGCACAGCTGGCTTTGGCTATGGGCTTGTTGACTGTTGAGGCGTCTGATGGCAGTGGGCACAAATAAACGGCTGCACTGCTCTGTCTTGCTCTTTGGTGGGATAAATTGGGGGCTGAATGTGATGTCCATCTGCCACAGTTCATCATAGAGTGAGGAGGAGGAATTATTTAGAACGCTGATCATCTTCTTCCTCTCTGTTCTCTGATTTCAATTTGACTGCAGTGCCAAATCCAAGAGTCTTGGGTCCTCTCCTGACGAGGGGACTGTCTACTGACCACTGACCTTTGTTGACCATTATCGTCAAAGTTGATAACAGATGCCTGGACTCCAGTCTTCTTGCTCCATGGGTGATAGGGATTGTATATTCAATCTTATAGATATAAGCCATAAATTGTTGTGAAAGGTGAAAGGTGGAATTTTACATCTTTAAGCAGTGGTAAGGGCAATACTGTAGCTTACTGTAGTAAGTTCAATGCTTTTGTAACAAACATGTCATCACAATTTGTTCTAATTGTTTTGAATTGACAGAACATTTTGAGTAAATGCCACTTAACTGTGACATATTCATGTGTCTATAAACAAACTGCATTTAATGGTGACTGATCAGTAGATAAACTGTGGCACAAATGTGTATGGAGTATTAAGTTTGTTGGTGCCGTTTGTTTAGATATCAAGGAAATTGATGACCTATTGAAATAGCCAAATTGTTGTCTACATTAAACATTCTTGGATGATTTAATAGGTTTTTTGTTGTAATAACTACTGGCAATATCTATATATATCTATATATCTATCTATATCTATATATCTATATATATATATATATATATATATAGATAGATAGATAAAACAAACTTGGATAATTTATGTCTAACCTTAAAAGATTAGTTATTTAACATATATATCTATATAACATATATTTCGTAATGACACACATCATTCTTTCTTAACATCTCTTTCTAGATGTTAAGAAAGAGCGAAAAAGTTATATATGTAGTCTGTCCATAAAACATATATAAACAATAGATAGGACACAGTACCAATGATGAGTATTGGGAATCTAAACTAATTCCTATTTTACTTAGAGCACCACCACCATAAAAAAAAAACAAAAAAAAAACAAACAAAAAAAACAACAACCTTAAAACGACCTGGAAAAAAACAGGAACAGTGAGCCACTGAGTGAGTTTATCTTAACGACTGAAACCCCTGGTGTTCCTCTGAACCATGAAATTGTCATTTGTCCTGCAAGGGCTCTATCAAATGAAAGTTAAGGGCCATGCAGGGCTGCTTTTTTGTTGCTGAGATTATTTGGGCTTGTGCTTGTGATCCCACTAAATCTCCATAGATAATTACATTCAAAATTTGTGCCGATCCACTAAAGTGATTGCAAAATGACAATAATAATAATAAAAAAAAACAAACAACAAAAAACACTTAACGAATTAATCATGCGATAGGAATTATTGCATGTGGTTATGTGGAAACTATTGAATGCTGGTTTAATTTTAATATGTCTTCGCCACAGAGAGCCTCTCGGTGTGTCTGTGTTTTTGACACGTGGAAAGTATTAAGCAAAAATAATGTAACCGGCAAAAGAGATTACATTCTGAGACTTGCTTAAAACCATTACAAAGGGAGAAAAGACGACCAGGCAGAGGGGATTACTCTTGGCTGGAATGTGGAAGCAGCGGAATAGAGCAAGGAGGGGAAACAAGGGTGACATTGAAAGTGTAGCAACGACAACAGCACAAGCAGAATATCAGGTGAAAGACAGTGGCAAAGCGCCATTTGATTGTTCTAGAAACAAGGAAAGAGCAGAAAGAAAAGCTATAGAGAGAAGTAAAAGAAATGTGAGAGGAAGAGTATTGGACAGGAAGGGAGTGATAAAGGAACAAGGACGTCAAGAGATTCAATCTTACAACCAAGGCCCTTTACCACCAACAGTGTCCTGCCTGTGACGGGTACTGCAGGGAGTGGTGGTAAAAAGCCAGAAAGAGAAGAAGACGAAGGCATTAGCATTATGAGAAGCAGCAAAGACCCAAAACGAATATGGAACAGCCACTTGATGATGTTTACTGCTCGCTCCACAAAAGGGTGGTGGTGATGGGGGCTGTAATGAAAGGTAGGGGGCGTAAAGCTGCAATGACGCAGGCTGCTGGACGTAAATGTGGCCAGATTAAGAGCTAAACAAAAATTAGCAAATAAATGCAAATAAAATCAACAGATGACATAAATAAAGCTGTACACCCAGCAGGCATTCCAGCCAGCCAGTTGAAATTAACCAAGATGGAGGGGAGGAATCTGACTAGGGTTAGTATGAGGCAGCGGACCTCTTTACTAATCTGGTGTACAGTATAGTGACATATACTGACCTGGGCTTGAGACAGCACTAGTGGTGGTGGGCTCAATAATTGCTACAGGGGAGGAGAGGAGGGGAAGAGGGAGGGGAAGGGAAAGAGGACATTCATGTATTATTAACAGAATGGAGACGTAAAACAAAAAAGAAAAATGCATGCAAGGACAAAAAGGACAGGGAATGGAGACAAACCCTCCCCATGCAATAAGGACTAAAGTCTCTGTAGCAAGATGCAGCTTTTACATGCTCATAAACAACATGTTCCACTGCTCCAATGCTCTGAGATTTGCATGAATTAAAAATAAATAATAATAAAAAATTTAAAAAAATAGATGAACCCTGGAGCTGTTGCTGCTTCAAAACTCCAAGGAGATATCTTGGCGATGTGGAATCTTATTTCTGGTTTGCTAAACGAGGACTTATTCTTCGCTTTGATGGTTAAACACACCGACCTCTGGAACCACCCTATAATTTCAACAGCACTTCTTGGGGAGTTCTTAAATCACATCTTTCTCTGTCACAGATTCAGCCACCGGTTTTGATTTTGTCATCCTTTTTAGGATGTATGAAGTGACTAGAGAATGAGCAGAAAATGGGGAACTTGAAGTCTGTGTTTGATCCCGCAGAGGAATGAAGTCAGGAGGCTCAATCTGATTAACTTATGAACTCATTTCAGGCTGAGCCACTGGTGGCATTTGAGTGATGGAATAGTGTGAGACCATGAAATGTTCAACCCAGTGCATCAAAACCAAGCCTGCGAAGGCCTTTTCCTCCCCAAGTCAATGGGTAAAATGTCACAAAAGTGGGTCTTATACTTGATCATGCCAACAGTTACAAATATCCATGTAGATTGTAGCTTATTTAAACAGAAATATAGAATTACCAACGACTTTATTATCTGTCATTTTGCATGGAAGCAAACAAGTCAGCCAATCCCATTGTAGTAACCAGACATCGATATGTGATAAAGATGACTTTCTGATGCTCAAATCGACCATCACAACGGGGAGGAAAGGAGATTAAAGGGACTTTTTTAATAGCTGAAAGCTCTGAAAATGAGAAAATATCAGGTGAGGAGAAGATGCGTGGATGAAAATGCCTCATTGATGTCATCACAAAATTATTGCATGGTCTCAGGACAAGACATATAACCATTCACTGCAGCCAAGAAAAGCATAATATCATCTCTGAACACGGAAAACCTGAATCAGATGGGCTATAGGAGATGACAATACGATGTGCGAGTCCTGTCAGCTAAGAAGAGGAAACTGATGCTACATTTCACACAGCCTCATGAAAATCAGACAATGACAGATGTCTCCTGGTCTGACGACTCTTTGTTTTAGTTATGATGGACAGACTTTGCTGAAAACAGCATGAGAGCATGAATCCATGCTGCTTCGTATAAATGTCTCAGTCTGGTGGTTATGACGCAATGGTATGGAAGACGTTGTCTTAAAATACTTGGGGCCCCTTAGCATCTGTTACGTATCATTTGTCATTTAAAAGCTGCAGCCTACCTGAGTTGTCCACCCGTTTTTAACTGTACTGTATCCATCTTCTTATGACTATGGAACATTGCGTCATCTCGTAGCGTTCAGATCACCTCAAACTGGTTTGTTAAACACAACCATCCATGTCACCATGGGCTTACCAATGTTGGTCCAATAAACACGTTTGGAATGTGGTGGAGCAGAGGATTTTCATTTCTGATATGCAGCCAACCAATCTGCAATAACCACTATCATTTCCATATTAATATTTCTTATGAGGTGGTCCAACCTCATACTAGCATTCAAGAGAATCTGTGCTAGTATGAGGTATCTCAGTCACAATTGTCTGTTGAATTTCATCTTTGTGACAATTATGCATGGATGCACACAACATGATTATGTAGACAGGATGCCTTTGTAATTAGTTAAACAAGTAAGCTGTGTTCAGTTGTGCCCAATGAGTCTCGTGAGTCAAATGTAGGTCGCAAAGCAAAGCTGTTCTTCATCGTGATGGACTAACACAAAATGAAGAGATAGTTAGGGCCCTAAGTGTCCTGCCACTTTTGCTCTGGTCTCCAACACATCTAATACTTGCAGCTACATTAATTTAACTTTAAAGTTATGCCATACCCTTCCAAAAGGCTTCATGGCAGAGGAGGAGCTTGTCTGTCACAAGAGAGACCATGGCAGCTGTGATTATACCACACACGTTTCCTCTGAAAAGAATACGACTTTAAATTGTTGAAGTGAGCTGCTGTATCTAGGCCAGGCAAGAGAGCAGAGGCACACTTTAACTCGCCATTTTAATCCATTTACATGGGAACTCAATATGGACATTTCCATTTGCAGTCCAAAAAAGACGGTCAATGGAATTATCAAAATCTGACCATCTGTGTCACTTTCTTGTAGTGCTTTAACAACTGTGTAATGAGTGTGTTCCTGTTAAACAAACCACTGTTATGCCAACAACAATAAACTGTTTGCTTTCATTTCATTTCATCATTCTGTCTGAAGGAAAAATTGTGAAGGAATGAGTGCTCATACATGAAATTATATGCCTTTCACCCTTGGTATATTGTGGAAGAAATGGTCGGATTCATCCTTTCTTCCACAAATGTTTCTACTTTAAGCACTCCTGGGGGAGCCGATATGTGAAAGCAGTTTCTTTTCAGCCCTTTTCTTCAAAAAGCCAAGCGGGTACTATCTGATTAATACTTGAGAATGAATTTGCCAGTGAATCATTTCATGAGCTCTCAGACACTCCTCCATTACTGTGGAGCATATCTTTTGACATACAATCTCTCCCTCATATAGCTCCACTCTGACTTTAACTGTTTCGCCTATTCAAGAGAGCAACACATCATTTTACATACTGTAGATGCATTCCTTTGTTGTGCACAGCCTGCTCGCTTGAAAGACAAGACACTTTTTTTTTTATCTATTATCTTTCAAGCTGTATAATGTATTTTTGTTAAATACAGATTGAACGGTATATGAGATTTATAGGACATAAACCTTAGGAAATTATATTAATGTCAGGACTAGGAAGGAAGTCCACTTCAAATGTATTAGGGTCTCTAATACATTTATTTTCATCTGCAGAAGGAGTATTGAATGACTAGCAATACTCAGTAGTGGTAAATTGAGTAATGGAACCCTCAAAAGCAATGTAGCTTGACAAAATACACACAAAGTTAACTAAGGTTGTTATTCTTCCTACCATGGATGTCTTCGCAATTTGGCGGATAGAGAAACAATATTTAATTGAAAAGAAACGGCTTTTTTGGTCATATACGGAAGTGATATTGCAATCACATCTTTAAGGCTAAATGTGCATGAAACCACAAACACAAAAATGAAAATTAATTTTTGTTTGTGGTTTCATGCACATTAAGCTAACAATTAGCATTGATGCCATAATAACGGATTTAAAAAGATCCACAATTAGCTGTAAAATAAGACTATATGAGAAACATTTCAGATGTAAAAACAATAAATAAAAATACTGAAGGCTGTTAGAAGTTTTTTATAAATTTAAATAAACTATTTCCACAAGTTGTTTACACTGCAATGCATTCTGGGTAACAATGTATGCAAAGTACTATGAAGCCAGCTCCGGTCAGCCAGAACGAGAAATTTTGTGTATTTAGAAATGTCCAGGCCCTTAAATTAAATAGGCCGCATAATACTAATGAGCGTACAATATTGCTGTAAATATACCAGATTAAGCAAGATGCTAATTTCTATTGAGAGAACCATAAACAGACAACACAGTATACAAAAGTAACATTGATACAATGTCATAAATACAAATAAGAAGCACAGTACAAAAATGTGATAATTTGAACTGGAGCGTGTTAATGAAGAAGGTGATGCAGAAATGACTAGGGAAAATGAAAAGGAGGATGACCAAACTGATAAAGAGGAGAAAGTCAGCCGTAAAAGTTGGTGCTAATGGAGCTGGTGCTCAGAAATGCCAAGCTGAAAGGAGAGCATATATATTGCAACAATATGTAGTTTCTAACCCAAGCTATTTATGGTAAGTGTTGGGATCAAAACATTTTCTCATTTCTTACAATAGTGTGTCAAATAATAAAATATCCATATGCTTCAATTTAAACATGCATTCGGTGTCTTCTAATTTGTTTTGATTTTGTATTACCTTCTGCTAATAGTGTTAGCTCTAGCTCCTATAGTAAACAGTAGATCACAAGCAGATCCCATTTGTCTATTCTGAGAGATGCAGTGTCTTGTGTAAAATGGCACATAAGAACGTTGAAGCAGCTGACCTCAATACAGGCGTTTTGTATTGAGCATCAATAAAGTATTTAAATACAATTTTATACTACCTAAGCTCTGACGGAAAGAGTAGATGCTTTTCATGTTAACATTTTGTAACTGAGCTGTGGGACAACACCATAGAGTTAAATTGTTACAGAGCCTACTCAAGAATAAAAGTGATGGGGAGAGAATCTAAGATGGAAATGATCATGACATCAAGGTAAAAAGTGCAAAACTAATGTGCACCAGCACGGGAAGTGTCTGTTTAGTCCATCTTTATTACAATACCAAGAATGGTGCTTATTGGGTTATAGATCAAGGACGTCTTTAAAATATAGAAGAAACTAGTAAGTAAAGAATTGTTGCATATAAAATAGTTGGAAAACTCAGTGTCTCTGGTGGCACTAATTGGCTTTTGCCCATCACTTGAGGCAGAATAAAGCCTCTTATTTGAGATAAACTTTTGCCCTGCTGTCTGAGCTTTTGTACAAGTATACCCTTTTAACTTTGGTTTTCTTTGATTTTTTTTTTCCTTTTTAAACTTTGGAGTTTGTTTCTTAAGAATTCTCTAACTTTCTAATGATTTTCTTCAAGCTTCAGGTGATTTCTTTAGACGTCTGACAACAGAGAGGCTACATGGCTTCACTGTTCTAGTTTCTGCTCTGATTTGGTTAGTGATTTAAACAAGGTTTTCAGAGTTACTCAAAATGTAACTCTACCTAAACCTATTAAGTGATAATAAAGAAAACAAGAAAAAAAAGATCAAATAATTAAATCAATAATACCCATTGGAAATTCACTAAATCACATTACAGTGATTTTTAGTCTGAGGGATTTTAGGCATCCAAAAAATGTTTACTAATCAAAGTATATGTATCCAAATTAAAGGTAATGCTTATGAAGTAGCATTTATTCCCATTCCACTCACCAGATAAGAAATTCTTAAACATCCACCTAACTTATGCCTCAGTGATGATAGAACAGTAGGTTGTAAAGTCTGTATTTTAATGTGAGCCAGCTAATTAGTTATTGGTCCAATGTGATTTTTTAATGCTGGCCAGTGAATGTATAATCTTTTGGGCACACACAGGAATGAATCATCCAGGGACAAAGGTCCCTATGGCAGTACATCTTGCCTCCTGCCAGACTCAACAAGGGTGGGTGTGGTGTGGGTGCACATAAAGCCCAGTGCCCGCTGGGCTTCTAAATGAACACTCAGCTTCAGTACCAAAGTATCAAACATTTCCTTATTGCCATGAAACAGGGAAATGTTAATGGATTTTCTGATTGCCTAAATATGGAAATGGGAACCCTGAAAATAAAAGGTAAATGTTGCAGTGCAGCATATATATATATATATATATATATATATATATATATATATATATATATATATATATATATATATATATATATAATGTTAGCACTTCAAAAATAAAGCATATCAAAGATGCCAAGACTATAAACTTTGTATTCGTTATACAAGCTAAAATCTAACAGTGTTATTTCAAAATACAACAATGTGGGAAGCACATCACCTCTCCATCCAATCCCCACATATTTCTCCAGCATTTTAAGCTGTTATCGAATATGCCCATGTTTCAGGTTTCACCTTTAGCACCCCATCCTCTGCACCTCTGCTCTATGACTCAGGTACAATCACACAGTGTGGGAATAAACAACATCATCAGCAACAATGGCAGATGACAAGAAGTGTCAAAATGACACCTACACATGCAATGATTGATAAGCGTGACAAATGAACACAACATTCATTAACCCGATAGCCGGCAATGTCTCTTCTGCCTAGGGGAAGATGAGGACAAACAGGAAGAGGGGAGGGGGTAGGTGGGTTGGGACTGCAGGCATATAGAGGAGGAAACTAAGACAGAGGAAAAAGGGGGAGAAAATCTTCCTCCGGGGCTAAGCTGAGGTGGGTTTAAGGGATAACAGATTGACCAATTAAGCAGAAGGAGTCCTCAGAAAATTGGAGAGAGTCAGCTTGGCCCTTTCAATGAAGATTACTTTAATCTAGCACATGAAAAAAGAAGTTAAATCCAGAATTGCCTTTTTGTCAAGTATTAAACCTTAACTGATATCATGACGTGTGCTTGTGTGAGAGTGTTGCATAGATACATAGTGGAGAAAGAGCATTTATACAACAGTTCTATTATTGCATTTCAAGAAAAAAAGTATTATATGGAAATATATGAAAATGTCCTATATAAATCTGATGACTGCACATCCAAAACTTTAATCTAATTAATACTCAACACAAACTTTCTTTGTAGCTCTTTAGTCTGTTGGAGACTATTGGTTTATAATATATCCACTAAGGTTGTTGTTGAGTAAGGTCTTATCACATGTATCTTATCTCCCCATGAATGTTGGCCTATCTCAGAACATTTCTTATGAGAAATAAACATAAACAAATTACGTACATTTTGGGAACCATAAGGCGTGTCAGTTTGTACAGTGTATGTCATATGAGTAAGAGTGTAAAAGTCCATGCTCAGCTACGTCTGGCTTTGATGGATTGTTTTATAATGCTTAATGATCTGAAAATGATTGATACACTGTACACAATTTATGTTTGCCCCTAAAAAGTTAAATAATAAATAGCTGAAATAATTCTTAACTGGGTAAACGTGTGACTGTTCAGAATCTTGAGGTGAGCTTACCTTGTGCAGACAGGGTGTCTGCACATCGTAGCATGAAATATATGCATTGCCGAAGGTGCAGCTTAAAATTATGTGTGGAGAATTAGCTGTGTTTGAGTGGCTTGGATAAATACAACCAGCTGGGTCAGACTGGACAGGACAATAGCAGATAACTGTCCATCTTATCCGTCTGCCCTCACACACCAGCAGGCAGAGAGAGAAGATGGCTCCCTAAGTGCACATTGTTTTGAATAGTGCCCAGACAATGCATATTGATAATGAAGTGTATCTATTACCGAATGCAAGACGACCACTCTACCCACTAAGTCACAGATGCCACAGATAATCAGAAATCTGCTTGTAAATCCCAAATTTCTGCTGAACACAAAAAATGCCTGGGTTTGTGTTTGGGGATGTTTTCTTCATGAACTGCAGTTTTTCAGCTAGATAAAACTATTTGTATCAAAGTCAAAACCTTTCTCATTGCAAAATGTGCACATAGTGTTTTTTGCCTAGATGAATTGGCTTTATGAAAAAACGATCGTGTCTTTTGTTTGACTTTTGTTGTCCCCTGGTAGAAGAGCAAGCGCGCAAACTAACAAAAGGGCGAATGTTTTGTCGTTATAACCAGTCATGCACAACCCTATTTTGGTAACTTTATGCAACCATCAAGAGCAGTCCCTGACAAGCATCTGAACTAACATCTGAGGCTGTAAGCCAAAGAAAGACAATTACCGACTATAAAGTAGCCAAAATGTTATGTTAAAGTAGCAGGACTACGTAAAATCGACTTTTTTGAGCTTCACATCATGTGAAGCTCATGAGTAACATTATAATGTTACTCCGTCCGTGTTGCATTAATTCCTTCTTGCATGTCTGACAAATCCTTTAATCTCCCATGGTAACCACTCAGCTGTGCAAAACAAACAAACAAAAAAAAAAAAAAATCAATGGAACCGAGCACCACCTTCGAGGCACAGCTCCTCCTCTGCTGTAGTTTTTAAGTTTTGGAGTGTCTGCCTCACAAAGCACACCCTGTCCCTCTCCGCTCCTTCAGAATAGTGGCAGCAACAATTTGCAAACACCTAGTGGAACTGCATGTCTTCTGAGCTGAACATATGGACTACTTCTCAGTGCAATGCTGGTAAAAACGTTGTTAAAAGGTTAGTGGAGGAGCGATGTTATGACCCCTGAAAGCGGAGTGTTGGAAAGAGCAGAATCTTCTTAAAGAGACAAAGACCCAAATTCAGGCCGATAAATTACAAAGTCAAATTTCTTTTTAATATAAGAAATATACAGTATTTTTAGAACTGAAAATACCTGTGTTACTTGATTGTGCTACAAGATAGCACTAAGTGTACATAATACTGCCCCTCTAATACTTTTATGCCAGGAACATACAATTTTGGTGTCTCTCTGTAAATGTGACATTTTATCTTTTAAATAATGGATATGTATATTATTTGATAATTCTACAGGGACAACATAAATTTGCATGACAATTAAACCTCATGGCTAACTTATTCATGTGCAACATGTTTAATGTAATGAAGTGTATGACCTCACTAGGTACAAGACTGTTATTTTGAACATAAAAAAAGTACATCTAAGTTTGACTGCTCTAGACTATTACCAGTCAACCCCCTGCAGTCAGCCGGCATCAATCATCCAGTTCTCTGTGTCAGAAACCCCTACTGTGTGTCAAAGAACTGACTGTTCAAAGTTATACAGTTTGATCTGAAGGGCTATGCTGTTTAAGGGACAACTCTAAAAACCTAAAGCACGAGAAGCAAGAGAACAGGATAAAAGGACAAGTGACTTCGCATGGTCTTAAAGAGATTCTAATAAGAAACAGGGTTCACTGGCACACCGGCTTTGTTTATGTAAACTGAAAATAAAATACTGACAATACTGTAATTCAATGGGAAAAAGGCTAAGTTATAATACACCTATTTTATGAGAATCTACAGCATGCTCCACTTTATATTTATCGCTGGAGTGCCCTTCTTATCTGAGATATAGCTCAATAATATTGACTTGCAGAAAATGAATTTACAGCATGATACTAATAGCATCTTTATCCAAGGCTGTAACAATGCACCTAGAATGCACCTAGACTTTGTGGAAAAAAAAACAAAAAACAAAAAAAACATATGCATATATTCAGGGTCATCGATCGTGTTTTACAGTGACAATAATCAAAGACTGTAGCACGTAGAGGCTAAAATACAACACAAATAACAACATCAAGCTAATACAATCTGGAACGTGGCGGCAAAAGAAATCATCAGATCTCAACTTAAACTTAAAACATCAGCTGCTACATAAACATATTTTGTATTATTTCTAAAGCAAATTGGTAGCACTGTTGCCTTCCAACAAGAAGGTCCTGGTTTGATCCCCAGCACGGAGTCTTTCTGCATGGAGTTTGCATGTTCTCCCTGTGCATGCTTGTGTTCTCTCCAGGTACTCTGGCTTCCTCCCACAGTCCAAAATCATGACTGTCAGGTTGATTGGTTGATTCTCCTCAGGTGTGGGTGTGGGTGTGTGTGTGGATGACTGTTTATCCTGTCTGTCTCTGTGTTATCCTGCGATGAACTGGCAACCTGTCCAGGGTACCCTGCCTCTCGCCTGCTGACCGCTAGAGATGGGCACCAGCACTCCTTGCCATTAGCACGTTTGATAAAGGATGAAACTTAAGCAAATGGCTAAACAGACTGCAAAATAAGTACATAGGTAAGTATGAAAGCAAATTCAGCAGTTTAAAGGGCAACATTTCTCATAAGCCTCCAGAAGTCATGTAGATCTGAAATATGAGAGGACACCTCAAAATAAACTGACTGACAAGGACAATATGGATGATGACTAAATATAGTAATATGATCACAAAAGCACAGCAACGGCTGAGGCCAAACAAACACAAAAGTAAGCAGCAAACTGTGACCTGAAGCTTGACTGAGGAGAGAAACACGATTTACTGTTTACATCTTAATTAAACTGTCTAGAATGAGAAACACAGACTGTGACAGGTCAGTGAGCCTTTGTAATGAAGAATGACTCAATTTATTAAGGGCCAGTCCTTTTCTGATGATGTATATTTAACTATGCTTTGTACTTCAATTAACTACAAAATGCAAAAAGCAACTTGTGAAGCAGACAAAAACAAAACTGTGACACACAAGGACATGGATTTGACGAATGCCTAAATGCTCTGGTTTCAGTAATGGAACTAGTAAATGGCTAACAGAACAACATCCATCCACATAGAGTAAACAGGTTTAGTTCAAGTTTGTTCTGTGTTCATGAAGGTACACAATGCACTGCAATTGTCTCTAACTCTTGTAATTTATGAACTGCAATTACATTTCCATTATGTCTGAAACAGTTTGATATTTGTTCAGAAACAAACAAGATCCTCGGAGAAGAACTGCAGGTTCTCATTTATTCTGAATGACTGACAATGAAGTTAAGCGTAAACACAACTGCAAGAGCTGTAAATACAATGATCAAAACTGAACCTCTGTTTTGGCTATTTTTCCTCTTATTGGTTGTAATCAAAGATCAGCACTCTGTTGTTTTTTTTTTTGTTTTGTTTTTTTTTTTAATAATCAAAACTAAGAACTTCCACTATTTTTTTTAACTAAATACATAAACCAACACCATGTACTTTGATGCATCTGTTGAGTTTAATAAAAATCAGATAAGATTTAGGGACAGATGTTCTGAGGCATAAGCAGGAAAAATAGTTTTTTTTTTTTTTCCTTTACCTGTTATGTTCTTAATCTATTATTATTCTTTGATATTTTTAAATCATACAATATTGTAAACTTCAAAAAAAAAATGTAAAACTAGTATCAACAGTCATCTCAAAACAACAGGCACATTTTTTAAAATTTAATATTCACCTTATTAATATTATTCCTGTTTTAAACACAATCAGAGGTACACCTATTACTTTGACTAGTACTCACAGATGTAGTTTTCATTTTCTCCGCTAAAATAAACCAGTTTATGTTTCTACCGGCTACAGTAAAAATATAGTGCACCATCCCATGACTGATAGTTTAACTGCAGAAAACCCAAAATTATCTCACAACATTCAATTACCATTTTATTTCAGTTTTTAAAAAGAAAAAAAAACTGGCAGAAACCCAGAATGCAAACATGACTACTATTACATTGATGGGTGATATTTTTCATCTTCATTTCATTTGAGAAAAAAAAAAAAAAAAAAAAAAAAAAAAACACCACAGTGAGGGATAATAAGTGATTTTCTGAACAAATTCAATTAAATTATATTTGCACTGTCAAAGGGAGATCACTGGTTTTACCTACGTTGTTTTGCTGAAACCATTTTTTTTTTTAAATATTTGTAACACTTACCTTATGTGTCAAAACTGGGTCTCTTAACATGAAAAAAATACCCTCAAGCCCACAATTTGTGTTGCTATTTTAAAATCTAACAGCTCCAGAAGAAAAACCCAACTCTTTTCAGCTCATTGTGGGAGACTCCAAGGTATCCCCAGCCAGAAAAGATAAACAGTGCAACCAGTGAGTTTTTGGTCTGCACCATAGAGCTCCCCCACTGCCGTGTAGCTAAGAAAAACCTCCAAATGGAGGTGCTCAGGTGGAATTCTTATCAAAAGCACAAACTGCCTCAACTGACTCAACTTAATTCAGAGGAGCAGTGACTCTACTCCAACCTCAGGCCGCCCTACGGAGGAAGCTAATTTCAGCCACTTATATCGGGAATCTCAGTCCTTTGGTCAGAATGCATATCTCAAGGCCATAGATGAAAGTCAGAATCTAAACTGATTGTATGTTATCCATCTCCTGTTCCATTCTAAGTATTCACATCAGGAAAGTCCTTTGGTTCGCTTGTTTGGTCCAGACCATGAGTGCACTTTATTTATTTTTCGCTTGGTGTGGTTTGATTTCACATTGTGCTTGTACTATAACTTTTCCAACAATGCCACAGAGGTGATGATCATTGCCCCCGTTGGAAAGAAATAACAGAGCAGAGCGCAGACCCAGAGAGAAAACAAACATTGAAGAACTTCTTGTTTGCATTTCTGTTGTGCACATTTGTGCTATTATTACAACTGGAATACCATTTTAAATGTCAAGAGCAGCTCATTAAACATAAGTTTTGTGATGTGCTATTTCTTATTTTGGGACGGTGTTAGCAAATCTGTGCTGCTAGCTGAATCAGACAAGACGTTCTGCATGTTCTGACCCACAACATGCCGTCAGCAGTTTCACTAATCAGAATATGGTAGATCAGGTATGATTTCAGCAAAATCAATACAAGCAGCTGTCACGTTAACAACACTAAGGAGCTCATTTTTTACCAAGATGTCCAGCAACAATGGCTCGTAAATTCCAAAATATGTTGTTTCTTGTAGATGGTTTGGATAGAGGCAGAACTGTATTCATGTAAGTTTGGACCACCTTAAACCTGAACTTGGTTAAGTTGTTTGGCCCACACCAGATTCGCTTGAGTGTATTCACAACAGAACAAAAGGTCCAGACCACTGGAGGACGATGACTTTGGTTTGTTTTAAAGTGGACCAACTTCGTCAGCTGTGAATACGCCCTACATCCCTAATGAACAAATTAAAATAATTGATCTCCTTCTCTGAAGCAGGTACCGATACCTGACCTGCAGTGAGCAATCCACCTTCCCTGCTGCGCATACTAAAGGTCATGACTTGAAGATGCCAACAGAACCAGATCATCAGAGTCTCCTAACTGTCTCATGGAGAGTTTCTAAGGCTCCCACATTAGACACTGTTCTCCTCAGGATCGCACATTCAGATTCTTTTCACGAACAATGACCACTAAAAAGTCTATGACAAAGGACAGCCCGATCTTCACACGGAAAATGTAGAACTTTACGCCAAGGACCTAAGCACGACTCACTGTTTGATTATTGAAGGATCAGACAAACGGCTCCTTAAAAGGAACCAAAGGATCCCATATGTCTGTAGCACCTTTTGCTAAATATCTCAAAAAGACAAGATCGTAAGATTCTTCAGAACGGCAGGGGGCCTGGGCAGCCAATCCCCCTTAACAATACCATGGGTTTAACATCTGGTCCACTGTTGCACAACCAGGATGAAAGCTAAACATTTCCTCTCAAATCCAAGGTTTAACAATTGGTTAGATCCTCCTTTCCAGCACTCTGGGATAAGCTTTTTCAGCGAGGCTGATCCCTCACTAGTAGGAACACATATTTTGGGACCCTTACTTAAAATTCACCTCAATATATCATGAGCTATGAAATATGGATGTTTCTTTTCCCCCTCTGCATCTTGATAATCAGTAGCAGTTGATTCATTTTAAAGCATCAATTCAAATTCACCTGTGACTAAATTTGCCCCTGGGTTTTTATTATTTGCCTCGCTGTGGTGGCCGGGTGCTCCCAGTGACTGCTTGCCATTTCTTGTTAAGAGCGACATCAGAACTGGCCTCTCTTCCATTAGTGCAGATCATGAGAGAGAAACTGAGATCATGAGAGAGAAAAGCGAGCAATGCATCAGATTGTGTGGATGTTTGACAGAAAAGCAGAATGACAGGGAGGAAGAATGAACGACAGGGGAGAAAGAGAGAGGAAAAGGAGCTACAGGAGTGTGTGAGATAAGAGAATCAGACACAACCATGATAGAGAGAACGACAGAGAGATAAAAAGGAATAGAAGAGCGAGAGAAGTTGGGGGTGGCAACTCAGGAAGCTGCCTCCTCTACGCATTCTCAGGGTTTTCTTTTTTCACTACTCTGCCTTTGAGCTCTTGCTAGTGTCACATTAAGATCATCCATTTGAGAATCAGAGAGAGGCCTTTGATGTTCTTTGTGCATACACAAACAGGGGAATGGAGCTCTCCTTTGACAATAGCCAACTCTACAGACATTTTTTTTTTTTTTCTGTTCTCAGTCTCTGGCCTGATAGGGACAATGTTACCATCAGAGGGAGTATCGCAAACTGGTGAATATTTTAATTTACCTGTTCATATTTCATCACTGAATACATTAAAATAAATTATTTTACCCAGTCACACTCTGAAACACTGTACCCAACTCCTTTTACTGTTGCTGTCTTTTTTAGCTGCTCAAATGGCACAGCAGGTGGACAAAATAATGAAACAATCTGACAATGCAGGGATTTAACACACCGAGCAAACATACAGTTTCGGGCTGCACGCAAAAGAAATAGTTGAGAAGTTCATGAATGTATAAGCATATGTAATAGTGGGTGGAAATGTTCTTTCAGTCTCCAAAGTGTTCACTAAAATGATTATCTTAATAGCAATATTTTAGATGCGTAAATCTTAAATACATTTTAAATGTTCAGAGCCAAAAGTGTAAAACAGAAATTAAGTTGTAAGTATTTTTAAATGTTAACAGACTAATGACATTTAAAATTTCAGAGTACTCCAGGTTAGGTGATGCTAAACAGGGCCTGGACCCCTGCAATGTTTATTCATTTCACAAAAAATACATAAAAAGGAATTGTATATTTTTAATCCTATGAGCCAATGTAGAAAGTCCTTTATAAGTAACCTAATGGACTTGTTTTCACCACCATGGCTAGAGATGCACACGCACGCACGCACGCACGCACGCACGCACGCACGCACACACACACACACACGCACACGTGCACACACACATACCTAACCTCTCTTGCAGCAGCTCACCTGAAAAATCACAGCTTAAAATGAAACATAAGCACATGTGCTGGATGTTTAAAACTACAGTAGCTCAACTTGACCCTGTTTAGTTGAAAAGGAAAAATGCTATTTGGAGGTAGTTTACTTAAGGGGCTACAAACAGGGAAACTCAAAGGATGACAAAGCAAAGATGTAAGCTGTGACCATTATTGAAAGAGGAGCAACATTACAAACTTGGTGAATAATGAGTTACTATTTGTTTAAACATTAGCAACTGGTTACAAGCCCAATAATGAGTCCTTTCCTCAAGCAGATCTAAATGTATGCAGGCAGCTCCTTTCATTATGATGAACATACGAGGCACTCAAAATCTTAAAGGTATAGGGCAATGAAAGGCTGGTTTCATGCTATGCATCGTAAACAAATGGTGTCAAAAAAACTCTGACTAGATTGAAAGTGACAAAAGACAATGAGAAACAATGTAGCGTGTTAACTCACACTGTTTTAGTTTATATTAACACATTTGCATTAACATGAACCTTGTCTACACTGTTACGAAATAAAAAATTTTCCAATTCCATTTAAAAATACAAGGTGGACTCAGGTCTTACCTTGTGTCCTGTAAGAATTTTAAATATGTTATTTTGATAAAGTCATGTTTGATTAACTGATGATATGTTATGGAGTCTTTTGAATGGTGTTGCCAGTACGGAATCTGTAATGTGTACTATCTATATCATTCAAAAGTAAATCAATATAGCTGTTAAAATTGTAACAACTATATTGCAACGATAACTGTGTTTTTGTTGCTCAACTTTTTTCAATATTATACTTAATGTTTTTCTTGTGGTTCCTGGAACTTCAGAAGAGACAAACCTCTCTTTAAGCAGCCACTGATCAAATGTAACTAACCAGTAAAGCATTCATAGCTGATGTCATTGCGAACCGCAGAGGTACAGCACAATAAATACATTCTATCTCCAGATCTCGGTGAGTTGCACAGACCTCCTCATCTCTATATCACACCACCAAGACGAGAAGAAGGCCAACACTTGCAGGTATCGACTGTCACAGCTCTGTCACCGTCTTGCTTGGTGGTACACCATACAATCCTATATTGCTTTATTAATCCCGAAGGGAATGTAGACACAGGAGTTCTCATAGTCTGAGCTTCTTCATAAAATAATCACAGATAAGAAGAACTGTAAGCAGGAAGGACCTCTTGTGGTTGTCTGTGCTGTGCTTCCTTTGACTGAATTAATGTCTTTTTCTAAGTTACAGTGGTGAACAGTAACTTCTGTTTACGTTTGTACACATGAAAACTGCACTCTTGGTGAGAAAATGATCATGTGATGCTTTAATGTAGACTAGATGTCCACAGGTTTCATAATTAAATCAATTACAATACGGATGTCCACACTGTTGTTTAGTGGCTGAGAGAAAAGGGTAAATAGTGCAAAAATAAGAACAAACTACACTTGTTTCAGAGAAAAGTTTTCCTAGAATGCTCTAGTGATTGTTGGAATTTTCTTCTTTAGAACTGAAAAAAAAAAAAAAAAAAAATGTAAATAGTGCAAAAATAAGAACAAACTACACTTGTTTCAGAGAAAAGTTTTCCTAGAATGCTCTAGTGATTGTTGGAATTTTCTTCTTTAGAACTGAAAAAAAAAAAAAAAAAGATTGTAGCATAGGCTAACAAATCCAGTATGCTTGTGATTACCCACTGTAGAAGAATTTTGTATTACTCAGCATATGCCGATGATGGTCTGAAGGATGATTATTTTCATAACTAGACTTCTGCAAATACTTTTTACACTCATCTGAATCTCTGTGAAAAAAAATGCTTTCAAGCACTTTATATGAGTAGGAAAGCATTAGAGCAATCAATGTCAACAGGAGCACTTTTTGCTCTACCGTCTGCTTAAACTGCAAAAAACTGTTACTGATCATCTCTATTTTACTGTATTTCAATGTGTCAGAAATTCTCATTAATGCTCTAGAGGTGCATGTGTTTAATCTGATTTCAATTCAGTGGAGTGCTGCGAGTAATATCAGCTCTCATGTCTCAATATACCTTTCCTTGAAACAAGAATTTGCTAACAAATTTAAACCTCCTAAATTTTTCAACTAAATTCCCTTTGGATAATTCGAGAATCTGCAGTGCAGATGTGGAATGCAGATTCTCCGACAGTGTGAGTTACGATGGGCCAAAAGATCAAGTTAAGTAGCTTGTGCTGTCGGGCGTTATGAGACTGTTCACAAACTCTAAGAGTCAGGGCTGCAGGGGTGATGTTCAGTTCATTGATTTTGTGCAGAGCCACAATGACAGAAAGCTGAGGATAACACCTGTCTCAGCAGTGACCACTTTACACCTGGTGGTTTTTACAGACTTTCATCAGTGGCAGCAGGGATCTGCTGCTGATGGAAGAGAATCTGACAAACTTTGAGCACAGGTTTATTATTGCTTTACAGGAAAAAAGCTATTTCTGTTTCATTAATCAGGATGGAGAATTGCAATCACCATTACAAACTCTCTACGGTACTATTATTTTTTGTACATTAAAAACTCCTTTCGTGCTGTACCTCGGCTCCGTTGTTTCTTGTTTTTTCATTTTTGCCTCTGATGTTAAGTATCAGGCTGTGTCCTGTGTGGACCTGTGATTTCCTTTGATTTTGCTGATAAATAACCTCAATCAGCACTGAAATGACTGCCATGTAAGAGACGGAAGACTAATCCCAGGAGAAGTGCTGTGAGGCTCCTGCATTTTTCAGCTGAACTCAGTGAACCTCACCTGGTTTCAAAATAAAGATCAAACCTACCAGTTACATGTTTTCACAAAAAAAAAACAAAAAAAAAAACAAAAAAAAACATACCACCTCCTCATTGGGTAATGCTCCTGCTACATTATGAACCATTTGCATTTTAGAACACTTTAATTCAAAAGTGTATTTATATACATTTGTAAATTACAAAACTAATCATTTTGCAATAAAATACTTTTTAGGTTTCTAAATATGGTTCTCCCCTTATTTTTGAATGCTGACTTCCAAATTAATAAGAGGAAAAATATCCAAACCCTCCACTATAGCACATTGCTTACTACTTGAGTCTAGAATAATATTCATCTACAACACAGCACTGCATGACACAAATAAAAGCCAAATCTCCAGTTCTGATAAAAAAAAAGCATGAAGCAAACGATGCAAAGGAAAGTCTGGGGAAAGATGCTGACCTGCAGAGCAACATGTTATTGGTGTATCAATGCAATGCAATTTAAGCATGTACAGAAAAGCTCCTGGAAAAATTGCGGTGAGAAATCATTGCTGTATTTTTAGTTTGAATTACAACTGTGCATCCGTATAACTCTTCAAACTAACGCATCATATTGTTGTTTTGAACATTTTGTGGTGTTAGCAGATATTCTCCCATTTCTTTTCTTGCATGTGTGCAAGAATGCTTTTTTAGCCACAATAAATGAAAGCCCAGCGCAGCACAGATGCTCCTGCAGCATGGCTTCTGATGTTTTGGCCCTTTTTGAACTCAAAGCTTTGAAAATTGCAAAAGGGTTGACTCCCAGACATTTTTTAAAACAAACCTGAGCCACACTACTTAGCCTTGATTTTACCAGTTATAACCTTTGCAGTCATGTTCATAATTGTGATGTCATTACACCAAAGTTAATTTTTGCTTTCAGGTGGTGTTTTCAACCATTACACATGCAGATGAAGACTTTCAAAGCAGACACCCACGCAGACTCTGCAACCACAGCAGACAGCAAATGTGGGAATAAAAAAACTAAAAACAACACCAACAAAAAACAAACAAACAAAAAAAAAAAAAAAAAAAAAAAAAAAAAAAAAAAAAAACATTTAAGCTTAACTGCTAGTACGTCCTTATCCAGTGGCTGCTCTGGTTTAGCTGGGTTTGCAGTAAATATAAAGAAAGCACTTGAGAGGCGATACTTTCAGGCCTCTGTCGCTTCCACCACTCCACTCAGCCAAGAACAAGTGGAATGACAACTTACGAATAAGAGGCACGCTGGCGTTGGCCCTCCCCAGCTTGTTGATGGCGACGCACGTGTAGTTCCCGTAACGATCCTCTGTCATGTTGGTCACTGTGAGGACTGATCTGGAGCTGACGTTCTTGATGTCGATACCGTGTCCCCTAATGATCCTGAAAAGACCAATGTAAATGTGACAAACGAGGCTTTGATTTCTCACCTGCTACAAAAACGCTTGGAGTAGGAAAAGAGGCAAGAGGCAAGAATGGAGCAAATGTCATCTTAAGTGGATCTCTCCATCATTACCACGCTCTTCAGCGCATCTATTTATTTCATCGTGTCTGCTTTGGAGAGACGCTTTTTGAAGGACTGAGACAAGAGTGGAAAGAACCGGAGGAGAAGCAGCAGGGTGCAACTTGACATTTTACTCGGTTTTGTTGCAGGTGCACATGATTACAGCAAGCAGTTACAACCAGATACGTACATGTAATGTATAAAAAAAAAAAAAAAGAACTCATTTCCTCACTGTGTTATATTTAATCAGGTCAGTTATTTACCATTTCTATTTGACAAAGAAAGAAAGAGATAGTCTTTTAAGTAATTTTATTAAGTAACTGTTATGACTGCCTTGTAAACAGATTTGGGTCAAACACGTTGAGGCTCCTTCCACAAGCTTCTCACAACAGTTTGCTGAAGTTTTAGTCAATTCCTCCTGAACTGAGCGAGGTATGAAGGCTGCCTTGCTCACACACATTTTCACTTCATTTTTACTTCAAATGTAACAGCAGACTGACAGACATTCGCACCAAAATTAACACAGTGTGTTCTTGGTAATTTTGGCATAGAATGGAAAAAAAAATGTTTACTTAGATTTACTGTGAGACAGCGAAGAAAAATGACGATTACATGTCTTTTTATGCAGCGTTTGTAAATATCTGGCTTCAACAGCTGGATTCAAGGTGTTTGTACTTTGATGGTGATAATCTTTAACAGTCTGAAAAGATTAAACGTGACTCCATTAAGGCACGTGCTACTGTGATTTTAATCCGAATATTTTAGTTCATTTTGCTGTTAACTTATTATTAACTCTGAAAATCCTCCAAACTTTGCCTTCACTGTGACCTCCCGGGAGCTACGGCTTGGCTCAAGCTGGTTTGTAAGGCAGTCTGAGCCAAAACTCTACGTGTGACCTTGTTTCCAACAATATCCTCAAAATGTGTTGTTGCCTCACTGCTTGCGGCCTCTTCAAAGTTTACCTTGACGCTCTCTGAAAATCTCAGCATGTGTTTCACACCATTACTAGCTTAACATCAGACCAGTCAATGCTTCCCCCTGTCGTGGTGAAAGAAAGCTCCCCACCCCGACAGATGTACACATAAACACTCGCCCACTTCCACTCAAAGAATGAAAGCAGTGACACAACAAGAGAAACGTTTACTTGTCAAGACTGTCACAATAAGTTTGATGCAGACAAACTAAAAGGAAAGCTGCACAAAGCGGAGCTAAAACACAGCTTTTACTTTGTGTGCACTACGAACGTGCCATGAAGAAATCTGAACTCTGTGCCTCAGACCTCTCACTACTGCTCTGATTGTGATTACAAGTGGAAGAAGAAATCACAATTTAGCCATGTGAAAAGTCACAGAAGGAACAAGTCCTTGAATTAAGAAAAGACCAGAATTATGCCAACTTGCCTCCTTAGCAATTTGAATAAATTGAATCCACCCCATAATTACAATTAGCACAGTGTGAGCTGATGACTGAAATTGTGCTCACCAGGAGTGGGTAAATGATGGGTAATGGGTATAATTTGATTTTTAAATTCAAGAACTAACACTTGAATCTAGACTGATTGATGTATGTGTCACAAGTGAGTTAAGCCAGTTGCCTGCAAATATTTTATCAGAATGCAAAGTAAGAAAAAGCTACAAAATGACTCCTGCTGGAGTGTTTTAGTGGGCTTTCCCCAGAGACATGAGGAATGGGATGACAAAGAAAAGCATCATTTTTGGGAAACAAACAAAACAAAGAAAACACGCACAAGAAGAACGCATGCTGCACTCGGGATGTAGCGGCTATTGGGAAATTCCGACTTCCCAGTCAGAAAAATAAACCAAAATGCCCTCACTGAAGTCAGATTTCCCACAGGGAAAGTGGGAGCAACTCTGCCTACTCCCAGTTATGTCTTTATTCGCTGACTTCACATTTCAATATGGCCACTCGTTGCATCAACAATAGTAAGCTGTGGTGGAAGCATGTTCATTTTACAAGACATACATGTAAAAGTGTGTCTAAAATCAATGTTAAATGATGTGCCTCAATACTAACATGAGCAAATTAAAAGGGGTGTATGCTTATTGAAAGTAAAGCTGGGAGGCAGCATTAGTTAGAAATTAAACATTGATAAATTGTAGCACAGCTTACTTAAAAATCTACAATACTTAACTATGCAGATTTTCCTTTACAGTGGTTAGACTTTAAACAAGGAACATGCAAAACCCAGAAACTGAATTGATAGGTAGATGAAAAGATGTAACTTTTACACGGTGGAAACATAAATGGTTTTTCCATTCTATATAGACAATTGAAATTTCAGACACTTCCAAACTTTTTCAAACTCTTGTCAGAGCTCTGATCACAGAATGGACATTTTGTTTTGCATATGCAATCTCAAATAAAAGCAATAAAGGGGTAGCTAGTTAAACCTAGCATCTTTAGTTTTGGACTGAGAGATGAGACAAGATCACTCACAGAAAATATGTGCAAGAATAGGAGAAATGTTCAAGCTTTACAAGAACATGTGAGGGTCCAGGATCTAGCTTTTTATGCCTCCATGTCGCTTTGCTCATTTCTAAACAGTGAAAATCTGAGCTGATCCGAAATAGCGTAATAGAAGCATGTGTTTCATAGAAAGAGTTGCCAAAAAAATTGAATCAAAATGAGATGCGACAAATTGAAGATACACATTTCAATTTTATATAAATTATTGTAAAATTCCTGCATTCACTTTTAGTTTTGCCTGTAACAGAAAAAAACAAAACAAAAAAAAAAACAGTATTAAGTGCTTTTTTTCATACGCATCAAAACTAGGAAAAGGATAAAGCCAAACCTTCCAAGACTGTGTAGCAACCATATATTAAATTGATAAACTGCATGTTACCAGATAGCAAACCCTTTAGTTTGACACTGTACCGTGCTGGAGCCCGGTACGATGAAAGCCACATCACATCACATGTAGGAGAGAGATGCAACTACATGTTGTGACATGACAGAACAAACAATCAGACAACACTTACCTTTTCTCACCCTTGTACCACTCAAAGGTTGGAGAAGGCACAGCAGCAGCTTCGCACCGCAGCAGTGCTGTGCGCCCCAAACCAACTCCGTGGCTCTTCATTTCATGGATGTCCGGTGGAACTAGAGAGAGAGATTACAGGAAATTAAAAAAAAAAAAAAGGAGACATTTATTTTCTATTGTTTACATAAGAATAGCAACAAGTACATATGGGTGCTTTAGATTTCATGACGTCTAACATTCTGGTTTCTGAACATTTTGTATAGGACAAACTGAATGCTCAGGGTCAACAGATGCTGAATTGAGAAGAACGGCCTCCTTCCTTAGAGTAAAGGGAAATAAAAGGAATTGCACAGCATGGTGATAAATGGCTTAATGGAAGTTCAAAGACTGGCTGGTAGAGGCAGGTTCTTTGAATGCCAAATGAGATTCCTTTCATGTACTGAAATGTGGTGTAAATCTCTTTGCCAATGTCATGAAGGCAGCTCTGCATATGGGCAGTTTCCAAAGCAACGCCAACCTTCAGTACTTTATGCTTTCACACAGCTTTCAAACAACAATGCCTTTAAAGCATTTAAGGTACTGACGTTATATGAATAAAAAAATATAAAACAGTTTTGTTTAAGGTATAACAGTTAGTGAAAATACAAAAAAACAAAACAAGTGTAGAATAGTAATAAAGGTTTCATTTTAGAGTTTCTTTATTATTATTATTATTATTATTATTATTATTATTATTATCATTATTATTATTATTATTACACATTACTATTGTGCTAAAATGACTAGCTTAAATAAAAATGGAAATGGCCATGCACATATATTCATACATTGTGTGTGTTTTTTACATTACTTTGTGCTACAATCACAAGCCAGACTATTACAGACTGAGTGAACTAGAACTAAAGTTTGTACCTGGTGCAAAAGATCCAAAATTGCATTACGGTCTGGGCTGACTTTGAGCCCTTCAGCCCAAGCAGATGCAGAGACATTAAAACAACAGAAAAAAGTTTACACTCTTAGGGTCACTCCTTCGTTCATCAGTAAAATACCCAGTTGTGTTTGATATGAGAGAGAGAGACTATATAAAACCCTGACAATGAGCCTTTCAGAATGACCTGATTGTCAGAGATGCGGTCTGTGCGGAGTGGAACAGGCTTGGCTAAATGCCTGCAAACCTCTCCTTTCAATTGGATCTGGAGATGTTCCTGATGGATGACCTCTGCTTGGGCTGCAGCAGCTTCCCAACACGGCAACAAAATGCCAACTCCCATCAAATTACACCAACTGCAGACAACAGCAAATCCATCTAATAGGCAGTCATGGTTTGGGTGTGTGCACATGCAATATTTGTTAGACTCGGTTTTAATTAAAAGAAAGCAATATGGAGGCAGAATGTGAGCAATATTTCAGCAAGCCTGAGAGTCAGCACAGATAAATGAGGTAGGATCCAACAGATCTGTGCAAAACAAGGTGTGAGGAGGAATTTGTACTTATTGTCTATATTCATGTGAGAGAAGCATAACGAAGTGACAGCATGCTTTGGAATGATGGATGCCCTTTGACCAGCTTTCCTTTGCATCCTAAGGGTTTTTTTTCTACCTTTTTATATCTGTGCCAAATTATACGGCTATTTCTTTTTACTTCTTTGGCTCAGCTGTATAATGCCAAGGCTTCAAGAGTGCCTTAAGCAATAGGTAATGCTTAAGGTTTTTGTGTTCAATTATCACTGTGTAAAATGTTGGACACCATGCAAGGGAGGTTGAGGAAGGAGATAGGGCATAGATGTATGTGTCTATGCTTGAATATTAAGTAATACTACTAACAGTTTTCCGTTTCAGAAATCAGACAACTTTCAGAATTTCAATGTATTTTCAGAAAAATAAGCATTACTGGCAATAAAAACACCCCCGGAAAAGTTAAAGACTCCACCAGCAGTTTTAAGGAAGAATAGTCTCTGCCTTACACATAATCCAATGAATCTGATAAGCCTTTAGATAAAGGAGGTCTGAATGATATTTAAAGCAAAGGAATAAAACGGGGCTAACAAAAAAATCGCCACCAGATTCAACAGCCCCAGAAATACAAGGCAATAACAACTGTGACAAAATCAATGCAGCGTGCTGACCGACAGCGGCTTAGCGAGTCCTCGTAATCCTCCATTGGTGTCATTGTGCGGCATCATTGATTATCTGAAGGCTCCCAAAGTGTCAGGGTGACCTAGCTGTCATCCTGTACAGTTACCAGGACAGTGAACACTGTGGCTCAGCCAGGTGAGTCGATACTCGAAACCTCACACCTAAAATGCTTTAACAAATACATATTAGTAATTCTTAGTAAGAATAAGTAGAGAAAATCCCAATTGTTTTCTAGAACATGCTCGATTTATGCACCGACTCATCTCACTTTTATTTACAACCAATTATTTGTTAAGACAAACAGTGATTTCTGTTTTCTCTATAGAAAAACTATGATTTTCTATTTATGGTTAATTTGGTTTACTCTTCTCCGTGAGAAGTTGTTAAAATCCTGACAAGCAAATTAGGCTGAGCCAACAAAAGGGATTAGCAAATAGAAAGTCCTATACAGAGCGTTAGGCACTCCAGGTGTTTATCCACTACACAATACAATGAGGAGGTGTCTGATGAGTTTCCAAATCCTTCTGCAGCCTGACAATGTCCCCAAACAGAACCATCAGACTTAACAATGCTTTTAACAATCTAAATGAAATGTACAAGGTGAACCTAGGACAATTTCTGGCATTTCTTGGCATAAAGTTATCCCTTTGAATGAGAAAAGCAAAGTGCATTTCATCCAATTTAAGTTAAATTGGATAAAATACAAATTTAGCTCAAATTGGTATTCTTTTTTTTTTTTTTAGGTTTACCTAAATAAATAAAAAAACAAACAAAAAAAAATAAAATAAAATCTGCCCAGTCCCAGAGTTCATACACTGGCTCCCTATAGCTCAGAGAACAGACTTTGCAACACTGATATTAACATATAAATCACTGAATGGGTTAGCACCAATATACATTAAAGACATGCTGTCCTTTTCAAAACTTACTTTAATAAAAAATATAACCCTTGTTGCTCCTTAGTACCAAATAGCCCTTATTAATTATTGTTAAGATTTAAGAAATAGCAACACATCTTTTTTTTTGTTTATAACTCAATATTAATTTAATACACAAGACATTATGATTGCAATTTTATGCAAAACATACTTAGATTAAATCTTAAAAAGCTCTTTTTTAAACAATGAAACCCTCATTTATTTAATCACAATTGAAACCACTACTTGAAATTATTTCTGTATAGCTCTAACCTCATAATACCCACAATACAAATAAACATAATGATGGTGTCTGGTTGCATGGGAGTACTTTTGAAAGCATAACATTATGCTTTGTGTCTTAAATGTTTGTCTGGTCTGATATAATGTATTACCTTGCTTATAAAAGACAACAAAAAAAAAATCAAGTTATTTCTTGCAGTAGTGTAAGCAAAAAAAAAAAAAAAATGATCCAAGGTTCTTGTATTGTATTGCCTATCTCAAGGTCTAGTTGAAAATATCTACAGCAAATAAGCAGAGTTCAAAAAATCATTTAACTATTACAGCACTGAAAGCAGAAAAAAAACTCCATACACCTTTGCAGGTGGTCCAGAAGGCCATTGCTTTTATGCATATCAATAATATCACATCCCTTCAATTTGGAACCTGGCACTGGATTCTGTTATGACGGATCACAGCCGTAAAATCTAGTCAAATCCAATAATTCCAATTTTAACTTGCTGGCATGTCTTATATCATCATATAACGTGCAATACACCAGGAGGTTTGGAGGAGAATGCAAAGTAGTGCACTAAAAATCATAAAAATTCAATAATCCAGGTAATTTAGTACCTACAGAATGCCGGGGTAGTGCTGTAAATCATACCTGCAGTCGTAGTGACTCTACCAGATGGGGGTGAAGGGTTGGGTCCAGGAATAGCACGGGCATAGCAGAAAAATGAGCACATGCGAAGCCCTCAGGGGTGACAAATGGCCAGTTGTGGGCTGATCACAAACTGACTTCAGCTGCACCTGTTTTATACAAAGCTTGTCAACACGACAAAGATTATGCCCCACATGTCTCTACAAGATTTATGATCAAGATTTACTCACTAGCATGCAATTGTTTACCAAGCAAACTCAGAAAATGGATGCTTTTTAATTAATATCCAACATCTTGAGTCAGATTTAAAAAAAAAAAAAGAGGTTTTTCCAGCAATTAAGAAATGGACTCATCAGTGCATGACTTGTCAGCATACACACAGAGACAGTGTTCCCTACTACCATCTGTAGGCTTCATTGTCCAGCTTTTTTGTCAGTCTGTTGCCAGGATTTATTAATTCATTAAGTTTTCAATTCAAAACAACAAGCAAACAATGTGTTCCTGCTTTTCATACAATGCATGGCTTAAAAATAACCAGCTTAATGTGCCATTCTGTTTGGGCCAACAGAAGGGGTTTAATCCATTGTCTGTATTTAACACTAAATAGTCCAATATGCAAAACTTCCTGACAAATTACCTTTCTCTTTAAATGTCCTGGCAGCTAAACTGTGGTGGGACTGGAGGGACTACAGTGTGAGTGACAAGAAAAAGGAGGCCAAATGCACCAAGTAGACTGGCAGATTCAACAACCTATATTCTTCACAAATGTGCCACCACAAAACACCAAACAGTCCTCTCCCACAACACAACTGTCAAGCAAGGAATAACTAACTATTGTCGAGACTCATCCACTACCGAGTCTCGACAATTATTCAAAAGATATCAACCGGGGAAGTCATCTCACCCACCTATACCCCAAACCTGAGTCGCTATCCCTGCAGGTAGGATCCTGCACTGGGTCAGACCACCTCTATAACTACCACTCACACCATAGAAGCCAATTTTCATAAATGCACATAGTGTAGCCAGTAGACAAGAAATTTGCTTTTTAAAGCTTGGACATTGAAATACAATGAGGAATAAAACTCAGAATTTTGCGTAAACCTGTGCTTTTAAAGATATTTGAATTTTGCCAACCACTTCAAGCTTTAAAATCAGTCAATAAAATCAAAGATGAAGCATAAAAAGGAAGTTGGTGTGTGCCAATAAATTCTGATGTGATACTAGCCAGAACATTTATTCTGCTGGAGATCAAGGTTTCACTCATTTATCCATGCCCCTCGTGTAGCATGGAATCCAAATAGCAATCAAGACGAGAGCTTTGGAGAGATGTAGAGAGATGGATTTACATCTAAACAGCTTGAGGGCAGTGGCTTTAACTCTACTTAGGATTGGATCAGAAACCAATTCTAGGAAGCCTTCTCTTTTGAATTGTAAGCCTAAGTATTCGACAAATGCTCAACAGAGACGTTGTGTCTTACTTTAAAACACTCTCAACACCTGATTTCATTGAGCCATGGAAGGAACATTTCTCCTCCCTTTGATCCAACCTTACAAGCCAACACTGCACTCACACTGGACACACGCACGCACGCGCGCGCGCACGCACGCACACACACACGACAGTCAGGGCATGCATTTTGTCACATGCAAATGAAGAGCTATGCAGCTATTAGTCCATAATGACTGACAGTGAAATACTGTCCAAACACACCCACACTCCGCTAATAGTTGTTTACTTTGTCATCATTACTTGACATTGTAATATTGGATGGTCGTGCTAGGCAAACAGGTTTGGCTGCTTATTTATGTGAGTCGGTCATGACTTCCCAGAACAACTCTTTCTGCGGAGTCAGAAGTGCATGCTGGGGGAGCATCTACACCAGCAACGTCTGCGTCACAAACGTGATAAGAGAACTAGAATGAAAGGCAAAATGGGAACAAAGAAAAGACAAAATAATGTTCAGATTGACTAATTTTCAGTGTACACTGCTGGCTTATTTTTTTGCAAACCCTCCACAGAGGTATAGCTTGAAAGGCTTACAACAGATTTAATATACATCCTCATTATTATTTAAAATGTTTATACTTTTGTTGGGAAATTACTGTAAGCAAGAAAAAAGGCTGTTCTTTAAAAAAAAAAAAAACAGTGTCGGTGAAAGTGTGAGCAGAATTCATAGCTGCAGGGTGCTTGGGGGAGGCAGGAGGCGTAAAAATGGCTGGCAAACTTTGAACCAAGTGGGGTACAGCTTGCAAGGCATGTGAAACTGTGCCATGAAGTAAAAAGGTTTAAGTCTATCTGTGCAAAGTTAAACCCCTAACCTTAATTAAAAAACGAAGGGAAAGAGTTGTGTAGACACTTTTAGTGTGCATAAAAACAGCATAGATAAAAGAACGTAAAACAAAGAGTGACAGTGTGTCGGAGGAACCCAATTAAAACTTTAGAGGGTGGATGCATGCACAATGTGTATGTGCAAAACACATGCACAGTCTTTTCTAACACACTAACTCGTGCTTATAAAGAGACAATGTGTGGTGGAAATCAGTGCACCGCTTCCATTCTTCAGAGCATCAACATACCTACATGTTCTTTAAGTGATTTAAGCCTGATATGGTGGAGCAGATCATCATGTAAAGAAAAAAAAGGATTTAATATGAAACAAAAGAGATGTTGGATCAATTTATTCCTTTTAAATTGTGGTTATAGCATGTTTCAGGCCTAATTCATGTTGTATCAATGTAAAAAAAAACAATCACTCTCAATAAGTCTTATATTATACCATAATACAAAAAAAAAAAAACATCCAACAAATACTATAGGTATTTGTTGGATTTTTCCCTTTCCTTTATTGTGGATCGCTCAAGAAACAAATTGATATGAAGAAAAAAAATCTTTGAGGTCAAAAAAATTAAACATAAATAGAGCTTATGCACAAAAATATGAATCCCAATAGAAATATCACATGTTGACCATGTGCGTTTTGAACTCATCCATGTTTCCTTTTAGCCGTCTGTATTTCTCAGCTTCTTTTATTTATTTTTATTTTTTTCTGAGTCACCACACAACCCTCAGCTGCTCAGTAGTATCTGGGGAGGATAACTTCAAAAACCTCGTCACAGATTATATGTGGATTTTGGACAATATGTGCCGTGTTACATTTGACAGCCAATGAGAGAACAGAACCTATTCTTTTTTTTTCTCTCTCTCTATGCTTCATTCCTTAAAATAGACAAACACATATAATTCTCGATAAAATGCTACTCCTGCTTGAACTGCATCCTTCTTAAAGGTTTCACACACATAATCATTCTAAGAAAAAAAAAAAGAAAACATTTTCTGAAGTTTTCCAGATGTGTGGAAACATCCAGTCCTTCAGAACTAACATCGGACATCAATGTTTTAAAGAGTCACCCAGGACGCCATCAGTGTGGAATGAGTAGTTAATATTACTGCTGAAAAGCGTCCAGCAAGGGCACTCTAAAGATACTTGAAGGATAGATCTACATGTTTCTGAAAGGTCAGACTTGATGTGTTCACGGTCACTCATCCTGTAAATAGCTAAGCTGCTCAACCACTAAGGAGCACATCAGCAAAGGCTGTTGGCACAGAACTTTTCAAAAAGTCAAATATTAAACAGATAACATCAGGGTGCCCTGGATGTTAGACGTTAAAACTGATATCTTTAAGAGTCACGGGGAAATCTGGTGATAATGCTTTAGTTGCATTCTGTCCAGCGTTTTAAAAAGCAATCTCACATCTCTTAAAAACAGAACCTTTCTAAAGTATTGATGTCCACAGCAAAGATGTCTAGAGTCAATAAAAATAAAATTATCTTTTAAACTGCTCTCTATGACTTGCCTTTTCCTTGAGATATAAATATGAAACAGCACCAAGGCCTTTTTCTCAGTTTTCAAAATGGCAAAAACAAGAGAACCAGAAGTCACCAGATGTGTTTTAATCCTCAAGCATTACCTTGAAAAGCTTATCTTTTAACACTGCCCATATCAGAGCAATGATCTAAAAAAAAAAAACTGTTGAAAAACAAAGACAGTTGTCACCACTTGTTTGATGCTAAAGTTGCACTAGTATCCAACAAGTGCACCAGGGTTGCAATACAGAGCAGCATCTTGGGGTCACTAACTCCCCAGAACAACACTTTATTTTTTATTTTTTTTTGCACATTATTTTGTAAACATCTTTACAGTAGGTGCCAAGAAACAACTTCTCAATACATGATGAGTAATTGGAGATTACCGCAATCGTTTGTTTCAAGATGATTATTGGCTCATTTTTAAGCTTCCACAGGCTGTTTTGGTGAGCTGTGTAAGAAGTTTGTTCCAACATAGCTTTGATTCCGTCGTTGTGAAAACTGATGGGAATTTTAGCCCCTTGTTTGTAAGTTAGCTGTCTCTTTTTGTTATTACTTCGGTAGGCTAATTTACTCTAAACTCACTGAGCTGATTGAATTTTCTGCATTTCCATTTGATCAATTTGTGTTTCAGAAACTGTGAACGAAATAAAACCAATTCCCTTTTCTTTCACACTTTTAATCATCTCTGTCAAATTAAGCATACAAAACGATGCTTTTTCTTTACTTCTGCTTCATTATGCCTCTTAATTTGTGGTTCAGACAACACTTTAAATGTAAAGGATTAATTAAGGGGACATAATGTCTTTCTATTCATGTGCAACAATATGGCTCTAAATATAACCTGTGCTCTCGCACAATTTCATGAGATTTATTAACGAAATATATGAATAAACAGCTTCATAAATATACAGAGAATAATTCATATGTGCTGCTCGTATGCAAATTTAGGGCTTCATACATTATTAGTTATCAAACTACAGCCTGTTTTATGTGTCTGGATACAGTTGTGAGAAGTGCCCGAGCTATTGTGTCATTTTCCTCTTCTGGTAACTGATCTGTGACAGCTTTGTGAATACTACATGAGCGTGCAAATAAGATCAGAGCAGGTGGTGTGTATGCAAATACAATCCACAACAAAAAGGGCATAAAATGAAGCAAAAGACAGACTAATGTCTCAGTTGCTTTTACAGAAAAAAAAAGAAAAATTGTGCACAGTCAAATTCACCTTGCAACATAATCTTGTAGAACAGCAGACTTATCTGTGTGCGAAGAAGAACCTTGTAAACTGCTTAGCAAGGTCAGACACCTCTGATTTCTCATCTTGAAAGAGAAACAGATTGCTGTTAATGTTTTATCTACACAGTTAGTGATGAACGCCTTGATTCTGCAACGAGGTGGCTTCATTAATTAATGAAATGCTGGCGTTTGATCGCAGGCGGAGGTGTTCCACCGTGGTTTCCTTCTCACTCATCCCTGCAACTTAGCTGCTGAGATGTGATATTTATGCTTTTGAATCTTACTGTGTCGGGAGAATTTCAGCCAATAACAGTACCCACCTGCAGTGAAGATGAATATGTAAATTTGAAAAGTAGGTCGGAGATCGAATTTCATCGGGTAAATTCGCAGTTGAAATATCCTTTTGCCAAGCAGGGGCCCTCAGCCAATCTGATTCCAGGACGACCTTCTGTATGGCTGCCATCTTTCAGCTTTAGCTGATAAAAGTATTCAGTCGGCATTCATTTATCACTGTGCGAATAAAGGCAAGAAGCCCACTCAGGCAAGTAATTTAATCAAAGTGGTCTTTTGAGCTTCAGAGAAATCCAAGCTGAGGTTGCAAGTGCTGCAACACATGCACAGTGACAGGGTCTCTAAACCACCACATGATAGGAAGGCAAACTGCAGGCTGCTCTTATTAAGACTGGAAATATGCTCAAGCTCCGTTTTGTTTTCCTTACTCTGGTTCGCTCAGATTAATTAGTGTCCTTAATCTGCAATTAGCTTCGAGGTCAACTGTACTCTTAACTTAGAAAAAAAAAATCACATTGTTCTTGAAGGAACATATACATATTTAATTAATCTGTTAACCCATGAAATGTCAATGCCACTGAATTGTATGCAGTTTAAATAGCGTGATTAAGAATAAGTGGTGCAGGTCTGACAAACTGATCTTTATGACTTAATGTCATTAAACTGCTAATAGAAAGAAAACAACAGATCAATGCTAACATGGTGAAAGGGGGGGTCAGTGCACACCATAAAGGTTACTTACATTATCTAGGTATATACTATGTGCAATAAAGAGAAATGATCCACATTCAGTTGTATCTGGATGTTATTCGCTTTGAAATCCTTTCAATGGAACAATTTACATTGTTGACTGACTAAACAGATCTGACACGTGTAAAATCCTCTAGAGACCATTTGAGCAAATCAAGAGTCTTATTTAATAAGCTAAGAAGAGCAACGCTACTTTTATTTTTAGAATATAAACATGTTGGTTTTTGCCTTGTAGGACTGTGTTCTTGTTTGAAGTCAAATAAAAACTAATGTCCTTATAATAATTAAAAAACTTGGCTAAGTCTAGCTCTCATCAAAGACATAACTACGCTTGGGTTTTTCATGAATGCAGCATTATGTGCTCCAACTGAATCAGGCATTCCAGCGGACACATGGGATTTATTCACTCTGCTTTCATAAAGTTGGAAAATGACATATGCGTCACTGAAGGTACGTAATTAAAAACAAAATGTATATTGAAAAATGTTTTTTTTAAATGTTCTAAACAGACTGAAAACAGCAGCTTACAAATACCTTTCTTTCCCATTTAAAGCCACTAAATACCAATGCTCCTCTTCTTTAATGTCAGCTAAATGTTTTGTTCATTTGAGTTTAATGGATTCACAGCACTTTGAATGCTAAACAGCTGCAATAAAACTCAGCACCTTTCATGTAAGAGGCGGCTGTGAAGCAGAAAAAAACAACAACAAGAAAAAACCCTGACTATATATGAATCAGTGGTGGTCATAACTCTAACAGTATTTAACAAATTGTGAAACATTTACAGCATAATAAATAAATGGAGTCATTTATGTATGCATACAGTAGCATCACCTAGGCAAATGACATCTGAGTATACATCATGTTCATATAATGAAAGAGTAGCAAAAGAGAGTTTGCATGTAAAAACAAAAAATGAATAACCATATTCAAAAAACCAGTTCAATAGCCTGGAAAACTTAGAAAACAACAAGTGGCTTGGTTTTGCTTAACCTATATCTACTAAGAAATCTTTCTTTTCTGATCTTGAGAGCAACAGATATTTCTTTCCAGCAGTTTCTTGTAAGTTAGCCCTCCTTCCTTGCTCCAAAAGGGGGTTAACTAGGATTGAGAAAAAATACTATAACGTTCTGACAACATGTCACCTCCAGGCTAGCATGGATCTACTATAAGGGCAAAGTGGGAATGTGCACATGGGTTCCTTGTTCAGAGAGGTGAAAAATAAGTTAGCAATATTTTTTTTTATTTCTGTAGCACCTTCCACAGACATGTAGATCACAAAGTGCTTTGCAAGGGTATACTTTGAAAAGGATGAGAAAAGAGGAGTAATCTTAGAAAGCTGAATTAATCAGAATTAAAAAAAAAAAACTGTTTAGTTAGATTTTATTTAGTGTTCATTTGGATTATCTTCTTGATTAGCCGATGAGCCGGGATGAGCATAATGAGCAGGTGAATTATTTGCATGGATTCCAGATCAGCTTGCAAGTTTAGTAAAATTACTTCAGTTTTTGTTCAGTTGATCTATATGACCGATTTTTCTGTATTGTGGAGTCAGTGGGAAAGTTAAGGGAAAGTACAGCTGAGGCTAAAGAAACTTAATCACACATTGATGAAAAAAAGCCTCTTGGACAAACAGCTTCTTGAAAAATTGTTTGTGATAAAGTAGCTTTGGATTTTACATCAGGACAGAGAAACAGTTGCAGCTTGAGGAGCTGAAAATGTTGGCTAACACGAGAAGAGGAATTGGAGGAGTGTTGTGGAACTCAGGTCTTAAAGATGAAGCAATCAAAAAAAAAAAAACAACCAACCAATAAAAGTAAGAACTATTAAGCTGTCTGCTGAATTTTACTTATTGCAACATTAGTGCTTTGTGGTTCTTCTGGCCTAATAACTGCATCTCTGCTGCAAGCTTGTACTAAAGTAAGTTCATCAGAGACTTTTCTTCCTCTGAAGAATTGTTTTCTGGACTCTAACTGGAGTGATAATTGTCGAATACATGACTTCTATGTTTTCTCTTTCAACGGTTTTGGTTTACAGTCAATGTAGGTAGAAGATGCAGGTATCCAATGCAGAGGCTTGACACCAAAAATGTTCTGATCACTACCAGGTTCTGGAATTATTCAATTTTAACTCTGAGTGTTCAAACACACATCACAATGTACTGAGCATCTTTCTAAGCAGTTTGTTGAAGTGCTAGGCAAATGTAGGAATGTTTTCTATAATAATATGTGGTTCAAGTCAGTTGTTGCTGCAAATGATGCAATTATTATACGCTAGTGTTATGGCGCTGTGCTGTGCTCAGGTCTGTAGTTACTGTCTGAGGTAAAGATGAGCAATGGCAGAGGAGGTCACATCACAAACGACACAGCAAGCTCCTTGTTTCTTTGGGACTTGAATTAAATCAAAATAGTTAAACTTGTGATAAATTACCAGGTAACATGAAACTCTGCAAGATTCAAATTTATAATATACCATTTAAATTGTTATTGCTGTTCTCCTTCGTCAAATCAATAACAAGGAGAGCTCTGCAGCTTTCTGAGGGCAGGAGGCAAAAACTGCCTCAACACTCGACCAGCTGCAAGAGACTTCAGCTTCAAGGGTCTTTCCGAAGCTTGCGATGTGCACACTTTGTCTCACAGCCAAGAAAATTATGCCTAATCTATTCACTTAGATTTGAGACTAAAGCGACAAAACCCTGCAGTCTTACTTTAAAATGCAGCGTCTGGCTGCGACATGCCCTATCAACTACTGAGAATATCTCCTTTCTTCTGTAACACAAAGACGCTACCGGTTGTCAAAGCACTTTTCATCCTTGAACCCACGTCTCAATAGAGCTATAAATAACTGGTCTCAGAAACTGCACTCATGTCCAGCTCATTAGAGCCAAACATTAGACCGAAATAATGGTGCCAGGGTTTGGTTTTATAAGGAGGTCGGAATAAGAACTATCTTAACACAGTGAGGTGAAAATATAGTACAGGTGGCTGCAAGACACAAAGCTGTAAAAAAATAATTAGGTAGTCAAACATTTATAAAATAAAATAACCCTACTTCCTGAAGGTTAAATGAGAAAACGTGCATGATTAGCTTTTCGGAATCGGCAAAAGAGCCTCTTTTCTTTCACTCCTGCCCCTCCCCCACCATCTATGTAACACGCTGGCTGATACGTTATGCCAAAAAGCGAGATCCAACCCAGGATTTTTATGCAAAAACCTCCCTGAACAACAGCGCGGTGAAGGAGCACTTATAAAGAAAGAAGGATCGACCATAATTGTCAAGCCCCTGTTCTTGCTCATTCCTAGTGGTGCTGAATTCCATGTGACCACGACAGCTAAAGCCCGGTATCATTCATTAATGCCTGGGCTCCTCATTACTGTCTCCTTACACTTTTGAAAGACTCATTACCTGCATAATGGAATAGCGCTTAGAACAGTCAGACCTTTCTTTTGCGCAAATTAATCATCCGCATGCACAGACAAAAAGGAAATTCTCACATTAAATATTAAGAAACTTCGCTGTCTGGCTTTCTACTTTCTCAAACTTCCACAACATGTACTTTTTTGAAGAGCAGTGGCAGGGATGCGACACCGGTGTCACTTCAGGCTGCCCCCGTCCCTTTCCTTGTGTCGGTGAAAGAAGCGTGCTAAAAAAAGAGGAAGAAGAAAGAGATGTACTTACAGTTGACTGTGACTTTTACTGTTTTGGTGTCAGGAGAGGCAATGTCATTTAAAGCACTGCATTCGTAGTCTCCAGCCTGGTCCCTTGTGATGCCGGTGATGTTAAGATATTCGCTGCTGTCATACTTCCTGGCTGGAAAGAGAAAAATGGAAGCAAAGTACTTACAACGTGTCCACACAGAATACAAGCACATCACACAAATCACAATCTATTGCACACGGATTGCTGTTATCCATGCTAGATGTGAGGAAAGCTCTCATTTGTGGTAAATTGCTTTCAAATTTAAGCCGGAACAGAAGATGCATAACAATTAAGACATCACATTGAACCCCCTATTCCCCTCTTTGCATTCTCAAATAGCACATCAGCAGTGAATTGATCTATTTTTATTGATATGGTGGCAGGAAATAATGTTGTGTTCCCAGCCATCCACTTATAATTTGTTCTTATCAAAGCACACAGCTACCTCCTGACACACAGACAGATTTGATGACTCAATGCAAATGCCAGTGCTTTATAGTTGGAGGAGCAAAAGGCTGTAGCCTCGAAGCAACAGAACTGGCGTGCAGGCTGCATACTTAACTTGATAAGAGAAAATCTGCACAAACGTGCACGCTCAAAGCTCTAATTAACAGAAAATTAAAACATACTAACACTGTCACAGCTGATAGACTTAAGCTCCCACTGCATATCAAGGAAAGTAATGAGAAAACAGTGAGATACAGAACAGTGTGCACCATAACTCAGTTAGAATCAGGAGATATAAATACACAGAGGAAGATAATTTAAATGGCGTACACTTGTACAGCTCCTTTTAACCTTGGCTCCTACCAAGCACGATATAATTTGTTTTACACATACACACACACACACACACAAATTGGTTGGCGGGGATGCTCCGCATATTTGCTTGTTCAAAGACAGAGACAACAAAAGCTGGAAAGCAACAATGGCTCCGACACAGTTTTACCCAGAACAAAAGGATGTAAATGAAGTTTACTTCTAGAAGCACTGAAACTATGCCACTTATTGTATTATTTAACATTAAACAAATAGGTTCATTCACTGTCGGATTTAGAGATAATCGCCTGCTATTTCTAAGGTCTGTTAAAAAAGACAGTGATTTCTTTAGTAATCCACAGCTTCACCTTCCTGATGTGACAACCTTGCTTCAAGTGCAAAGTTGAGAGCAAACTGACCATCTGTGACGTTTACGCTGCTGATTATGTACATCCATCACCCAAGGTTTCGAGATTAGCACAATTTCATTGTTTTCTGACATGTTTAGAGAGTGATAAATCACCTGAGAAATTATTCATTTAGTGAGGTGAGATAACGTGGTTCACTCATAAGTGTTCAAAATGTTACTCTTTCCAAATGCAAACCAGTCATAATAGGATAATTGTAAATGAAAAAAAATAAAATAAAATACTGCTTTAAAAATATGAATGAACTTATATGTAACAAATGTGTGTTTTATCTGCATATTACTGTTGTCTAGCCTTTGAATTAGAACATGAAGTTTGAATATTGCTAAAAACTGAGCTTGAGGGTTTTTCAAATCATTAAAATGTCAGTGATACTCAATATATAAATGGGTGGAAATCTGTGCAGATATACTCCTGGGCCAAAGTACACTAATATTTTATTTTAAGAGATATATTTTACATGTGGCATGGTGCTAAAATCTGTGATTGTAATTTACATGTAAAATAACATTGTGATGCTATATCTCTGATGTCTTGAATACATGAAATACCTAATATTTACTATGAACATACCTGCTTTTTCACTTTCCACATGAATCTGTCCATCAAAGATAATCATGAACAAACATTCTATTGCTATAGCTATAAATATAATAAGGAATAGCAATATGTAATATTATTTTTGCACAAGAAACACCAGTAGTTGTATATCTGTTTCATGTCATTTCTGTTTTTGGAACTTAACATTCTGAAAGACAAAGACACCTAATACTGACAAGACCTAAAAGAAAATCAAATCGTCCCTGTGTGTAAGTTGGGTTGCGATAATAATGCAACCTTGATGGGTTTTTATGTACACAAAAATAACAAACAAACAAACAAACAAACAAAAAAAAAATGATCAGATGTTTTTTGAGGTGGTAATGTCTTAGTAAAATGACAAAGGCACAATGTAGAGAAAATGTCCAAAAAAAATTCTATAAACACACCTTATCTCTTAAAAATAAACCTGCAAATAGAAAACAGAGACATAACACAAGTTTCTTAATTTTCGCTTTTGTTGGCTGTCTTCTCTACATAGCAAGGCTTTGGCACCCTTGAAGAAGCATTTTCAGTGGGTGAAGACTATCTGTACCTAATCCCACTGATGTGGGAGGAGAAGTGCAGTCCAGTGAGTCAATAGAGTAACCAAATGGTGCAGAGCAAGTGTGATCTCAGACGAAACAGGAATTTATGTAAACATGGTTTAAGCTCCTTCTATTTGTGACTGCACAGGTTATGTGTTATGAAACTGCTTCTTCTAAAAAAGAGTATGCAGTAGATTTTGACTCAGGAAGGCTTTTTTTTAATCAGGGAATATAAATAGAACTCTGAATTTAAGAGATACACAGAGCTTAAACTAAATTAGCTACAGCTTTTACAAGGGACCAGACACGAGGTGCAGCTAGAGTAATCTTGACTTTAAATTATACTACGACAGCAGGAGGGAGATTGCATATTGTCTGTTCCACTAACCAAGTAGGTCTCTATTTAAATGTGAGTTGAAGTAAAAAGAAACCCCCTAAGTCTTTGTTAAATACATCAGACTGGTCTCATAGACTGGAGAAAAAGAAAAAAAAACATATCTGAAAAAGCCTAAAGAAGATTTTCCAACTATGTTAAAACTACATCAATGTTAGATATCGGATATTGATATGAACCACAGTAGCCAAATATTGGTTACCAAATTTGGTAGCCAAATATTTTTGTCAAGTTACATTGACAATCTGAATTAATTGTCAATATACACTATGATTTTATTGCAAAAGAAAAATATATTTGTGTTAATTTCTTAAATGGCTGCAGTGAAGCAGTTGGTAGCTGTGTTGTAAAAAGGTCTTCGGTTCAAATCCTTGCCTGTTGTCTTTCTGAATTGAGTTGCATTTTCTCTCCATGAATAAGTGGGTTTTCTTCACATTTGCTGGCTTCCTCCCACAGTTCAAAAAGTTGCAAGTTAGGTCAACTTGTCTCTCTAATTGCATTTAGGAATGAGTGTGTGAGTTTGTCCCGTGTGTCTCTATCTTGGCCTGTGATGGACTCAGGAACTGTCCTGAGTCCATCCCCTCCTCTCGTGCAATAGACCTTGCACAGATTAGAAAGCATAGACTGTGGACAGATGGATGGATGTTTCTATACTGCATTTGTATTGCAGAAATAGTTGTCTGTGGCTTAAAACATGTTCATTGTTTAGGTTGCAACATGAGGAAATAAAGCAGATTTTGTGGAACATCAAGTCCTGCGTCTCTATTTATGTTTGTTGATTTTGTTGTACTCCCAGCTTAAATAGTGCAAGCCTATTGACATATACGGACTGATATTCAGTGTTCACTAGCCTGATGTTGGATTATTCAACTTTATAAATTTTTTATGCATTTTCGAGGATCTGCTGACCATCTGGTGATTAAAGATTAATCCTCTATGTGATCCGCCAAGAAGGCAAATAATTACTAGCCAAATTACTCGGAAAATAAATCATGGTATCAATTTCAGTGTGAAACATTATCCATGCCGAGGTGAGAGAATCTTCATGAGAGCAGACAGATGATCTATAATTTAAAATTAAGTAATGTTATAATCAGATCACTGCGTGATGGAATTGTAAAAATAAAAAAAAGGAGTCAGGTAATACACCTATATCTACAAAGTTCATGTGAGGACAAAATATGTGCAAATATCAATAATAAATTTATACTGTTTACAATGGTAAACAGTTGACAGAGAATCATTTTGGAGGGTTGCATAAACAAAGAACATCTTTGGAGTATTAGCACAAGTATGAGTGCACTGAAAAGAATTTGATCCTGAAAAGCCTACTAACAACTCATATGGTAGAGTACAATGGTTTCCTACAGCAACTGGTGCATATGAGGAATATTCTCATTCCCAAAACCATCATAATATCAAATATTTAAATAAATGCTTTGCTTTAATAGAATTTTATTCAACGTGAGTGACTTCTCTTTGGCTTTTAGAGAGGACAGAATGCCAAAGTATAACACATAGCAGGGGACATTCTTTTACTTTTACAGTTCCCGTGTACCAGTACCCTCTAATTTATATCCAGATAAAAGCTGTTCAAAGTATATTTATTTGCAGAGTAAGTGGGGGGTGCGGGGGGAATCGTCCCTTTAACACACACACACACATGCTGAATAACTTCACTAAATAATTGCACTAAAATGACCTGAACACTGCCCTTGATGCACAATTCCAGTGTATTTCACTGCAGTGGGAAATTATGATACCCAGGATGTAGAAATCCATTGTGTGCACTTGTGTCTTTTATTAGGGCAATAAAATCAAAAGCCCTGACCCATGAGGGCAACTATTCTTGTTGCTCCCAATACCGTTTGCCAAATGGCTGAATCAAATGCTTTGGTTTTCATTGGCAGCCACAAGAACTGATTCCCACTCTGCAGAAAACACAATGAATTGCTTGTGAGCCAGTAGGGGGAAAACACTCTCATATGGCAGGCACATTTACAGCAATTAATTCCTGAAGAATGATAAACATCATAAAACCTATGGAGTATTAGTTTATTTTAATGAACAAGGCAGATTTGACCAGAGCATCAGCTCAGGCCTTTTAAAACACTCTGGAAGTGAGAAAGTTCATGTTTCTGTGTCTGATTATTGGTCAACAAAAAGCAGCTGGGCTGAGTTTCGGCTAAATTACCAACTCCTGATTATCAACAGGTGTCGGCAAATTTATGCTGATCATGGTGGACTGCGTCGGCCATTACCAAAATGAGGTGATTATATCAGTGGTTGTAAAATCAGCTCAGTTTTGGAAGCAGATATAACAGCCTCCATTGTCGCATCGTTTGATTTCCCACGGCATCAGTTAAAGTTCAAGCTTTTTGTTTCTGCTTCTTTTTTTGACTCAACTTGAGCTAAAATGGGAATTTGTAATGTCTTCTGATTTTTGACAGAATTAGAAATTGATTACCACAAAGGTGTCTTAAATGAACACAGAAAATCTAATGTTTTGCTTAGGTATAACTATTTGACTTTAGGCCAGTCATAGTTCACACATTAAAAAAAAAAACAACAACAAAAAAGGAAAAACTATTGTTTTCTTGTCTGACAAAAACCTCCAGTGGGTTTTGTTTTTCGTAGCATAATAATACTCTACCAGTGAGGTATGTGACGGGCTTTTGATTATGAAATGCATTTTATTATTGAGATATCTGCTTACATAATATTTAATTTGAAGAAAAAAAGATCAAACCCAGAAAACGGATTATTCTGAAAAAAAAATTCTTTTTTAAAATATAGCTCATTAGACTGCAGCCATTTCCAAATGCATTAACGCAACATCATTTCAGTGCAGGATCTGGTTGCATCTTCCTGCTCATGCAGCAAATGGTATACCTATTGATTACAGAAGGATGGGAGCTCTGCAAAGGTCATAGTTATTAAACAAGAATCCTCTCCTTGATCTATTGTTTTAAGATCATTACATTGTGCATACTAAACCCTTATATTATGGAAAACAAAGCACTGATAACAATATGCCATTTGAAAACATAATAAAACAAGAAAACTAAAGTAATGTGGTGTAATATGAAACCACAAAGGGACTACCACAGATGAGTGTGAGAGCATACTAGGAGATATCTAAGGAACTGACAGAGGGTCCTCTGACCTGAGGGACAATTCACTCGCAGCAAATTAAAGAAATCATGGGAAGGTTGATTGTGTATTCAGTGCCAATGACTGCCTAAGTTCTGTTGCAGTAAGCAATTTCACACATTGTGTAGAGGAGCTGAGGGGTACACTTCCTTCAGGGCTGCAGTGCACAGATAGGGCAGGCATTGCTGAAATTCTATTATAGCATAGAGCAGCATTTTCTACATCAATTTATCGTTTTAACCCTTGAAAGGGGAGAACAGCCCACGCTGCTACATTGTATACTGTTGCCTTCTGGTCCCAACTTAAGGTGTGGGCCAGATGTAGGGGTAAGAGCACAGTGTGTGGAGGGGCTGTCTGACAAAAAGGCTGTTTCAGTACCTTGATACATAAACCCTTTCTTGTTCACCAGCTGTCAATCTTAGGGTGCTAAACTCCAGGGAGAGGAATTGGGTCAAAGGGGCCTTAAGTCATGTCTGATTGGATGTGCATTCACTTCTGCAACCTGCTGGATTACCTTCCTCTTATTTTCAATGTTTATACATTTAGGTAATACTCCTTGGGCAGGGAAACACATTTTCAGTTGGCTGTGAGAAATATGTGTGGAATTGGGAAAAAAAAAAATCTGTTTATGCTAAAGGAGCAAGCTTTAGCACATATTATTTTATCATTAACTTATAGACATATTTGCAAAATATTTATAGTATTTTTTGATAAAAAAATTAAGACATTTCCATTTAATCAGTCTTCTATATGTCAACAATATTGATAGGCATGATAATTGAACACCAAAGTAATCTGATGTAATACCCCACATCAAATTTTAAAATAAATGCAGCTAAAATTAGAAGGTAAATATGACTAATGCTATTTTACTGTAATTTTGTTAAATATGACACTTTCTTCTATGGCATCCTCACTCATTAACAGCTATGGCACAATGGGTAATGAGCATGAAGAAGTTTAGGTGTTAGGCTAATAAAGATCTTAACACCGTCTAAACAATAGATGCAAACAGATGAACTGTTACAAACCCAGAGGAAAGCACTACATTAACTGAATCCTGCCACTTTAGTGATTACAGCTCCTGACTCAGCAAAGTCAGATAAATCCAGATGTGTTTATCTAATCATGTAAAGGGTTCAATGCTTAAGAATACCTCACACTAGCCAATTCAAAATGTAGTTGACAGATCCCACTTGTGAGCTAAAGTTCCTAACTTGCATACAGGGAAGTATTTACACAGCAGTGACACCTAGTGGCACAACTGGCAAACTGCATTTAACAGAAAGATCTATAGTTATTCTAGAACAGAGCTGCTTAATGCCAGAGATGCAATTATATTTGCCTCTAACATGCTGATTTGTGGTTTATCTAAAGGTCTCAGCTCAATTTTTATCTTGACCTATACAGGCTTTTTCTACAGATTGTAGCACAAATGTATCTTCTCTACTGCTAGCAATCGCAAACACTGACCATAAATACAAACATATAAGAAGTAATTATAAATCCAACATAAAATGAAGGTATAAAAATTATTTGATTTGATTTCAGTAGACTGACAAGACAATTAAATTCTTTGGAGGGTGTGTGTCTCATTACATCTAGCATGAAAGTAACACTGCCTTTCAGGAAAAAAAAGAACATCATACTAACTTTAAAATATGGTGGGGGTAGTGTGATGGTCTGGGGCTATTTTACTGCATCAGGATCTGGAGGACTTGCTGTGATAAATGGAACCCTGAATTCTCCTGTCGACAAAAAACTCCTGAAGGAGAATGTCCAGCCATGTGTTTGTGACCTCAAGCTGAAACTAACTTGGGTTCTGCAGTAGGACAATGATCCAAAACACAGCAACAATTCCACCTCTGAATGACTGAAGAAAAACAAAATGAAGACTTTAGAGTGACTAAGTCAAAGTCCTGACCTGAATCCTTGTCGAGATGCTGTGGTATGACCTTAAAAAGGCAGTACGTGCTCAAAATCTCTCGAGTGTGGCTGAGCATGTAAGTTTGTGTTTGTTCTCTCTTAATAATAATCATCCTAATTTGAAAACTGCATTTTGTGTTGGCTTGTGTTTAAATTGGTTTGATATTCTGAAACACTTAAGTGTGAAAAACATGCAAAGAAATAACAAACTAGGAAGGAGGCAAAAGCTTTTTCACACCACTACATTTCTATCATCTGTATCTATGTATTTACTTTTTGTTTGTTTTAGTGTATTTGTATATGTATGCCTTGGCAGTTTGGGTCTTGGTCAACCAAACACTTATGGAAGACATTTTTGAACTCAATTCAGATACTCTGACCAGTATCTTATATAATTTGTTTTCTCGTGGTCTTGTGTGTTTTATGGTAATATTTCAAAATAATTTAATTATGACATTAAAAAAAAAGAAGAAAAAAAGGTGAATCTTGGTGACAAAGAAAATCTTTATGAGGGTCTTGCTTTGCTTTTTATCATTTTAGACCTAATTTATATGTAGATACAAACATGTTTGAAACACCAACAGAACAGCTGTTGTACAATTTTAGTGGTTCCTAAATCGTATTATGCATCACAGTGGTGTAGCTCACCAGCTTTTATTGGATCAAGTTTTATGTTAGATGCAACATATTTAATGAGTTGCGCTGGCGATGTTTGCTTTCTTAGAGTGTCATTTAGAATGTGAGACGGCTCTTGTGCATTCATAAATATAAAATGAAACATGTACAGTATTGATAAATGCATTGCGACTGAAAAGGAGAAAAATATGCCTAGGCTGACTTCTGTCACAAGAAAAAAAAAAATCAAACATTCTCAAGCATTCTAGTCGGCCTTTTCAAAGGTCACACTTCTATCCGATGAATTCAAATCTCAATGGGAAAAGCTTATCAAAGCAATTTCCCCCCACCATCCATAGAACTAAACCAGACTGAAATAGACCATGTTAAAGGCTATTTCACCCCCTCCTTTCTGTGACATATGAAGGAGTGGCAAGCAGACAGCATTGTGCTCATAGACTGACATTACCTTGAAAGTCAGACAAGTGCAACATTACAAATGAATTTAATAAACTAATTTCACTAATGATATTCTGTGCTTAGGGATGCATTTCATTTACCGATATAACTTGATTTAGATTATAAGTAGCAGCTGGGAAAAGTCGTTAAATTCCTTACAGTATTTAATATTAGTTTAAGTGGCAACCATGACAAACCATTTGATATCTGGACTAATACTCTATAGGATGAGAGGAAGGAAAAATTCACTTGGCACATCCATTAATAAATGCAGTTTAATATACTTTGCAAACATAAAGCTCTGTTATCTTTCAAACTTCCTCCAAAAATTCTCAGGAAATTTACAAGACACTTTACACAGTTAATTAAAACGTCAATAAGCAATGTCTATATTTACAGTTGCAGTTGAGACCTACCATCCTCCTCCTTATGTAAAACGCTCTACAAACTTTAAGCATTTGCTTCACATTGCTCTTCTGTAATCAAGAAACATGCATCCAATTTCTGCATGCACAGATACCATGCCAAATTATTGTCTCCATAAACAGTTTATGGGCACACTTCACTGGATGCGCAAAGTTTATTATTAGCTGGCAGTTTGGTGGTTGGCAGGAAGGCAAGAGAGTGAAAAATGCAAACACAAAACAGTCGGAGTGGGAAAAAGAACTTGACAGTCAGTCAGGGCAATTTATCATCCTGTCAAACTTCACTGACTGCTGCAGTGGAGCTATCTACAGTGCAAAAAAAGCCCCGCACCCCCACGCCAAAATGGTTGATTGTTGAAGAGAGTGAGGTTGAAAACATCAAACCTGCCAGGTAAAGATGTTTCCCACTTTGCAGCCATTGCACCTGCTTAACCTAACTCAAAGGAAGGGACTGGTCACTGGATAAAAACAGAGAAAAACAAACTTTTTTTATGGTCTACTACCATTGTTGATAATAGTATTTTTGCTAGCTGCTTATTCAGTATATCATGAATGACATTCTGGATGGTGTAATATTCACATGAACTTAATTCAGTTTATATCTAACTTAAATCTGGCAAGTTTTTTTGCTTCTGTAGCTTGTCATATGTGGTTGAACTGTATTTTTTGAAATAACTGGATTTTAGTTTAGACAAATATATTTTTTATATAATTATTTCATGCCTGACCTTATTCTCTGCTTACAGCTAAAATTACCACTTTAAAACAATTAAATACTCAAATAATGAGCTCTCAGTGATTTTAAAAGCTTGGAAAACACCAGGCTAATAAGTGAAGTGCCTCTGTTTGTGTTTCTGTGCATGTTGAAGTACTGGTCAGAAAGTCACAAACCATGCAATACTTTGGGGGTTACAGAAATAAGTCACCAATTTATTTACAGGCATAATCACTCCATTTCCTCGAGGTGGATTAAACGCAGAAGTCTACCGGACATGACCGCCCAAAGGTCATTTTTTTTACAAATCACATAGCCACACTCAGTGTTGGACAGTAAACCGCTCGGTGGGAAACAGTGTTCACGTCGTACTGTTTTGTATGTGACACCAAGTTGATAAAGTTGAGAGTCTGCGCAACTAGTTGCGAGGACGTGCAGGACCCAGACACCCACTAACCGGCGCTGCTCTACTCCAACAGAGTGAAAAGTGTTTGTAGAAAATTACTTCAATCGACAGGCGAAACATCCATCGATTGGATCAATCAACAAAATACTACAAACATATGAGGGGTGTTCAGTCCTCAATATCTGTAGTCCTCCAACATTTAGATGCATCCTTTCTCCAATACACCTGAATCACCTGTGCAGGGCTGAAACACATGCTGATGCAATTCAACCACTTAATTTAGGTGTGGTGGAGAAGGGATGCAACTCAAAGTTGCAGCATAGCAGCTCTCGAGGACTGGACTTGGCCACCCTTGGTATAACATACTATTTTATTTTATTTATTTTTTTTTTTATGAATTCATAAACTGTCTGATTTTATAAATCACTTTATGATATTAGGACTCCATTCACACACACCCTGGAAGTAATTACCAGTACTTATAGACTAACTATATTCACTTAATCAGTTCACTCTAGTTAACTCGAGGTCCATTGTTAATTGATCGTTTGTTTAGCAAATGAAGCAGAGGAAATCATATACATTTTACTCATACAGTGATTGCATATTTGCATGGCATTCATGAACACTAGCTGAGGCGGCCTGTTTTGCATATCCAAGAGAGTTAATGAAATTCCATGGATAGGTAATTAGCCTATTACAACCTTCCAGTTGTATCAGGTCTTTTAGACAAATCACCCTTACTTGAGCTGATTCAGACATCCCATGGCAAAGGGCTTCTCCTCTGATGTGCTGGGAGACACTCTGTGATTACATTTCGTCGTGGGCCCTTTCATTTGACCAGCATATCATTTCCTTGCCTGGCATACTTCAAAGTGTGGACACTTCAAAGTAGAATGAGTGACTGCCACTTGGACTCCGAGGATGGCTCTTTTGATCATCTTTTGAAAACTCCCCTAACGCAATCAGGGCCAGCGTGCCGGAGCGGGGGGATCTGACAGCCATAAGATAAATACAGTCATCCTCACAGCTATCAGATAAGCACTGCATGCTTTAATCCATTAATATGAAAATGAGGGAGGACTAGAAGTGACTGGGTGGGGGATTTGGTGTAACAGTTATGCTTTGGAAAGAGTTTTCAAAGCAAAGATCCGGGATTTGAAGAAATTAATTAAGTGTCTGTGCCCCAGTGATAATATTAATAAAGATATAATTTGTAATGCACACTTAATTAACATTTACCTTCAGCAAAGTGTGTTAAATTTGAACTACCCTGTTTGATTTATAGCAACAAAATGTTCTTCTGCGATACTTTCACATTTCATTTAAAATATACATATATATGTTTTTTTTGTATTAAAGTTCAGCTATCAGGTGTGGTTTAATCATGGTTCAATCAACAGTTATTCTAACACTACACTTTTTAACTTAATCGTGCAAAAATATCTCAGTGAATTACATCTCTCACTGCAATGTAACTAAAAGCACTTCCTCAACTTCTCATTTAATCACTTATTGATCATGTAGCCCTTTTCTCATTTCCGCTTCCATCCATCCATCCAGCCATCCGTCCGTCCGTCCATCCATCCATCCGTCCATCAGCGCACATGAAAGGTGGGATGAACTCACCTAATGGGGTTATGTGTCTCCAGGCAATGGCTGGCTCAGGTTTCCCAGTGGCCGTGCAGATGAGCGACACATTACTGCCCTCATTTACTGTGATGTCAGAGGAAATGTCATATATCTTAGGTGGAACTAGAAGACAAAATAAAGAAGAAGACAGAAACAAGATTAGAGTTTCAAATGGCAACCTCTCAATCAAGCAACAATCTCATCTGCATGAAAGAGAGCAGTGGAAGGAAGTTGGGGTAAGACATGACTTGTGGTTCTGCTTTGAGAGAGGAAATGAAGCTACACTGTCCCCTCATTAATTTAAACATGCCAAAAACTTTACATACTAATACCCCTGGCATATTGTTGCGTACTTGACACTTGTTTTAAAGGTGTAGGAAGGTATCACCTTAAAACACAACAAATAAATGTCACAGCTCTCACACACCATGCTATGGCACCCTTTGCACCACTGCTGCAGAACCGATGCAACTGGAAGGTACTGCAGCAATTACCTAACTTAATATTACTTAATCTCCTGCTACACTAAGCTGTTCTCACTCAGCTCACCATCCTTGAAATGTAAAGTGTGTAGCAACCACAGAGGAAGTTCCTGAACCATCCCTCCCAATCAATTTTTCCTTCTCAATTCTATTTTTTGGTAAATCTTTTGGAAGCTATAATTTGAATTATTCACTCATTTCTTGTGTTTCATAATTATCTGGTTCATATCTGCATAATAAATATTTACTAATACATTTAATACGTATTTACTAATAATGTATTAATAAATTTAACCTTGGCGAAACTCAGAGCATTAAAATCTCAATCCTTGAGCATCAGCCAATTTCTAATCTCATATGTCAAGAAAACTAACTAATGGAACAGAACAGATTTCCACCGCTTCTGTCACAACACATGCAGTATTAAGAATGAAAGCAGATGAAAAACGCCCTACTGTATTTATTCAAACATATTTCTAAATACAACTGTGGTATCTGGATAGAAATCTTCTATAGGGGAAGGTTTATTTTATTTTTTTAAATTATTTATTTATATTTTTTTTTTGCCATCAATTATAACAAACTCTTTTGATTAAATGTGTCTTGACTCGGGTGGCATGCGCCAGTAAACCATTAAAAGGTGTTTAAGGAAAGTAAAGACATGTATTAGGTCATTAGCTTTTTGAATTAAGGGACATTTAGGAGTTTCAATGTCTTACACCATTAAGTGTACAAGACTGCTGCCTTTAATTAAACACAACCATGAAATTATTCATGTATTTCTACCACTGAGAACAAAGCATGTTGATATGGCCAACAGGGTAATTAAGCAATTAATTAACTATAAAGTTCAATACACTCAATAAGAGTTCACTATAATATTAAAAAAAGCTTGCTTAGTACATCAAGCTAAATCGAAATTCAGAAAGCTAATGTGTGTGTCCACACAAACACACACACTCACATCAGGTTATGTGATATCCATACTGGAGACAGAGAGTGTCTTATTATCAAGGTCGAGGACTGAACTCTGACTGAATAGCTGGAACAGCACTGTCTAAATTACGTCAATACTACCTAACACAAATCTTTTCTATTAGATTTGTGCCAAATTCCATTATGTGGGAGGAGGCATGTGTGAGAGCATGATAGCTATTATGTAGGAGAGGAAGATAGATAGCAGATCCAAAAGAGTTGAGTTATGGCCATGTTTCCTATATCGTGCATTAGGTTTGTAACGTTTTAACAACAAAACTGATCTGATATCAAATGCAACTTGGCTTCACAACTTGCATTCTCCGTCTGTCGTTCAACAAGACATTGCAGACAAGTGGAGTGAAGCCCTTCTTCAAAGTCTCTTCTCTTACTTTTGTCTTGTAGTTTTTCACACAATGAACAAAAGGCAGCTCAGAATCCTGAAATCGTATAAATTAGTGCTATGCTATAGATACAGGTGCAACTTGATGAGAATATCTTTGATAAATTATAGTTTGTTTTTTTTATTTCAGTTTTTCAACTTAGAAGTAAAGTTTTATTTTGAGGACTATGACTTTCATCTCAGAAATAAAAATCTGTGCCTTAGTAAATTACAATTTACATAATACAACAAGGCATTTCAATTACAAGAAATGTTGGGTGATCATCACAATCATTTTCTGCTGACTTGGCCTACGCTAACAAACATCAACCACTCACTCAAAACACGTAAAAGCAGGATTAAGGCATCTTTGTGCTGTCTTTATGTGATCTATCAGAGGAAGTAGGCCCACCTTTGTTATGCTTCTTGTCTTGAAGCGAGGCAGTCACACCCTCATATGAGCTGACTCATAAGAGGTCAAGCCAGCTTCACTGGTCGATAAAGTGATATGCTGATGATGTGATCTGCCAGACATAGGATCAACTAACTAACTCACTCTTAAGTTACCTAACAAAACCTGTTGAGTAACTTGCTGCAGCAGCAGGTTAAGGTTTTGCCACCGTGCCTCAGAGGTGCTTAGAAAAACAATGTGGAGAAAAGAGAGGTTGAGTACAACAGTTCAAGAGAAATAAACAGGAAATAAAACAGGAAAGGTCATGTCACCAGCTTCGCTGTATATTTCAAACAAAACTGAATCAATAATTATTGATATTGACTCATAGGAAATTATTTTATCATGACACGTTTTTCAGCCATATCATCTAATTCTAATTTCAAGCAATTGCTCAGCCAACAACAAAATCACAGCATTTAGCTTATTTGATGTTATTACTTTGACATCACACAGAGGTTTATGTGTAGTGCTAACATAAACGTGGTACAACACGTCCTGTGCTCCGCTGTGTCATTTGTGCTGCATATCACTGTCTCCACTTGTGACTTATGAATGGCCAGAGGCAGCTCAAAGGCGGCTTGTCTTCTATGAGGGAAACGTTTTGTGAAAGAGGCTGGTCACTGACAGTTGCCAAAAGGAGGACAACCCACAAAAGACCATTGCTGAAGATGATGATTGTTCACCAAGTGCTGTATCCAAACATTTAATGGGACGCAGAGTGAAAGAGAAAATGTGTGGTCAAAAAGGTGTGCACCAGCACTACGGGTGACCGCTGCATTGGGAAGATTGAGAAGCAAAGGCCATTCAGGTGCTTGGGAGATCAAAAGGCATGGTCTGTTGCTGAAGTCGGTGCTTCGACAGCCACCACACAGTCATGTCTAGGAGATGGAATATAACGGTTGCATTCCTTGTGTGAATACCACGCCTGAATCAGAGACGACTGCAGAAGCATCTTACCTAGGCTAGGAGAAAAAGGACAACAATGTTGCTCAGCGTCAGAATAGATTACTTCTATTCTATTCCATTTTAAAAATGGACTGTCATAAACAACCTTATTTTAAATAAGCATTCTCTACAGAAGACATTGAGATTTATTTTTTAATTAATCTGCATTAAAAATTGCGGCAGTAGATCATGTCATACAAACTGTGGTACAATGGAACTGTAGTAATTTTGCAATACGCGAGAATCCTCATACCATCATACGGAAGCAAAATACATGCTTCTGTAGCGTAAAGGTTTTTTCCTGAATCTTCTTTGACATTTACGCCTGAAGATTTAGCTAGGCTGGTGCTGGATTTATAATGTTTACAAGTCCTCTCTTGTTTTCAATAAGCATGTTCATTTTCTTTCATTTTTAGTGTGCCTTACAGCTTAGTTTTTTTTTTTTCTCTCTGCCTGTGACTTTGGATCTTTGGATTTGTGAACCATTTCTCAAGTTTCTGCTTTTTTAATTTACCAGCCAGCTACTTTCTGAGCCCTGCTGCATTTAGGTTCTCACTTCATCCGCTTGATTTAACAATGTTTTTTTCAAGATGTTCTTTACTTAAATCATTGAAACAGGTAGAAAAAAAAAGCATACGTATATTGAAAGGATGAGCAATATAATTAAAAACTAAATTTACCAAATACTTGAAATAAATGTACAAAGAAAATGGAAAAGACTCGTTTTGCTTTTCTCACTGTCTCTCAGGCTACATATAATGACTAAACTAGAACCTATGCCAGCATAGAAAATGTTCCATCTCTAAAATCAGGTTGTACTTTAGGCATTTATAATGAATAATAAAAAAGCCAAGGAAGAATAAATTTGAGAATAAAAAAGTGAATTATTTTTTTAATACATGGCAGCTCGTCAGCAATCCCTATTGGACATCACTTATAATCATAATTGGCAAGTTTTAGGCCACTTAAATCCTCTCTGAGCTTTGATGATAAAAGCTTCGGTATTTAGGCTGCTGAAAACACGGAGGCACACACGAAGCCACCCACAAAGGCACTTAAGCACGTTTCGCTGTACACACATGCATGGGCATGCGCATAGTCATTCAGGTACACACACCCACACATGTGCACACATACATAGGCTTATGAACCACTATTTTAATCTGCAAGATTTGAATCTCAGAGGGAGCTTTTCTGCAGTGGACTGTGCTATACAGTAATGGATTCTCAGTCATCTGGGTCCAACTATTCTACTCTGTGACCCGGCCTGGCGTCTGACAAAAAAATAAATAAAATAAATAAATTTAAAAAAAAAAGGAAAATGTTCATTCAACATAGTCTTCTTTGTAATTTAACTCTGTGGTTTTGTTGAAATGTCCTTCACTTCCTTTTGTTTAATAATTTGAGTGAAAGTGCTGTGAATTTAGCCTTGAGAATTTGGTAAGAAAAGATACAAAACTTTCAAAAATATTTTAAAATGCAGCCAATTTGTTCAAAAAGAGATTGATCAAAAGCACAATATTTAACAAGTTAAACGTAACACTGTTACAGTCAAATCCAGATATTTACATATATTCTTTAATAAAAAAAAACATATAACTGTGTTTGCTTACTGGCTGATAATAAATCAGTCTAAACCTTTCCTGTTTTAGGTCAGCTAAGCATCGGGGAGACAGTCTTCAGTCTCCTCTACTTCGCTGATGAGGGGATGACTACTGCTTCTTACCAGGAGGCTCATTCACAGGAGAGTCACTGGTTCTTAAAACTGTTCAAGTAAGGATTGCAGTGATAAGTTAGATTAGGATAAACTATTTTAATATTGTTTGATTCTCTATTTCACTGCTTTGCTGTGTTCTGCAGAATATTAATCCATCAGACTGCTTGGGTACACAACAATTCCCATTGACTCTGTGGTATAAGCAATGTTTTATAAGGTTATTGATTGATGGGAGTTATTTAAGTCATGCACTGTGAGTTTACTCCAGTTTATCAGAGTTTTCCATTCTTCTCTTCCAACTAAGCTATATGAAATAGTCAAAAAATACACTAAATGTCAACCAAACTAATGTAGCTAAGCAGGCTAAAGGTATCCAGTCCTATTCCATCCCAAAAATAGCCTCCAAATCAATCAGGATGGTGAGTGATCAATAGATTTAGAATCACTTGTCCAAAGGGTTATTCATTTCTAACTCAGCACCTTGCTTTATAAAACGCTACTTTTTCAGAATAATGTTTCATCTTCACTTCTGCTTCACGCTGGTTGTTTGAACATTATTAAACTAGTTTGAGTTAATTTAGGGCTAATTCAGGCTAATTTCCAAAAGTCTTCAATACAAACCATAGTCTTTAAGAATACCAATTCCTACCAAACTGTGACACTACTACATATCATCCTATGGGTAATTCCCTTCTTTATTTCTTACATATTTTGGTGTTGTTGTGTAAAAATCCACAGCATATTTTGGTGAAACCAAATGTGAATTAGTGTAAAACTATTTTGGCCCAAGCTCCAAATTCCTCTTAAATAAACCTGGTACTCAGAATTCACAGAACATAATGAAATCTGACATTTTTTAATCATTTCACTGTTTCTGTTCTTTTTTTTTTTTTTTTTGGTATATTTTTACTGTTTTACCTTTAGTTGTTTATTAGTTTTATTGTTCTTTCATCTTTTATATAGTAGCTTATTTCAGAGTTACAACAGTAACAGTAACAGGGGCGCGACGACACATTCGCGCTTTTAGATAGATTTTTCGGTTACTGGGACTGACTAGTATATTGAGGGAAAGTTAATTTCATATTTGTTCAAGCCCCCTGGTGGTTGAAGAAAAATCCACATATAAACCAGAAAATACAATATATGAAAAAAAAAACACTGAATGCTCTCTGGTATGAGGAGGCGGGCCGGATCCGGCATTGTTCAGGGGGCCGGACCAAATGACGTGGCGGGCCGGATCCGGCCCGCGGGCCGTAGTTTGGGGACCCCTGATTTAAAGCATCATTCCATACTACCCTTTAGTAAACCTGTGGGCTTCAATTATATTCTAGGAACCAAAAGACAACAGTCCTCCTCTGTATAAGATGGCATTGAAAGCTTCTACTCCCATAAGTGGAACTTCTGAAGACAAAGTAAATAAGCTGATTCACAGGCTGTCACTCTAAAATATTACCTGGAATGACTTGAATGACACTGAATTTTTCTGTCATATGGGGAGGATAGGAGTCCGTTTTGATCAACAGATCTGGATCTAAATTAGATTAACATGGAGGACCTACAGTGGGATAGGAGCAGAGGTGATGTTGAATCTAGGTTATTGGTTGTCAGAGTCATGTGTTTACTTGCAGAGGGACCCAAGTGTTGACACATCTCCTCAGTGTCTGATAGCACAAAATTGAAAATGTTGGCTGTCTACTGATCTTATCTCTCTTTGACAAGGACTGGGGGACTTTCAAATGTTTTAGATGAAGAACATTCATTTTATTCCAGTTCAGAGCAACTGTACCACTGTTTCTTTGCTAAAAAAAAAAAAAAAAAAGTTCATATAAAAAATTACTTGTGGAAACAAATTTAGTTGTACGGCATACATTGATTACGATTTAGTTTAGGTTTATTCATTCATAGGGGTGCAACATGGTTAAACAATAGAATTTGTGTTTTTATAATCTGACATACATGTAACTATAACAGACTGCAATTTCGGCTTGTGAAGATACTTTACAAATCAAAATTGCATCAAAACATTTTTTTAAATCATACTTGGAGGGAAATAAGTGATTTTGAATTCAGACTTATAACATTCCACCAGTTTCTTGAATAGCCCTGAAACAGCAATTTACCCCCCCCAACATTATAGATTCTTAACATAGTTGATTTCATGGGATTTGTGTTTGGGAGACATGGAGTTGGGCCTCATTCAGACCTGACACTAAACTAGTTCCTGGGAAATCCAGTTCTGTGTAAATTGCATTAAGTACAGGTGCAGTTGCACTAATTGAAGACATTCAGAAAGTAGATTTGGGAAGGATTAATTCACATTAGATTAGCAGTCTGCAAGTAAAATTTCCAGTGACACACATATGGGCAATCTATTAAAAATATGTGGCTACTCTCAAGCAGCGAGTCATTTCCTTGTGGTGTAAAAAAAACATTTTGTTAACAACCTTGGAAACATAACAGTTTTGATTATACAAAAAAAAGCCAGATTTTCAATCATGCATTACCAGGATGCCAGGAGAGCGTACTCTTTGTTGTTGTTTTTTTTTTTTTTTAACACTGAACTCAGTGAGGTTACAAATCAATTCATTCAACTTTCTTTCTTTGATATTAACTCTGTTTGGTTGCATTGGGATTCTAATCAAGATGTCTGTAGTAAATGGCAGCATCAAATGTTACTAAAATGAGAATTGCATTGAAATTGGCCTTTCTCAAAAAGGTACAGTTTGTTTTTTTTTTTTGCCTTAGAAAGCGTTCCTCTAGTATAAATTGCCCTTCAAATCTTTACAGCTCAGCTTTCAGCACACTGTGTCACGTGGCTGCATGTTTATTTGCATGTAGAGCAGGTAACCATGACCTAATCCTTCAGGATTGCTTTTAATGTCAGTTGGGAACACTCGTGCTTTAAACTGTCAACTTCTACCTGAATCAGCTAGAAAGCATGTTGATGCCAGCTCTAAACAGGGTCATAATGTAAATTCAGTCCAAACTCAACACCCACGCCTGAGAAAAATCAATTTACTGCAGACGTTATTTTTCAGTGCTCAGTTCTTTGTACATAAGTGCTTACAAAGAAATTTTCTAATCATTACTGATATTACCCCAAATTGCTGAAAAAGTGATTATCAGTAATGTTGCAAATGGCATTAAGTCATGCCTACACAGCAGAACAGATGTTAACCTTTTAGGGAGAATAATGACCAGCAATGGGGTTAAGGTCTACCATTATCTCACTTAACACCATTACTGCTCTTTCATAACAGCCTAATGGAGAGATGCAGAGTTGAGAAATCAAACATACACATGTAGGCTTATATAAAACTGCACGTTTTTTTTTGTTTTGTTTTGTTGTTTTTTTTCCATTTAGGAAAACTGTTCTGGAAATGATGAAACTGGTGCACCTGGATGGTGTAAAACGACAACATGCAGGTACATTCAGAGCTCAAGAGTTTTGGTAAAAAGAAAAAAACAGTAAGATCCTGGAAGGTTATAAATGTGCAAAAGGCTTTAATTGTGAATCAGCAAAGGTTTTCAAAAAATCTGTTAGGCCTTGTTGACAGACAAATGCATAAAAGGAAGAAGGGTTAAATGGATAGAAGCTTTTTTTTTTAATTTTATTTTTGCGAACAAATGTCCAGCACTATGAAGATGGCCCAAGGCTGTTGGTGTGTGAAAACAAGATCTTTCACTTGCACCGAACCTTTAAAATTGAGAATTATATCTCGATCACACAGTATTGATTTGTGGTTTTCAAATGTTTGCTCAAATTAGTCAGTGCAGAAAATATTTGCTAGTGAATTTTCTTTTAACTCCAAGCCAAAGGTTTTTTTTTTAATTCACACAACTTCATTATAAGTAATAAATTGTAGTAGATGATAAAATATTGATTACAGATAACTACATATTTATTGTACAGATAATTCCGATTCTCTCCACTAAAGCATTAATTCTACAACTATTCTATGGCCTATCGAGCACTTCTCTGAATAATGCTTTCCTTGTCTACCTTTTCAGCTTAGGTGCACAATCATGTCTTTGTTGGTTTCCAGAAATGTCATATTCTTCATTTTTGTATAGCAACTTGATCATGGCCCTGTGGTATGTTCAAAGCCTGAGATATTATTTCAAATCCTACTTTATATGTCTCCACAACTTTATCCTGTCTGGCTTGTGTGCTGCGTCTGTTGGTTCTCACGATTCTGTTCCTTCTCTAATGTTTTCTAAGAAACCTCTGAGGCATTTTCAGATCAGCTGGAACCTATTTATATTGAGAGTAAATTTTTAGTTGACTTTCAGAGGTTTTCCTCTGGATTTTAATTAAAGCATTTAAAGTAAAAATGTTTGAATCCATATACAAACCTTACTAAACACAATACATTTATTTAAAAGTTCGAAGTCCCACTTTGACTTTTTTCCCCCTCACCTTGTCATTTCAATGTGACAAGATGAAGAAAAGTTCAATTTGTGTAAATGGTTTTGCAGATCACTTCACCTTTGTACATATTTTTCTCCTTCATTTTCCCATTTAGACTTTCTCCTCTCAGTACATTGTGGCACACAGCTGTGACTTTGTTGCCCCTTCAACAACAAAACATAACTCCCCTCCACCCACTATAGTACCTTCACACGCAGCTTGTTGTCTCCTTCCCACACTAATTCATTAATGACACTAATTGTCATGTTTGCCCCTGCCTCTCCAATTTCCCTTCTCCAGCTCTGCAGGAGGTGCATCGAGTGAGCTGCCACAGCTGATCAGGGTGGCATCATCACCTTCATAGAAGATGCCTCGACTGAATAAATAAAGTGCTAATGACGCCACTTTAAATTACGAAAATGCTCAGAGCTGCACTATTAAAATGCAAGAGGGTTTTCTATTGCAGCTGTGGAGCGGATGCACACAGTTGGGCTCTACTATAAATCCTGACAGGCCTCTCTGGGATAACGTCTGCTACCAAATTGCTGAACCCCATTACTGGCTAAACCCACTGCCATCAAACTTTCCAATTAGAGCTCGGAGTGGAAGTATGGCCACAAGCTGGCATAGGCATAGGCATGGAGGTAGGAGATATGAGATGATCATCGAAAAAGAAAGTACACCCTCGGTCTAAGTCCTAGTTGTGTTGGTGTGTAAAAGATAGATTCTCAAAAGTGCTATGAAAAGTATTTGCTCCTTTACTATTTTTGTTTGGTCATACTTAAGCTGTAGGTTGTGAAACAAATTTTATTACCAGACAAGAACCGTGTTAAATAAAAACGCAGCTTACATATCAGGATTTCATGCATTGAGGGAAGAAGAATGTGGGGAAAAATAATTGTCTCCCAAGTCTAATATATGGTGCAGAATTGTTTTAATTCAATAACATTGGGTGAATCATAAGCATAAGTACCATGTGAAAGGCTATGCTGCAAGATTTAAATTATTTTTAAATTTAAAATGTGGAGTCATCCAGAGATAGACCTGCAGACGTCCTTTGGCTCTTTGGTGGCAAGGAAGTCCCACACCATTACTCTGCTACCACCATGTTTTACTGTCTACATAGTGTTCTTCTCTACTGCTTCATCAGTATTAGATCAGACGTTATGAAATGTATACCTTCCAAACTTTTCCAGTTTTGTCTCATCAGGCAACACAATATTTTGTGGATCATCAAGATGTTTTTATTTTGTTTTATTTATTTAATTATTTTTATTTTATTTTATTTTTTTTTTTGTGAAATGTGAGACAGATATTATGGTTTTCATACCTTGTTCCAGGAATGTGATTTTTACCAACTCTGTTTTTTTTTTTTTGTTTTTTTTTTATTACTGAAAGGTACGCACTGCTTTAGGTGTTGTTCTGGATTATTGTATGTCTCTCTGGATGAGTCAGCAAAGTGGTCTTGGAGTAATTATGGTAGGCCAGCAACTCAAGGTAATGCTCATTTACCTTGTATCAATGTATCAATGAAGCAAAAACAGAAAAAAATATGTATATTATGGGACAAATACTTTTCACAGTACTGTCAACCAAGCCTCAAGTGTACAAAGCTACACAATTCTAATAAGTTAGTATTTCTTCCATACAGATGAATCCAAAATTGAAAAGTTCAGAGTACATAAAACTCTGAACACTTACAAAATATGTAATACCTATAAATGTTCCTTTTTGAAAGTTGTAGAAAGTAACGGCATTTTCCACTGAGAACAAATTTAAATGCTCAAATTAGCTTGAAATGCCTCCAGCACATTTCCTGTCCAAACATTATTTGATGCAACAGTTTTATTAAAACATATGCATTTACTGAACCAGGGACAGATATTATTTTATCTGTAGCATGCAGCACTTTGGAATTGGATTAGAGGCTGATTTGAGTTTTATTATTCAGCTTTGCATGAAGCGGTGAACAAATCCAAGGGTGGGATTTTAGAACAGCTCGTTACAATTCTCAAATTACCAAGCTGAATGTTTACCCATTCCGCAGTTTGTTGAGATGACACTAACACAGATGGATTATGATATAACAGTAGAATAAACCTGAGTTTCTGGGGTGTAATATAAACCCCCGTAATGAGACAGTCTCCACGCAGTTATTCCTGAAGGGGTTCAATTCCCCTCTTCTCACAGAATGCAGCATAAAAAAACAAATTCAAGTCTGTTAATTAGGTGTCAGACATGGAAACCAAACATAAACAGTGACAGATTATATTACTCGAGGGGATTAACTTCATTTACAATGTCATAAACCAGACAGAGTTAATTTGCAGTGCTTAACTTTGGGAAAAGTTTGCGCAGAAATAAATACAAAATTCCCAGTATTGTATATTAAATTTTTATCACTGCTGCAGACCAAAATCCATAACATTTAGTGGTCAAATGGGCTTTGACCACTAAATGTTTTTTTTTTTGTTTTTTTTTTAAACGAAAAAAAAAAGGCTACATTTAGTGGTCAAAGCCCATTTGACCATTAAATGTAGCCTTTTTTTTAAATTGATCAAGATGCAGACTTATATATTTTAGTTCATTTTTAAAGTTTTCAAATTTTTCTAATTAACATTCCACACATCTAAAAATGCCCAGCAACAGTTGGTTTCTGCCTTGACCACACAAGCGAAACCTCATGAGCCTGTCTGCTTTTATACAAATGAAAAAAAACCACATTTGACCCCCCAGCACGTAAACCTTGAAACTCAATCGACTTATATGTGCAATTTCAGATGCCTCTTGCAATGTTATGAAACATATTAATCTCAATTTTCAGCTGAAACACACAAAAACATAGGCCAATAATAAAAAGCAATAAAAATGTTCAGGGGGGGGACTATGTTTTCTTTTTCTTCCCATTTATTCCAGCCCAGAAGCACTGGAGGAGATGGACTAAGAGGAGGAAAGAAAAAAAAAAGTGCAGGGCAAAATCATAAAACCTCATCAGCCCTTATTGCTTGTCTTATTTTGGCATCTCTTCATATTGTAAGAGCTCCTTGTGGCAAAGATGTTGGGTAAGTTAATAAAAAAATTGAGATTTAAAGAGTTGTAGGAGACAGCAAATGGCTAAAGACACAAATAGATTTGTGGCAAGTGCACATTAGCTGATGAACATTACTCCATAATGACATCATTATGCATGATGAATCCAGTGATTTACCATACTAATGCGCTACAGGAAGTCAGAATTTGCCTGGGGGTCTTACAAGTCTATGATGGTTAAGGAAAACCGGTATATTTTTACGATGTACACTGTCTGCTGTGGCATGTGCTTTTCATGCAGTGAAGTTTTTTTTTTTTTTTTTTTTTTTTTTTGATAAACATGTTGAGTGGAGTTTCATAACAGGATCCTTGTGTGATATTTTTCATTATGTGTAAGTCCAGATGTGATCTTGCTGTGTAACTGCTGAATTATGTCCTTCTCAGTTTATTTCAATAGCTCACTTTTTGGCTTCAAGGTAAGCTGCCTCTAATGGCATCCAAAATGATCCCAATACTACAGTAATGATTATGTAGTGGTGAGGTGATGAATAGCCTCTGACAACTAACCTGCAAGCCTCAAACATGTTCTCAGTAATAGGCAGATGTGGAGGAGTCTTGTGAATATTTTTTTTTCTTTTTTTTTCTTTTTATGTGATGAGGTTCTTGGATACCAGTAATGCCTCTGCTTTGAGGACGCAATTTTTTACTTGGCTTGAAATGCCCATCAGATTACAGGAAGAGTGTCTGTGAACATACATTTTCAAGGATGGTCAAAGATGCTCAGCTAGATTGAGGTCTGATCTTTTTCTTTTTTCTTTTTTGTTTTTTTTTTTTGACTGAGCATTTCTAGCATGTGAATATGCTTTGATCAACACAGTTCCACTGGATTATCCTGACTTTCTGTGCATTTATCTTTCTAACAGCTTTGGCCAGTTTCCTGTCCCTGCTGAAGAAAAGTATTGTCAATAGCATGATGATGCTACTGTTAACATGTTTTACCATGGGGCTAGACTGGACTTATTGTTACAAATATTATATTTTACTAGTAGCCCTGCCCTACCATCTACCTGCCTACAACTGTGCAACTCTGTTAGCCCTGGGATGCTTTAAAAAAAGATAAAAACACTAAAACTTTAAATTTCTTCTACTACTCTTTAGTTTGGCCAACTCCTTTGTGTGCTATTCTGCTCGATTTAAAATCTTGCTTCACAGCTGCTCTGGGCTTTTTCCCGTTTACAAGGATCTGGTGGGGCTGTTAAGTTTCAGCCAATCCAGGACTTTCTCAAGTCTTGCTTATATCAGTCTCACCTTTTACCATTGCTGAAAATAAAGTAAAACTAACTAAAATAAAAGAAAATCTCATCTTTACTTCTAAAAAGTCACGTTTCCAACAACATAACACATTCAATTGATTTCGGAGCATGCATGGTATGTATTCTGATGGCCGTAAACTTTAAATATTTTAAATGCAGGATAGTTTTTATTTTATTTTATTTTTATTTTTACTTAAATTAATGCAATGAAGTATCAGAGAAGCAGGTTATTTCTCAAAGCCAACAATAACTAGGAAACTACAATGAGGTCTTTTGAGAACTTCTATAAAAAAAAGGAATTTTTGTGTGAAATCATAAAGTTATTATTGTTGTTATTCAATGACCAATGTCATAAAATAATAAAAAAAAACGTATGATATATCTGAAAAATATTTGTGTTTATAAGACAAAGGCATAAATCTTAACTTTCTTCTAAGGCTAAATTTATTTTCCTTTATTAGAGATGTGAATCAAAACTAAATTAAAGCACATGTCAGCATTAGCTTTGTATCTTTCATGTAATAAAAAAGGATTTAGCTTCAGTCTAACCAATCTCCTTGTTTTTCCCTACGATGCGTCATTAAAGTGGTTGGCGGCAAACAGGAATAATAATGAATTCTTTCAATAATAACTTTGCTCTTGCTAGTATTTCAAGAGCTGAGGTGTGGGTCTGTGCAGCTCATTCTAGATTGAATTGTTTTGATGCACCTTGCTATAGCTGCCGTACTTGCAATGGAAAAAAAAACAAAAAAAAAAACATTTGCTTGAGAATAAAGCATCTTTATGACTTTACCAAAACATTTTAATGGCCTCGAAAATATCTTCTATTACTACAAAATGTATGCTGGTTAAGAAATTCATTGCGCACACCAATTCTGGGATGACAATAAATTTTCGATACATTGTGTAGGTCTAATCGCCATAAATGATTGAATTGTACCAACTATTAGTATATGATAATATTCCCGTCACGACCTAACGGTGTAAAAATAACATGCGTCCCCCTAACGTCACAAGCAGTACATGTGGAGACTAATTGCCGACAAAATTAATGATGCATGAAGTGTGGTTATGTTACCAATTTAATGCACTTCTGTGGGAATTTAGGAATTAAGGGAAATCAATTGATGAAAATGAACTTTTAGCAACACCTTGTGAGAGGCAATTAATCTTCAATAGGAGAGCAGCACTGGGCATGCAATTCAAAGATAAGCTATCTCATTTATTCATGCTAATCAGCATCTTTCAACCATAGCATCTTGCCTATAAACAAAACTCCTCTACACGGGGCACTCGCTTTTCACTCTCAAGGGTGATCATTGCTTTTTCAATTAGCAGCACAAAGTGTGCTTAATAAGTACTGCCACACAAAGGCCTCATTTCAAACTGCTGCTTGTCAGAAGGAAACACAGAGAGCATCGCAGTCCATGGTCTTTTCCAACTACAAAATATCAGCTTGTGACCAAATGACCCTTGCTGTTGGAGAATCTGTCTGCGTGTGTGTGTGTGTGTGTGTGTGTGTGTGAGAGAGAGAGATAGAGAGAGAGGGAGAGTATGTGAGCTGAATAATTTCATGTGAAGACACAGAGCTCTGCCTCCATCTGTCACTGGGACTTGATGCAGCCATAAAGGTCAGAGTTCAAACTTTAGAACCTGGGTCGTGATTAATGGGGAGAAAGTGGCTGGCAGCCAGCAGAGACACTCTTCTCTCAGTCAGAGGAAAGGCACTCGCCTCTCAGTGGGTGTTTGGATCTGCTCTTTATCGGCCCTTTACTCAGACATTTGTCATGCTCCGAGCGTGTTCCGCTTCAAAGCAGATTAAAGTCCGTTTTAGGGCCATTGTTGCAGTAGTTATGATCACAGGTTATCATTATCTGGACAAAATGAGCCAAAAGCTAATGCTAAACTTCTGTAGCTGTCTTTTTCTGCCGCAACCTTGAAATTAAGCTCTTGCTGTGGGATTTCGCAGGACCCGAGAGAATTATTCTGTTAAAGATGTTGAAAAAAAACCCTAATATTTATCCATATTTCAGTTTGAGAGCATAATCTCACACTGAACATTTAAAATAAGAAACACAACGTCCATTTGAACATCTCTATTTACTAAGAAGAAAACACTTAAATAATTCAATAGTGGTCCAATTATTGTTACCTCTGCTCTCAATTCTTTGAAAACCCTGTTTATTCTTCTACAACATTTCACAAGTTTGTAGCATACAGAGTATGATTTTTGACCACTACTTTAAGCACAATTGCTACACATTGCCTATATTACCCACTTCAATATGCTATTCTCTTCAACTTAGCCCACATGTTTTCTTTAAAATTAAGGTCTGGGGACTCTAGAAAGACTCTGGGAAGATCAGGTTTGTGTCTGGTAAACCACTGGGTTGATTTGGCCATAGGTTTTGCAATATTATCTTACTGAATAACTCAGAGCACATGGTATTTCATGACACCATGCACTCTAATAAGATTCCTAGGGCCTTTGGAAAAGAAAATATTCCACACATCACATGTCCTTCACCATACTGAACAGTGAGAGTGGGTTTTCAAAATTCAAGCCTTAAGTTGGAAAAGTTCTAGTTTTATTATTATTATTATTATTATTATTATTATTATTATTATTATTATTATTATTATTATTAGTAGTAGTAGTAGTAGTAGTAGTAGTAGTATTATTTTAGATGCATAAAACATTCATCTGGAAAGAGATGAAGCTGAGGAAGCCAAACAGATAAGTAGACAAGAGAGAGCACCAAAGAGTATAAGTACGTAAAAAGAGGTAAAAAATAAAAATAAAATAGAGCTGCATATTGGACATTATAAAACCTGCAGTCAACCTGCCCCGTGCGTAAATGTCCCCCGTGGGGAATCCTCCCTCCCCCCATTTTAAAAAGTCAATTTCAGGCTCCAGTTCAATGGTAGTTATAGCCTGCAGATATGGACAGATTTGTAGACACCCTCGCAAACTTACAAAAGGAAAGCATTATAAGCAAGTATTTCAGTAACATTTCCTTGGGCATTATTATTATTCTGAATAGTTACAACTATAGCAAAAGAGGAATGTGTTTAAAACAAAAGTATTCTGACTTTTGTGCTCCACAGTTTATTATTTACCATAGGACTTTTCACCCAATTTCATGAATATTCTCAAATCAAATGATTTCTCAGTTTTCCTGCTATCTTATACTGGTGCACTGTAGAATGTTGTGATGTAAAAGATACCCACCAACACAAAACACAAACATCTTTTTTATCCTTGTTTTGTTCTTGCTTATCAGGGAAAGCAACATTAGTGCTTTAAATTAGTAAATCATAAAGAAATCTATTTTAAATGTAAAAAAAAGAAAAAGATCGACTGTCATAGTTCATCAGCGTCTATGAGTTCCGTATCGAGTCTTCTGTTATATTCGCTACATACTTTGGACTGAACTTGCAGAAGATCCACGTCAAATGAGAGCTCAATACGTTGCCTTAAATCATCCATTAAGATTAAATATTTATATGAATCTATGATTAAAACATGCGGCGCACTCGGACTTTGAGTTCTTCAGAAAGCATGATTAGACCAAAAAGTTGTGTTGAATGAGAATCCTGGGTAAGGCTTTCCTCTTCCCTTCTCCGTCTGTCTTGATTTATTTGCTTCAACAGGAGTCATTAGTCCATGGTGCAAGTACTAAGGAGGAAGAGTGATTACTCTGACTTTGTGTGTGTCTGATGTGTGGGTTTGTGAATGTGTTTGAATGCAGCGTGCTTTTGTTGTAGTTTGTATGGGTCTGAAGCCACATTTATTCCCAAATGAAGCTCTGCATCTTCAGAGCTGGCCCCACGGGCTGCTGGGAGAAGACTTGGACTGAACAACACATAGGTAATATGGGGTAATTCGCAGCTCCTGGGGGGCTTTCGAAAGGCCAGAGTCATGAATATTCAAAACAATGCTCATTATTAAGAACCCTCAGCTGCTCTGTAGAATGCAGATGTCAATTCCTGGAATTTACTTACAGAGTTGGTATCGACCAGTAATGGTGTCCGTACAGGAAATCAGTGGCTCTGATCTTTTTTGAAATAATAAAGTATACAATCTCAATATGTCTGATAATACATCCTGTGTCATCTGACTCTAATTCTGGAAATAAAGATGCTTAGAAGACGATTAAAAAAAAAAGCAGGAGGGCCTCTGAAATCTGACCTTAAAATGGCTGCAACCATGGGAAGCAGACTGAGAAACGAAATCTCTAGTGCCCAAAGTGCTCTTTCAGTGCACCACAGGCTACAGACAAATTTCAAGGATGAGACAAGCAGGCGAGACCCTGCTGCTACTGCTGGACTGGATTCAGGGTGATGTATGCAACGGGGCTGCAGGGCCGGGGAGCACAACCTGTGATATTTATCTGCCCAATTAAGGCCAGCGTATCTTTGAGACGTCTGCCAGTGCTTCACCTCCTGGAAATCTGTTTCACAGCCTCTGTTGATGAGGGTTACATTGTATGATAAACACCGCCTCGAGCGCCTACTGTTCTTGGATCCACATAAAGTAGTGAGAGAACCCACGTTTCAGTTATGGTTTGCGCCTCTGACAACCAACTGTTTAACACCACAAAAAAGCCAAGGGCTCACACCACTGACTGATAAAACATCTGAATATAGATTGTTTGCACGCTAAGCCTGACTGTCACACTTTATCACATTGCAGGAAAAACCTGTGCATACACAATTAAAAAATAACTGCTGCAAATCATGCTTGGAGATGGGAGAAATATCATAATAAACATCAGGATCAGCATGAGCTTGAAATGCATGCTGTAAGGGCTTGTGTAGGGATGCATTAACACTTTCACCACTGTCTAAATTAAAAAAACAACAACAAAAAAAAAAAAACGGTCAAATTTACTCCCAAATCATAGAACTGATGTGAATTATAAAATATTGGAATTTTACACCAGAAAAGTTGCTGCTTAATGGTTGTTTTCCACAAGTACTGGATGGAAAATATTGGGTTTCGAAAACAAGAGGCATTTGAGTGGACAATATAAAAATAAAAGATCACTTTGACATTTTTGCTGTATATTTGTATACAGAATTCGTTTCAATTTACATAACGGACATGCATTTGAATTCTCGAAGCTTTACCTTTAAAGACCTCTACAAAGGCCCAAATAAAAGCTGCCAGGTACTTCTCCACTCAAGCTGTATCTATTCCCTCTCTAGAGAAGAGAGACGTGAGAGCTGAGTGGCTGACCTTTGTCCTCACTCATTTTAATTAACCAGAGCTAATATCAGCTATATCCGTGATGAGGACACATTAGCGTGCATAAACATACCCTCAACCATGTGCAAATTTGAACGAAAATGCACACATTCAGTGCTAAATGCATGTCTAAACACATCGGAAGATTAAACAAAAAAAAAAAAAAAAAAAAAAAACGAGACCCAGCGTAGGATTCACAAACTCACTCACTCACTCTCTCACACAAACGTACACACACGCACACAAATGACAATGATTAGTGGCTAACTAAATGTCACTCGGCATAATAGCAAATCTGTTTCTGTAGACACACTCACATTCTCTCTACACCTTCCACTGTAATACCACTGGCACGACACATTGTTTGAATGCTAATTATTCAACTGACACTCCTGATACACAATTACTTCAGCTCTTCTCATAACACAAAAAAAGTCTTATCACACATAGACACAAGGAGTCTGTCTTTTTTTTTCCCCACTTTGATTCTAAATAAAGGCATTCTTTATCACCAGCTACACGTCTTACTTTTTTCCCCCAAAAAAATACCTCTCAGACAATAACTTAACTATTTTGTAAATGTTCTTTTCCTTGCCAAAAGAAAAAAAAAGTTGTACAATTTCAATAATCAACAACTTGCATGCATTTATTGGAAGTAAAGGTCAGCCAGTAAGGAACATTTCACAACCAGCAAACAGTTTAATATACATTCTTAGCCTAACTTTCTTAGTTTTGGTGATAATTTGCATTCACATACCAATACGCATACCAGTACGCAACTTGGGGTTAATGCTTGAATCAAACCCACAATATTTTATTTATTTATTTTTTTTTTTGCAAGACAATTTACCCACTAATTCACAGTCATCCAAATTCAGTTAGACGTACCTTCCAGCCATTTCTTTTCACAACATTTATATACAACTTTAGTAAACTGTCAAAGGAACAGCAGCAACAGCCACCTTTGACAAAACGTCAGGATAAGTTTTAGTTTAAATGAAATATGGAGAATGTAACATTAAGCTTCTAAAGTGACTTGTCACCAAACTTAAATGGAAATTTGTTCAACCAATATGTTCACAGTGTGGAATCGACTTTAAATTGTATGAAGTACAAGGTTGAGCTAAATTCCAATTACGCTTTAAATTTATATTATTGATGCCACTAATGCACAAGAGAAACTCTTGGCTGTAAATGAGAGGGACATTACATTTTGGAGGTCTTACTTCAGTTGATCAATTCAGTGAGCTGCTTTAGAGGTAGTTGCCAGCGCTGTTGTTGGACTCTGGTGATCAAGAATCCCCCGCAATTATTATTGAAAGTGATAGAGTATGTGATTGATTAATCAGTCAGCCAATACATCAGGCTTATTCTTTTTTTTTCCCCCTTTGCAGAGACTCTATATCAGCGGATTATTTTTCATCAGAAGGCATCGATTGTGTCACTAGAATGTAAAACTAACATTTTTTTATTCTTCCACACAAATAGGGAAGGTGCTCTGGCCTGTCAAATGTAAAGTAATGCACTATGTTGGTGATTTGTTTCATGATTGCCTGAGGACATAAAAAACATTTCATAACATATTTATAATAAAACACTGTACTCTGTAAATAAACTCTAATCTTAACCTGCTGTTAAAGATGCACGCTAAAAGGAGCAGATTTAACTCTTCACTTATTTATAACAAAGTCTCCGTCTAATTTGACTCACTATTCAAACGTTGGCATAAAAGTTCCACTGTGGATTTACTCTGATCCATACAAACATCCAAAACATTTTATTTCATACAGAACACCAACGTGTATACTGGGTCTATATAAAACATGTTTTTCAAAATCTGAATTGAATTTATGCCACAGAATCAATGCTTCAATGTTATTCTTAGTTTCTTTTTAGATTAACTTTTAAGCATTTTCCCGTGTGAGATTTAATCGATATACACTAATTGCTGTAAAATTTGCACAGCCTCTATGTAACTCAAAGATTGTTTGTAGTGCCCTCTCACTCCTCCCCGCAAAAAAATAAATAAATAAATATA